>NC_139026.1:41025355-41578987 GCF_964662115.1 Mustela nivalis
TCCTCCTACATCCTCCTGGAGTCTGGCATAGTAGACTATGGTAAGATAAAAAAGACAAATGCTCTTATAAATAATGTAGAGGAAGTTAATCTAGACAATGCTTGATTATTCTGCAGATATCTGGGGGCACTCGACATGAAGTCTTCACTGGCTTCCACCCTGTACCTGTAGTCTAGCTGCTCAAGGATGTCACTAAAACTCCAGGCTCTTTCTGTCTTTCTGGTCTCGTTCTTGGTGTGTAATAGTGTTTTTCTCAAGGTTATAAAATAGCTGCCTTAGCTCCAAACATCACATTTACAAATGACAAAGTAAAAAAAAATAATCAAGAAAAGAGGGCTAAGAGCCTCTTTTCATATATATATATATATATATATATATATATATATATATATATATATATGTAATCTTTTTATTAGGAAGAAAACTACTTTCTAGAAGCTCCCCAGCCAACTTCTCTTTTTTCTTCTGTTTCAATGACCACAACAACAGTGTCACCTCCCTCCCCTAAAGGAACCATAACAAAAAGAAATGATTATTTTAAGGACCTCTTTAGCCAGAGCGACTCCATCTTGGTTAAAAGCCTTTTGTTTTTTGTGCAGTAAAACTTAAACTGACCCTGCCCCCCACCCCCGAGAAATCTATTTAGAAGCAAGTCTGGGAAACCAGCAAAATGTGGTCAGCCAGTTCCTAATAACAGAGCCCAGAATACAAGGCCAGGTCGGCCAGTTCCTGATAACAGAACCCAGAATACAAGGAGAGTCAGGCCAGTTGGAGACATCCAATCAGTAAAACCCACATACTGTCTCCTTAACCACCAAAGAATGTAAACTCCACCTTTTGGGTGCCAAACTTGGGCACCGATTCAGACCAGAGTGATAGGCTAGTTCAAACAGCTACTATAGGACAAATTATAATTCAATTGTCACCTGCATGTGGCCTAACATGACTATGCAACTTTCTGTGTGCTACAATCTCATTGGCCACCTATGTGTGGCCAGCCTTTTGCTCTATAAAAGTTAGTCTGCGAGGCTGGGAGGGGTCGCTCTCTTTTGAGGCGGCCCTGGCCCGTCAGTCTGACTTCTAATGCTTAACATAGAATTTTACATAACTTTAACTTTACATAACTTTAACTTTGTTTCAGTCTCATTCCCCTGGCCAGTCAGTCTGACTTCTAATACATGGCATAAAATAAAGCCTTAAATAACTTTCACTTTGTCTCAGTCTCATTTCATTTAATAACGGACCTAACAATAATTTCCATTGAATTAGAAAAACTCACAATTTGTCTCCTGGGGAAAGGAGGGACCCCCCCCCCTTCCCTGAGTATTCTGTTCCCAAATTTCTTTTTTTTTTTTTTTAAGATTTTATTTATTTATTTGACAAACAGAGATCACATGTGAGCAGAGAAGCAGGCAGAGAGAGAGAGGAAGGGAAGCAGGCTCCCCACCGAGCAGGGAGCCCAATGCGGGACTCGATCCCAGGACCCCGGGATCATGACCTGAGCCAAAGGCAGAGGCTTTAACCCACTGAGCCACCCAGGTGTCCCTGTTCCCAAATTTCTGAACAAACTGGATTTCTATTCGGAAGGATAAGGGTAAGATTGTTTTTTGGTCAGTAACCAATAGCTCTTATGCACCACCAAGACTGGTATTACACACCTGAACCCCAATTTATTCATTTATACTGGAAAGTATTATTGCCAAGAGAGCTGGACCCTTGAATTCTCTAGCCAACATATTATTTCCTTATAGAACAAAAATCTCTTCAAGTGAAGTTAAAATATAATGAAAAATCTACTAGAATCAGATGTAGAGGAGTAATTATTTCTCTCTGCTCAGGTTGATTCCTTTGCCTGTAATGCCTTTTCCTTCTTAAAACTCCCACATATCCTTTAAAATTCAGCTTAAGCATTATCCCGTTTAGAACGCATTCTTTGTTACCCCCACCTTCTCCACCTGTGCTTCCCACCCCCAAGCTGAATTACTTGCCTCTCCTCTGTATTACCATGGCATACTGTGCATAACTATATCATTACACCTACTCTATTGTATTGTACTTATCAATTTATGTGTCCTCTCCACTAAATGTGAGTTCCTTAAAAGCAGAAACTAGGCTAACTTGTTTTTATAGACTTAGTAGTTAGCACAGAGTTCAGTATATGGAAAGATATTAGTGGGAGGCAGAATAAACACCCCTCTCCCAAAAGAGTCTTAATTTTAATCCCTGAAACCTGTTGTGATGGTATCTGTGTGTCAACTATGTGGTATCCAAATGGAGTGTCTCTCAGTTGGATGAAGGCCTCCAGATGTGGGGCACTGACTGGGTGGAAGCTGGTGGCATGGGAGATGAAGGAATTCACCTGAGGCATAACAGAGATACAAGTGTCTTGAATACTCCGCAAGAGAGCGGAAGGCAGGACAGCAGAGGAGAGGCTGTCTGCAATGAGACAGTGGGTGAGGGCTGTTTTTAAAGGGAGAAGGTGAGGAGGTATGACGAAGTATGGAATTCTCCCCTTTTTAATAACTGTGCCTGGTTGTATGTAGCTCATTGGTCAGTTAGGGCCAATGGCTATTTTGAGGTGGGTGGCCTGATTGGCTTGTCTGTATTTCATTGCTCAAGACTCTTTGCCTAATAGCAGCCTCTACAGGGTAGAAGGGTGTCTTTGGATGGTATTAACTTTAAATGGGTGAACACAGATTGCCCTCCATAATGGGGATGGGCCTCATCCAAACAGTCAAAGGCCTGAATAGAAAAAGAAGTCTAGCCTCCCTGAGCAAGAAGGAATTCTCCAGCAGATTGCCTTCAGACTTTATCTGCACCATTCACTCTCCTGGGTCTTGAGCCTGCTGGACATGACAGCCTTCATAATCACATAAGCCAACTCTTTATAATAAGTTACATAGATACATTGATTTTATTTCTGTGGGGTACCCTGGCTAACACACCAGTGAATGTATTATCACATGGCAAAAATGAGTTTGCAGGTGTGATTAACATAAAGGTCTTAGGATGGGAAGATTATAAGATTATTTGAAATTATTCAGTAGGCCCAATGTCATCCTTATAAGAGACAGACAGAAGTGTCAGACTCAGAGAAGGAGATGTAATGATAGAAGCAGAGGGTCAAATGACAGAACTGCTAGCTGGGAGTCCCAAACTAAGGATAGTATTGAGAAGCTTGAATAAAACAAGGAAATGATTTTCCCCTAGAGCTTTGGAGCATACACAGTCCTTTCAACGCCCTGGTTTTAGCCCAGTGAGACCCATTTTCTACTCCTCACCACCATAAGATAATAAATTTATGCAGTATGTTTGTGGTAATTTGTTATAGCAGCATTCTGAAACTAATACAGTGGTAAAGAAAATTTTTGAGTGACAAAATGACAAGTATTTAATGCATTAAGCTGTTATAATAATAACTAGCATTTAATAATAACTAGCAATTAATAATTAATTTATGTTGGCTACATACTAGGCATTTTTATACATTAAATCTTGATTCAAATATCTAAACCAAGGTCAAGATATTATTATACTGATCAAACCAAGATTATGAAAGATTGAATAATTTTATGAAAGTATCATGTCAATAATTGATATAATAGGTATTGGATATGAAGGCACATTCCTCTAAGTCCCAGTGCCCTCAAGATATCCTGAGACATTCAGCTCTATCATAGAGCACCAGGGGGTGGCCCTTTAGCCTTCAGCATTCCTATAGCCACTTCAATTGCAGTGAAAATAGTATGTTCATTTGCAAATGTAGTTTTCAAAACAGGTCCCAGCTTCTCATGATAGAAGGACTGCCTTCTATAAGTCCCTTCCATAGGAAATACTGAAGCTGTCCAAGTCTGTCCATAAGTTGAGATCTTTGTGTATGTCCACACTTGCCATGGTCTGAGGCAATTAAATACCGGGGACCTGACTTGCCTTTACTGTCATATTTTGTATGTTTGGTAACTCCTATCTTTTGAAAATATTCATGCAATCAATTCGACCCTAATCAGGGCTTCTTCAGGCAATGAGTTCACCTTTCAAGATGATTTTGCTTCTTTCAGTACACGCATTTCTTACAGATTTTATAAATTTATAATTAACTGAAATTCTGTTTCCAACCTTATATGCTTCACCTCACCATTGCCCAGTTTACTGCCAGCACAGCAATTATACAATGAACACTTATGTTGGTGTCCATTTGTGTAGAAAATATTTTTAATGGGCAAAGACTTATAAAGTTCTTGTATTATAAAATACCAATTGAAACATTTCCTAAACTGAGGTACCTGAGTGCCTCAGCCAGTTAAACGTCTGACTCCAGCTCAGGTCATGACCTCAGGAATCATGATCTCCTGGGATCCAGCCCCACCTTGTGCTTGGGTGCATGCACACGCATGCCCTCTCAAAGAAAGAAATAAAAAACTTAAAAAAAAAAAAAAAAAAAAAGAGGGGCACCTGGGTGGCTCAGTTGTTGGGCGTCTGCCTTTGGTTCGGGACATGATCCCGGGGTCCTGGGATGGAGCCAGACATTGGGCTCCCTGCTCAGCGAGAAGCCTGCTTCTCCCTCTCTCACTCCCCCTGCTGTGTTCCCTCTCTCGCTGTGTCTCTCTATCAAAAAATAAATAAATAAAATCTTTAAAAAAAAGAAAAAGAACTCATAAACTGTAGAATGTCTGCTAAAAATGGAAACAGATGCAACCACAGGTTTCTTATGAATTATATCTTGGTAGAGAAAGTCCTTTGGGAAATATTATGTATTATATATAATAGTAATAACCACTTTTCTCTAACTTTGGATTAAATAAAAGACTTGTTCCATTTGCTTATTTTCTAAAGAAAAGTCCAATTTTTAAATTATTTTTTAATTTTAGTGACTATTAAAACTGCTTTATGCTGATGTATGAAAGAATTGACTGAATCTATTTGACTAATTGAAGGGTACTTTTTTGAGAACATGGTGATTAGAAAAGATTGTGGTTAGAACGTTTCTAATATGGATAATTTAGAATTCGTCTATATAAAACCCATGTGGGTGGTCTCATCATCACTACCCGTGACTTTACATTCAGAGCATTCTTTTAAAATTTGAGAACTATGCATGTGCCAACCACACAAAGAATTTACTTAGTGTACATACATAAAGTATAGGTATCTTTACCAGTCTTTTTGTTAAATATATTCATTAATTTACTTCAAAATCTTAAGCAGGACGATGAGAAAATTTGTAACTAAGAAAAGTTCCCTCCTTATTATTTGCTGATTTCTAATCACAATTTATAATAGTAAATTTTTTGGAATAAATTAATACAGGAAGGATTTCTTTTAAATGCTTATTTGGCGGGGGGCGTGCCTGGATGGCTCAGTCATTAAGTGTCTGCCTTCAGCTCAGGTCATGATCCCAGGGTCCTGGGATGGAGCCCCACATCAGGCTCCCTGCTGAGTGGGAAGCCTGCTTCTCCTTCTCCCACTCCCCCTGCTGTGTTCCCTCTCTTGCAGTGTCTCTCTTTTTCCCAAATAAATAACTAAAACCTTAAATAAATACATACATACACACATATGTACATACATACTTGTTTGGAATACAAGTTACTGAAGAAGACTATGGGGTATAAAACTTCAAAAAAACACATAAACAAAAGCCAAAATCTGGGGTGCCTCAGTCAGTTAAACATCTGCTTTTTGGCTCAGGCCATGACCCCAGAGTCCCAGAATCCAACCCCATGTCAGGTTCCTTGCTCAATGGGAAGTCTGCTTCTCCCTCTCCCTCTCCCCCAACCCCATCTTTCTCTCTCTCTCTCTCTCTCTCTCACAAATAAATAAATAAAATCTTTTTTTAAAAAGGCAAAATCCTTTTAATAAACTTTTTACCTTTTCTCTGCCAAACTGTTTTCAACCTTGACTTCTCCGTTTCCTTAATTCTGCATTTCCTGTTATCAAACCATTCTCTGGGTCCTGCCAATTCCATACCCTTAACATTCCCATCTGTGTATGTCTATCTCTGGTGCAGTTAGTTCTCATACCTCTGGACACCATCATCTCTTTGCTTGGCTTGACTACAGCAGCCTAAGTGGTTTCTCAGGTTCTTTGCCTCTGACCTCTACCACCAACCTCCTACCCACAGTCATACCCTAAAATTCTAACAGACCACTTATTCTTTGTAAAACAAAAAGTGAAGCATGACATTCTGCTACATAAATGTTTCTTCAGCTTTTCAGTGCTCTCAGAATGAAATTAAGCCCCAAAGGCTGGCACATGAGACCTTGGACTATTTAGACCCTGTTTAGGTCTCCATAAGTATAACCACTTCATAGGAAGAATCAGAAGGGAGACAATTGCAGTTTTGTGGGGTTTTTTTAATCTTTATGTTCCCATTGCCAGCTCACTGCCTGGGAGATAGTAGATGTCCAATTAATATTTGCTAAGGAGTTTCTGGCCTATTTCTGTGGTTTAAAAAATATGCTTTCAATTTATCAAGGCTTGTATGAAGTGAACAAGCTTCCTGAATTCTCCACCAGCTCTTTCAGACTCATCTTTATGCTTGTTTCCCAGACCTTCACTAGGCTTCCATTTCCTTCAATATGGCATTCTGCTTTCCTGACATGTACAACTCAAAGGCATAATACCATAGCCAGAGTACTGCCTGGGAAGCGCTTCCCCTTCATCAATTGAAATCCAACTCTTAAGTTGCTTGAGTAGAGTATATGTAAAAATTAGTATTTTTATTTTAACCACTAAAATTCAATTTTGCTACTCAGAGGTAAAGAAGGATTTCAAATATATTTGCAAACCCCAGAAAGATATTTTAACAGTTAGCATCTGCATAAATAAAAATATACTTTTAAGTTGGGGGGCATTAAGTTTTAAGCCAAGCTTTTCTCATGATTTTGGTTTCAGATCTCAGCTACTTAGTTAACCATTCTGATGTTCCCTGAACATCAGTAACCATTCTCCCTTTCCTGCTTCTTTAAGTAGTCCAATAAATATACCACTTATGAATCTGATAGTATTCAATTCCATCACAAAACAAATTTCATCACCTAGCATCAGGATTCACTGGATGAAAGATGGTGATTAATATAATTTAAGTGATGAGATAAGCGTGTTAATAAGAATAGGGAATTTATATATCTGGCATCTTTGACTATATGAACACTAAATGGTTATTACTTTTTAAATAATTAACATCTTAATTTATATTTATATCCACCCACTCATTTGTTTTTGCTGAAAATTTCTTGTTGAATCATTTCAGTTATTTATTGGAATTCCACTATGTGCTAGGCTCTATTCAAGGCAATTTGGATACAAAGTCTGGTACATAACAGGCAGAATCTCTACCCTGATGGAGTTTGTATTCATGGGGTAGAGACAGATGGGAAATTAAGTATAGAATAATATGGTTTCAGCAATTGCTTATTACTATGAAATAAATAACATATGATGATAAGAAGGAGTGATGAGAGGAGAACGGCCAACTTTAGGTAGTGATTTCTCTGAGGAAATAAAGACTCTCAATGATGAAATCTTAACAATGAGAAGGACCTGGGAAGAGATACGGTGAAATAGTAGTCTAGACGGGAGGCAAGTACAAGAACTCTGACACAGGAATAAACATGCATATTTTATTTTTTTTTAAAGAGGGGATATAAGGAAAAGAGAGGTGCCTACATTTTTGACTTAAGTAACTGTGTAGGTGGGTGCCATTTATGGAACTGTAGAATGTCAAAGAGAGTTTTCTTTGGAATTTATTTGTTCTACTTGGAATTGGATAAATATATAATACACCAAAAAAAAAAAAAAAAAAAACCAAAAACAAAAACACTTCTTGCTGCAGGCTATTTTGTTCTGTATCAACTTAAAGTTCATATCTGTGGCCCCCTGCATTGGTATGGTATCATTGGAAGGCCTAAGAACTGAGACCACATGTGTCAACACAACTTAGCTATTTGTTCTAGGAAACATTGCCCAAAGAAGATGAAACCATAAGCCAATAAATAACTTCACTGTTTGCTTTAGGAAATCCCTGCAAATGAGTTTATCTGAGACAACAATCTCCCTTATCAAACCATAGTTTATTTATCAAGAGTCATTTCAAAATTCTCACCTCACTATGTCCATCAGCTCTCACCTATTTCACACACTTGCCCAATTGCAATTTGGCCCTCACTTTGAAATACCTGCCATAAACCACTTGAGTCCCGACTTCCTAAATCCTATACAATCCTCTGGCTCTTTGCTCTTGATTCTGTTAAGGCACTGTTTTTCCCTGACAAAATGATAAACTGATGTTTGCTTATTAACAGTTTGTCCACTTATATTTTGAGGAGTTCAAGATTCTTTGCTGTTTTTGCTTCCTTGTCTTTATAGCTGGTGTTAGTCCTATAAATAACAGTTTATATACCTGCTCCGAGACTAACAACTAGCAAAATGAGATTTCTAAAGTTGGGAGGACCTTAGACATTTATTCTAAGCAGTTTGTTTTGCCAGTGGTGAAACTGAAGCCACAGCAACTGTGACTTGTCTAGTGTCATAGATAGTAGCTACTAGATTATAAGATATATAACTCACAGTCTGAACTCATCATAGGAGAATACATAAGCTCATGCTGAGCAAGATGAGATAAATTATATTTTCATATTTTATTATCTGTAAGCTTTCTAGCAGGTGAAAGAGGAGTCTGGCTGCTTTCATTTTTCTTTGTGGTTATAATGCTTTTGCACCATTTGCTAGGCTAGCTAAGGTACTGAGTGCACGCATTTATAAAGATATTAGTAAATTTTAATTTACATTTTACCAAAAATTCAGATATTGAAAACTCATTAATCAGAAGAAAGATACAGAAACATCAGCTGTATCAGTTCCTGATGTAGTTGCAGTTTTCTCTTTATATATAGAAGAAAGAAGCAAAAACAAAAGCACAAGGAAATAACGACTGAGAAAACCCCAATTTACCAAGTCAATGATATATCCTTCTCAGAGGGCAGGATTTGCCATGTAAAATATTCAAGAAGTTAAAGCCTCTTTGAATACTCAAGATATGGAGTCCCTTGGAAGAAGCTAAAATATACAGATTTGTTATGGGTACATCTTATCATTTTGACTCAAATCTGATAAATTTGTGGGAAATCTCAATCGTTTTCTGTAATAATACTGTACCAATGCAGTGGATGCCTATGGCACTCTTTTTCTCCCTGTTGCTTTATTTCAAAAATTATCTCTGCTGATTCCAACCATATTATTTATGACAGTGGGAGCAGCTCCATAGTGACTCCATGCCACCAGGACTTCTTGACTCCATGCTCTCACCACAGTGATTGAACTGTGAATACTTGGCTCATGTTGGACAATGGGCCAATGGACTGGAGATCAAAAAGGTCTGTCTGGGACGCCTGGGTGGCTCAGTTGGTTAAGCAGCTGCCTTCGGCTCAGGTCATGATCCCCGCATCCTGGGATCGAGTCCCGCATCGGGCTCCTTGCTCAGCGGGGAGCCTGCTTCTGCCTCTGCCTGCCATTCTGTCTGCCTGTGCTCGCTCGCTCTCTCTCCCTCTCTCTCTCTGATAAATAAATAAAAAAAAAATTTTTTTAAAAAAAGGTCTGTCTGGTCAGCCTCTCACTGCCTAGTAATAATTGCGTAAAACTCAGGAATCGCTGTTAGCTGTGTTCTGCTATCTGCCCCAAGGAGCAAAGGAGGCCACATTTTCTCTTGGGTGTTCTACAGCATCTCTGAGCCTGCGTCTCTGAGCCCAAGAACAAATGGTGGTTGAAGCTATTCAAACTAATCCTCACTTATCCACCCTAATAACCAAATTAACACCAGACAATTAAAAAGAATAAAAAGAAAGGAAAAAATGTATTGAGAAGGAAACACTATCAAATACGTGCCCATACCCTATGCCCTGAAACCAGTAAATTATCATTTCTACATTTTCCAGGTAGCAGGCATTATTCTAAGTATTTTATATGCATTGTCCTATTTAGTCCTTACTGCAATGCTATGAGAAAAGTACTTTTATTATCCTCATATTATAAACAACAACAAAAAAGTGAGTCATAGAGAGTTTGAGTGATAGAAGCAGAGCTCAATCCAGGCAGTCTGACTATCTCTATATTTATAGAGATACTCTATTTATATCTATAACCTGGGATCATAAACACGATTATGATGCCTTTCATTAAGGAAAAAACATTGTCAATGTTGTGTTTTAGATAGCTTTCCCTGGGGGGTTAGATAGTAAACAAAATAAAATACATGGAATGCCAAGTGATGATGACAAGTGCTATAGAGAAATAAAAAGCAAAGGATAGGACAGGGAGGGCTAGAGGGTAGGGCTAGTGGGCAGTTATAATGTTACATAAGGGGGTTGGGGAAGGCTTCACTGAGAAACTGATATTTGAATGAAGGTGTGAAAGAAGGGAGATGTCCGTAGATGTCTGGACAAAGAGCCTTCCAAGCAGAGAGTTCAGAAGTACCAAGACCTGTAGGTGAGAGAGTGCTTACTATATTCAAGGACAAGGAGGCATGAATGATAAAGAAGTGGAAATGGGAGATGAGGTTGAGATTCTGGTAGGGATCAGAGGTGGCTGCTCTCAGCACTCTGGCTTTAATGCTGAAAGAGATGGACAGTCATTGCAGAGTTTTGAACAAAAGAGTGACATGATCTGACTTGTGTTTTATAAAAACGGCCCTATCTGGTGTGTTGAGAATAGGTGGTAGAGGGGAAGCCCCAAAATAAAGAGGTCAGTTAGGAGACCATTATCCAAGCAAGAGACAATGGAAGCTTGAAACTGGGTGGTAGCAGTGGTAGTAGTGAGAAGGGATGGGCATCTTGCCACATTTTGAAAGTAGAGCCAACAGGATTTGTTGATGGATTAATGTCAGTAAGAGAAAGGGTGGGAATAGGGATGAAAACTGACTCTAGTTCGTCCAAGCAACCAGAAAGATGAAGTTGCCTTCTGCTGAGATGGGTAAATCTGTGGGAGGAACAGGTTTAGGAGGTGATGGGGGAAAATCAAGAGTTCAGTACTGGACATGTTAAGTAGTTAGATGTGCCATTTAGACTTCCAAGAGGAGACACTGAGAAGGCAGTTTGATATACAAATCTGGAGTTCAAGGGAACAGTCTGGGCTGGAGAAGTAAATTTAGGAATCTTCAGGGAACGGACTATATATAAAGCCTTGAGACTAGATGAAAACGACTAAGAGTGAGCATAGATAGAGAAGAGATTTGAAGACTGAGCTCTGGGGTACTCCACCTGAAAGAGGACATTAACATTAATGGAGCTGGGCGCCTGGGTGGGTCAGTGAGTTAAGCCTTTGCCTTCAGCTTGGGTCATGATCTCCGGGTCCTGGGATCAAGCCCCGAGTTGGGCTCTCTGCTCAGTGGGGAGCCTGCTTCCCCTCTCTCCCTCTGCCTGCCTCTCTGCCTACCTGTGATCTCTCTCTCTCTCTGTGTCAAATAAATAAATAAAATCTTTTAAAAAATTGATGGAGTCAAAAAGTTTTGCAGGATGTTATGGGAAAGGACCACATTATTTTTTAAATGTATAAAGCTTCAGGGTTGTTCAGCTGTATAGCTGGAGCAGTTTTCCCTACCAAGATGAGGAGATTTTATAAGCACAGAATGAGAGACAGTTGTGGTTACATAGACATCTGTACTTTTTATCCCAGCTTCTTCCTCCAGAATTTTTTTTAAAAAGGAAAGAAAGAACTATGTAGAATACTGAAACCAAGGTCACAGACATCTGTGCCAGAACAGTTTTGGTTATACAAATGAGACCAGGAGATAGACTCTTGGTCTTTCCCACCAGTAAATATCATTTGGATTTAACACTATCAGTGCAGCAAATTACAGCAAGACTGAAAAATATTCACCCTGTCTGATCTTTTCCAGAGTGGTTTCAGCATAGGGTTGATGAACGTATATATACATTTGGTGTGGGATGAGATGCAGAAGATAGATTTAAATGGGTAATTCCAAAGTGAGAAGATGGAACTAGAAAAGATTTCATTTTTCAAAAGCTTATCTACATGTTAAGGATAATTTTCAAAAAGTCTAAAATCAAACCTCTTATGTAGCTATAAAATGAAGACGTGTCAAAGATTATTATTATGTATTTCTAATGAGAAAATCATAGAGATATTAAAACAAGTCTGAAGTCAGAGACTCGCAAATTTATGTGGTGGAAAAGAACATTGAAAGGAATTTCACAAATGACTGCAAAACTAGCTTTTTCCATAGGGACGGGGAGCAGGGATTGAGCAGTAGGGAAGAGAAGGGTTGTCTGTCTGCCCACTGGACAGAAGTTATGTATATATCTACAGACAAGAGTTAGTCACATAATAAGGTAACTAGAGAGGCTAGGTAACCAAGTGAAGAAATTCCATCAGAGTTCACTAGCAGTGCTCATATATTTGAGTCCATTCCCCTGAGACTGGAGGATAGGAGGGAAAGCACTAAGACAGAAAAGTAGTGGGTTTGAGGAAAAGAAGTACAGGTAGTTGACATGTGATGGTCTCAGTCTTCCTAATGAAAGTGATATCAGGGCACCTGAGTGGCTCAGTTGGTTAAGTGACTGCCTTTGGCTCAGGTCATGACCCTGGAATCCCAGGATCAAATCCTGTGTAGGGCTCCTAGCTCCATGGGATGTCTGCTTCTTCCTCTGACCCTCTCCCCTCTCCTGTTCTCTTTTACTCTCTCTCAAAATAAAGAAAATCTTAAAATGAAAGAAAGAAACAGTGATATCATTGTTATCAAAAACCATTAGTCATTTATAAGGCAGAGAATCTGATATAAAACTCTAATAATAATTGAACTCTCATTTTAATGCTGAGTTTCTTGGTAGCAAAGGCAAAAATGGAAAGTGGCTGTTATGTAATTGTGAGTGGCCCACGAAAAGAACAATGCAAGTTTTTCTGGAAATACAGGTTTAACTGCTGAGGGTGAGGAGGTTGTGAGCCATGTCAGTAAAGAGGGTAAAGGTTCAGAAGTTCCTAAACAGAATATGAGATGGAACTGACTAAAAATAAGTAAAAGAATTTTTAAGCTAGGATGTGGGACTGCAGGAGTTAGAGACATGTATGCATTTGGAGTAAATGGGGAACATAAATAAACTCTTCCAAGAAGTCTTCTCTGGTAATTCTAGGCTGGGCTCAGGTGTCTTCTGACCCATTGCAGCACCCCCTGTCTACCTCTTTGTGGTAGTCAGCACAGTGTTCTACCACTTCTGTTTCTCTCTCCAGAGCTCCAAGAAGTCAACATCACATCTCCAGTGGCAAGTACAGTTGCTTGATACTAGTGGATCTCAGGGAAACTGAGAGTGCCAGGAAGGAATGAGAGAAAATGTCTTCGTTAATTTGGGCTTGCTATGAAAGAATATCAGAACCTGGATAGCTTATAAAAAACAGAAATTTATTTCAGTTCTAGAGCCTGGAAGTCCAAGGTCAAGGTGCTGGCAGATTTGGTGTCTAGAGAGAACCTGCTTCTGGCCATTTTCTGGCTGTGCCATCACAAGGTGAAGGGAGCAAGGGAGCTATCTGAGGTCTTTTTTCACTAATCTCATTCACAAGGGCTCCACCTTTATAGCAGAAGACATGAATATTTTTTGTTCTGTTTTATAACTTTTTTCCTATCAAAATAATATGTTTTTATTGTAGGTAATTAACAAAGTACAGAAAAGGACAAAGAAAAAATACAATTTCTACCACCCAGAAATGAGTACTGTTAACATTTTCCTGTAGCTCTCAAGAAGATACCTATATCAGAATGTTTAAAAGCATCTATTACCTTGCACCCTAAGGATCCAGCATTTACAATTAAAAATTATTTGTGGAAGGTGCTAAAGTCAGCACAGAGCATCAGAATAGTATTGCTCCCAATATAATGTTATTTTGACTAATCTGCTTTCATTCTGGGAGAAGACCACAGTAGAGCTTTTTCAGTCTAAATATAAATGGGTTATACTAGAACAGTGTTACATGATAAAATTAAAATTCAGACCAAAAAAAAAAAATCTATCTTATTTTTACGAAAGTCTGGCTTTTAGAAAATTCAGATACAAAAGAAAATAGAGTGTCAATTTAAATCATCTTTAAGAGAAACATCTTGCAACAGGCACTTAAGGAAAAATGTTTAAAGTATGTATAATCTCCAGTAGAAAGCGTGTATGTTCAGAAAGTGAACTGTGCAATTTAATTCCGTGTGCAATCACAATGATCATTTCATGTTATTATGCTTTAACATGGAGGAAAAAGAAAAATTCTTGCTTTCTTTTGGTAGTTTGATTGTTTTTTTTTTTTTATTGCTTATGCCAGGTTCTTTATGTATATGATCTCTAATACAAATCTCAGCAAGGAAGATTTTATTTTTTACTTTATTGGGAAAAAAGTTGTTTTAAGTAGGCCCTGCACCCAATGTAGGGCTTGCTCTCATGATTGTGAGATCAAGAGTGGCATGGTTTACTGACTGAGCCAGTCAGGTGCCCCAAGGAAGATGTTTTTGCTCTGATTTTAGAGATAAAGAATCAGGCTGAGGCAAGAAACTTGTAGGCCTGTATTTGAACTGACCTACAGACTCCCAGAGAGACTAAGGTTTCATGTGAAAGAAAATGATGGGAATATTGACCTTCAGCTAGTGACAAAAGGGACAGATGATACAAAACCTCAACCTCACTTTCAGGTGGCCTGAAGTGGAAATGTGAACAAGTTAACACTTTCTGCTACTCCTGAATTTTAACAGATTATAAAATTAGCACTGAACTGCTTTTGTTTATTAAACTAAAAGAGAAAACAAAAAAGGGAGATAAAGAAGAGTAAAAATTAGCTCTTGCAGTATTAAAAATATCCACAACAACCTAGAGAATGTCCAGTTGCTCAATAGGGTAGTGTGTAATTTCTTTTTAAAGTAGGCTCCCTGCCCAGTGTGGTGCCCAAAGTGGAGCTAGAACTCGCGACTCTGAGATCAAGATCTGCACTGAGATGGAGAGTCGGAAGCTGAACCGACTGAGCCACCCAGGCGCCCCGAGGTAGTGTAATTTTGGAGGCTTTTTGGTATATCTGGAGAGAGGGAAACAGAGGAATTGGTGGGTTTAGAATCAGGCTGAGCTGGGGTTAGTTGGATAGTCCCACAGGTGAGGCACTGAGCATCTCTCTTTTTGTGCTCTGCCTCCTGGCTCCACCTCAGGGATGCGACTGCCTCACAGGCAGCAGTTGTGTTTGTGGGTCGGGACATCCCTCTCCTGGGCAGGCAAACCCGTAAGCATTTTTGTTCCTTTTCTTTTTCAACCTTTTTGTTGTACCTGCTTTCTGCCACCCAATGGTGTTATCAGTCTTTCTTCAGATGGAGTCTGTGAGTACTTGATTGGAGGTAAGCTATGCTGGGCAAGCAGTGTGGTATCCTGCCTTTAAAGGACATTAATGGCTCTCACATCAAGCTGCCACTCCTATATGAGCTTGGATGAGCTCCTTGATCACTCTTTACCTCAAGTTTCCTCTTCTATAAAATGGGAATCTGTTAAAAAAAAATTTATGAAATACCTACTGTTTGTCAAGAATTGTGTGGCCCTCTTGAGGATAGAGCCACTAACAAAACAGAGAGCTTATTTTCCAGGGGGCAGACACACTTTAACCAAATATATGCCTTAATGACGGATATTAAGTATCTGAAGAAAGTTAAGTTAAGGAAGTTAAAGGGACACGAGTGACAGAGTGATATTTTACATAGTGGTCAGAGAAATATAAATATAAATAAATATAAGACACATCATATTCCAGTGTACACTGGAAGACTGGAATGGATGCTGGAGGCCACTAGAAGAGTAAGGAGGATGAGTGGTGGAATATGATGTGACTTCTATTTATAGCATGGCCACTCTCAGTGCTGCTTAAAGAATCTACTCTAGGGGCGCCTGGGTGGCTCAGTCAGCTAAGTGGCTGCCTTTGGCTCAGGACATTATCACAGGATCCTGGGATCAAGCTCCATGTCAGGCTTTTTGCTCAGTCAAGAGCCTGCTTCTCCTTTTCCCTCTGCCTGCTGCTCTGCCTACTTGTGCTCTCTCTCTTTCTGTCAAATAAATAAATGAAATCTTAAAAAAAAAAAAAAAAAAGGAATCCCCTCTAGTAGGTCAACAGAAGAAGTAGAACAGTTAAAGGGCTACAACACTAGATTAGGTGAGAGAGAGCCTTAGCCTAAAGCTGTGACCACAAAAAACTAAGAAATGGTGAAATTATATATATTTTGTAGGTGGAGCCTAGAAGACTTGCATATATGATGCAATGAAAGTAAGGAATCTAAGACATCTTCAGGATTTTGATGTGAACACCCGGATCAATAGTAATGTGTATAGAGAACAGTGGGAAAGATATGAATTATGGGGAGAAAACACCCTCATTTATCTCAAGCAATAAAGAATACTTCAAAATTCTTAAAAGCAGTAACCAGCACAAATTAAATATTCAATTGATATTAACTATTCCCTTTAATTAAAAAAACATTTTTGTCTAATTTTTTGAAGTTGAGGTCAGGAAAGTTGAAACATATCTCTGAATGGTAGTCATGTCTTCTGAGCAGAAAGAGACAAGAAAATGCCCCAAGTCTGGTATCCTGAGTCAGCTACTTACCAAAGCCACAACGACGACTATTAGGTTACAAAATTCTTCAATATTTCTTTCTGAAACTATGGATGAAAGCTCTAATGGAACTTAGTGCTTAGGCTGAATTAAGATTATTCCTTTTGCCTGGACTGAAAGAAGGCCTGGGAGAGATCTCTTTTCCCATGAACAGCAGGACAGGATGGGCTCTACTATGCTGTGTATGGCACTAGCCGCATGGAGTTTCATGAGAGATAATTCACAGAAGGACTTAAATGGAATTCCAAAGAATCTAAAAAGAGAAATACAAAGAAGAACCCAAAAGTGGAAAAAGACAAAAAGCAAGGATGCATTTTCCCACATGATCTTAGTTATAGCTAACCTAACTACTAAACATCTTGCAGGAAACTTATTCTGAGAAATGTTCTTATATTACCTCTTTTAATCTTTACAGCAAACTGTAAAGTAGGGTTATTATCCTCATTTAATGGATGAGGAAGTTGAGGAAGTTAAAAAACATGCTTAAGTCCATACAGTTAGTAAGTTGCAGGGATGGGAAGCGACTCAAGCTAACTGATTCAAGACTTCATGATATTAAATACAGGCTACCCAATTACACCTTTTCTAAGACCTATGTCGATACTGGGGATGGGTTGTATCGACAGCCTGATAAAGGCAAATTATATCAGCCATTTTGGTTGGGAAGTCTTCAGGTTAATCTAGGTTGAAGTGTGCCACTATCAATAAGAAATTTTTTAAAGACCCATTTTATATTGGTTAAGGTATCACAGCCTGCTGTAACAAACAAACCTCAAAATGTACAATAACTCAAACACAATAAAAGTTCATTTCACATATACATGAAGTCCAAAATGATTGCTCCTCCTGGCAGATGGCTCCCTTCTAAGAGCCAGCCCATCTTGTGTCGCCTTCATCTTTAACACATGACTTCTAAACTACAGTGTTCATCTCCATCAAACTACAGATAAGGAAAAGAACAGCCAGGGCTGGGGCTGAGGGGAGCTTTATGGACCAGTTCTGGAGGTGGCATACATCACTTCAACTCACATTTGATGGACCAGAATTCAGGTACCCATCTGCATCTGACTGCAAGGGAGACTGGGAAAAGTTACAGAGCTAAGTGCCCAGCTAGCCTCTCTACCACAACTAATTTCATTCATGACATGATTTCTCTTCATTTTACTCTCAGAATGAAACTGGAACCTTGGGGCGCCTGGGTGGCTCAGTGGGTTAAAGCCTCTGCCTTCGGCTCAGGTCATGATCCCAGGGTCCTGGGATCGAGCCCCGCATCAGGCTCTCTGAGCCTGCTTCCTCCTCTCTCTCTGCCTGCCTCTCTGCCTACTTGTGATCTGTGTCTCTCAAATAATTAAATACAATCTTAAAAAAAAAAAAAAAAGAAATCTGACTTTCCTCAACTTTAAAAAAAAAAAGAAAAAGAAACTGGAACCTTCATTTGGGGATAACTTTGCTTTCTTCCCCTTGTACAATTTACTTTCTGGTCAAACATACCATGTGACTCTCTTCTTCTCACATTCAGTATGCTTATGGAGAAAATGTTCTGCATTCATTTCTTGAAGCTTTTGAAATAAATAGCTCTTCTCTGATAATGTTGCCATAACTTTTTCATTACTTCCCTTTTTACTACTTTAATAGGGCATTATATCTTGTGGAAAGTTGTAAAACTTTCACATTTATAAAGACTCCTTTAAACCTTAATTGATAAAACATCTACAATCTTGTTATGCTTGTTAACTTATTGATGCCTAAAATTTTATGTCCTGATGTGGACAAATATATAACAATGCCATTTTTATCCACAGAAATTTACATATTAATGAAGAAGATTAGGTGCTAACAAAGGTTTGTAATGATGGTATCCTTATAGAAAACTCCTTAGATTTTGCTTAGATGTTCCAGAATGTTCCTTTATCTTTTCATTGTTCCAAACATTCCTCTGGGATTATACATATTTTAACTTTGTTTTTCCCTAATGATTCTGGCCTATGATTCCACTGTGTGGTGGTTTTCCCAACACCATCAAGTAATTCTCCAACACCTGCAGAATATCCTGCAACTCAACTCAATTCTGATTCTACTTGGAGATAAAGATCCCTTGGTCTAAGGGCTCAGTCCCACAGACTGTCCTTCTCCAACTTCAGATTCTAGTTGGAAGTCCAGGTTGTCACCTGTGCTTCTGACCAACCAGCTCTAGATTGAGGGTTCCAATGACACCCCCCGGCCTTTGGTTTAATTAATTTACAGGAGTGGCTCATTAATTATTGAGAACTCAGGGAAACATTTTACTCACTAGATTGATGGCTTATTATAAGAGGATATAATTCAGGTATGAGTTGGAAGAAATGCATAGGGCAAGGTATAGAGGAAGGGCATGAAGCTTCCATACACTGGAGAGCACCACTCTCCCTGAATCTCCACATGTTGACCAACCCTGGAAGGTCTCTGAACCCTATCCTTTTTGGTATTTATGGAAGCTTCATTACATAAGCAACTGATGAAAACATTGGCCACAGGTGACTGAACTCAACCTCTAGCTTTTCTCCCCTCCTAGGAGGTCAGTGGGGAGTGGGGGAGATTGAAAGTTTCAACCCTCTAATGAAATGGTTGACTCCACTGGAAACCAGCCCCCATTCTTTGGTTACATAGCAGCTTTCCAAGTGTCACCTCATTAACATAACAAAAGATATTTTATTTGTTCTCAACATTCAGGAAATTCTAAGGATGTTAGGAGCTCTGTGCTAGAAATGTAAATGAAGACCAAATATGTATTTGTTATTATAAATCACAATATTATATTTATCTATTAAACTAGTTATAATAAAAGACCCAAAAATGGACATAAGACAAAAAAAAAACACCAGTATTTTTCATTTAATCCTCCCACTCCCAACCCAAAGCAGGAAGTAATGTCTTCCTCTTTTGCTCTTTCATAGCACTTTATCTGTATTTCTCTTGACAAACCTAATACATTCCTCTTGCCTTGTTTTGTAGTTATTTACTTATTTATTCCTTAAAAGATTTATTTATTTATTTATTTGGAAGAGACAGCACAAGCAGGAGGAAGGGGTAGAGAGAGAGAAGGAAGCAAAAGTCTGATGTAGGACTTGATTCCAGGTCCCTGGGATCATGACCTGAGCTAAAGGCAGACACTTAACTGACTGAGCCACCCAGGCACCCCTGTAGTTATTTATTTATCTTAAAAAGTAAAATAATGTTTTATCTTTCCTACTGCTGTTACTTCTTTTAAGGAAAAAGATCCCATCTAATTATTTCTCTGTAGTGCTTTCCATTTGGTATGAACACAATAAAAAGTACCGATTTAAACTCTTATTTTTTATTTTAGCTACAAATGTTTCTAAAAACATTGAACTGAATGAAAACATTTTCTTTTAGCACTGCCAAAATATCCATTCATCCAAAAACTAAAACAACAATAAAAATTAATAAGTGAGTAGCAGTGATAAACAAACCATTATAGTGCCAAGAGCTGAAGTACATTTATGAATAAAGAATGAAATTCAGATTAGATACAGTCACTAACTCAGCTTAGAACTAAGTTAAAAGCAGCTGGACATTTAAAAGATAGAAAAGAAACTGACATTTAAAGTTTTTAGTTGGAGAGATGAGGAAAAAATTCCAGGCATAGAAAACAACATTGAGGCAAGAGATTATGCCTCAAGCAATAGACATTTAGGAAAAACAAAAATTGGAACTCCTGGCTGGCTCAGTCATTAAGCGTCTGCCTTAAGCTCAGGTCATGATCCCAGGGTCCTGGGATTGAGCCCTGCATTGGGCTCCCTGCTCAGCAGAGAGCCTACTTCTTCCTCACCCTCTGCCTGCCACTTTGCCTGCCACTCTGCCTACTTGTGCTCTCTCTCTGTCAAATGAAAAAATAAAATCTTTAAAAAAAAAAAAAAAGAAAGAAAGAAAAGAAAAAGAAAAATCTCAAAGAGATAAGAGATTTTTCATTCATCGTCAGTCCTTCACCAATAGCCACTAAATAGCTTTTGCTGGATAAAATCAAAATGCAATTAGAAAAACATAGGGTTTATTTTTGATAAGCAAAAAATCTGCTAAAGGACCTTCAATCCCAATGGGAAATCTTCCATTCCACTAAGTCCTCACTTTTCCATATTTTTTACATACCCACATATTTAATTGACTAGGAGATCTCTGGTTTCACATAACATATGAACTAGAATCACAGGTTTTCCCACACTCATTACATTGATATTTTGCTCCTGTATGGTTTCCATAATTAAGACCTGATATTTATTGATTTTTCCACTCTCCTCATAAGAATGTGGTTACTGTGATTTGAACCAATAAAGAATGAGTAAAAAAGTAAGCATTTTATAAGAGGGTATGTTTGCCAGGATATACATATGTAATTACATGGGTTTCTTGGGTCCTTTGATGTCTTGTTTATCACTGTGATGGTTGGGTCCTAGAACCAGTCACTCCTATGTAGAAGTCTACAAGAACTCATGATCATACTAAACAGAAATCTAATACAGGACTACGAAGAGGCTTTAAAATCTCTTCTTCTCAGCCACTGAAGTCTCTCCCAAGGACATAGAGCTTGATGACTAAAGTGCAGTCTGATGTCAGCCTCCACTTGCAACTTGCCAGGCTTGGTGCCCTTGTGCACGATGCAGCTGGTATACCCATCTACCAGATCCTTGCAAATATATGGCCTAGAAAGCCTTGGACCTTCATCCACCTCTCCACTTAACTTAGTCAAATCATTACTGAACATGCTCAAGGAGGAAAGGCTTTGTAAAAATCAACCTCTCCCAAATTAATAAAAAACGGAGGGGCGGTATGGGGGAAATGGGCATTGCCGATTCAATACAGACAGAGATTATCATTAAGACACACTGTACAATAAGTATTTCTGGTCCACAATTCCTATGATCTTTGTGATATTCTGGTCTTCCATGCTAACCCTAGATTAGATTCTATGGTATAGAACTTTAAAAATCAAAATCAAAACAATAAAAAAAAATGACATCTGGGAGTTGACTGAAGATAATGAAGACCTCAAAAATAATTTTGGCACATTAGGTGCCAAAAATGGTATTCTTTTTGGACTGACCTGCACTGACCTAAGACACAGAACCCAAGCTTCTGATCTTCCTGCAACCAATGTCCACAAGCCACTTTACCTAGTAAGGTACACACTGCTGTAGTAATCATGACACAAGACTCTACAACACAAAGAAATTTTGAAGAAACTTATCACATAGGCAGTTCTGGAAACTTTTCCTCCCTGCTGATAGCTACATGTTTGTGCACAAACTTGAAAGAATATCTAGTATTGGTACCTTCTTGGCGTACCTTTGATTACAGGATACCACCTCCAGGGGAAATTTTTATGTTAGAAGAACTACCCAATTCGAATTTTCAAATTTGCCAAACTGAAGAGGACCTCTGGTTGCTCTGCATATAAAAGTAAGTATAAAGGAATCTTCTGGTAAAGGAATCAGTTGAAAATTATAAACTATTGGGGCACCTGACTGGCTCAGTCAGTAGAGCATGCAACTGTTGAGTTCACGCCCCAAACTGGACATGGAGCCTACTTAAAACAAAACAAAACAAAAAAAATTAACAAGTAGTCCATAAAGGATAAATATAAATTCTTGGGTCTTTGCATTCAGACCCAGGAAATCTCTAGGTATGGGGCCCAGGATCTGTATATTTAAGATGTACCCTGGCGATTCTAATATAGGCAGACTGTGAGAACCACCAAGCAGATAAAAGTAAAACAGGAACCATACGTACTTCCTAGGTCACTATGAAAATTAATTAAGATTACATATGCCTAGGAAGTAGAAGCTACTCTCTTAAGGGCAGCCATTATTATTAGAGTTATTTTGTCTGCCTTGACTATTTCACAAAATGGGAAGATATTGGTCAATACTAGTATTTCATTGTTTTCATCTCCTATGCTGCATTTTCCAAATTTATCTTCCAGTTTACTATTTTTCGCTGTCATATGTAATCTGCTAGTGAACTCATCCATTGAGTTTTCACTGTAACAATTATAAATGTCTACTTTGTTCTTTTTAAAATAATTTTATAGTCTTATTTCTTGCTTAATTTTGCAATTGTTTTCTTATTTCTTTAAAAATTTTATATTGGCTTTGCATTTTTTTAAAAGATTTTATTTATTTGACAGAGATCACAAGTAGGCAGAGAGGCAGGCAGAGAGAGAGGGGGGGGGGGAAGCAGGCTCCCTGTTGAGCAGAGAGCTCAATGTGGGGCTCAATCCCAGGACCCTGAGATCATGACCTGAGCTGAAGGCAGAGGCTTTAACCCACCCAGGTGCCCCTGGTTTTGCATTCTATGTCCAATATTCAATATATGTATAGTGCTTGGGTCTACTGTGTTTGTTGTTTCAGCTGACTCATGTGGTGTATGAATTTGGGATTTGAACTTTATTATGAGCTAATATTAAGAGCATATATTGGGGGGATGCTTTCTTCCAAGAGGATCTGTGATGTTTTTCTGGGATCCAAAAATGTCATTGACTTGGCACCATACAAGTTCCCTTTTGGGATCTCAGTTCAGCCTAAAAGTCTCTGCCTCACCTCCCCTACCTTGCTGCTAGTCCAGAGCTCCTCTTCTGCAGTGCCAATGTTGGCATTTACTTTCAGGAAATCTATCTGCCCTTCTGTATTTGGGGGTTGCCAGTCTTATTTTGGTCCATGGTCTTTTTCTCCTTCTTAATGCTTATCAGATCAGCAAGGTCTATTTTTCATGTGGGATCTAGAGTTGTTTTATAAAGAAAAACTCATTCACAATAAGTGAATTTCTTCATTTGATTCAAGACACGTAGCACTACCCAACATCATATAATATAATTCCTTGTTTTTGATTTTATGGCCAGTTTCCCTACCAGGATGCAAGCTTCCTAAGAACAGGGACTTTGATTCACCGCTGTATTGCCAGTGACGAGAACACAGTGCTTAGTTCATAACACACCCTGGAGTTTAACAACTATTTCTTGAATGTTGAAATGAATTAATGAATAAATGAGTGAATTCCAACAGTAAATTCATCATTATCAGGTATCCCATTGGGCTCTCTAATACAAAGATGTATCTGGCAAAGATTTTTCCCTTGAGATACTAAAGTAGTAAGGTAGAAAGTGGAGGTTAAAAAGGAGATAAAAGTGGTAAATTTAATAAATAAAGTACACACACATATACATGTATATATGTATAAATAATGCCATATTGGAGCTATCTGTCTCCCAGGCCAAAGTCAGTAGCTTTTAACCTCATCATACAAGCCATGCATAGAGGAAGCAGTAGGATTAATTTTATGCTGTAGAAAGACTTTTGTGGAATATGGTAGATGAATTAGGGCAAGCAAGATTGGAGACAGAGAAAGAAGATAAAAGATTACTGTAGTTCAAGCTTTATTCAAAAAACATATTTTGAGTGTGTATGATAAGCCTGGCCTCATTCTATGTCCGAGGAAACGTTTGTGACAAGATGGGTAAGGTCCTTGCCCTTAGAGAGCATATATTCTAATTGACTAAAATAAAGAAGTAAATAGATTAACACATAAAATAATTTCACTCAGTAGTAGTGCGGTAAAGAAAGTAGAACAAGGTTATCAGAAATAGGGCCATTGGTGGGTTCTGGTGGCAGCGCCCCAGAGAAGGACTGTCTGAGGAAGCAGCATCGGAACAGAGACCTGAATGACAAGAAGGAGGCCCCCACAGGCAAGTCAGAGGGACAGAAGTTTTCAGTTAAGGGGAATGGCAAGTGTGACCCTATGTTTCATACTTCAAGAATCAGTAAGTAGACCACTGTGCCTGGCACTGAATAAGTAATGACAGTATTTGTTGAGTTTGGAGAAGCAAGCAGGGGCCAGACAAGCCAGCTCATTATAGCTGTGGTAGAAGTCTGGATGCCACTCAAAGTGCAGTTGGAAACAGCGGCCAAGTCCAAGGCAGGAGTGGGGGAGTGTAATATGAAAAGTTTTTTTTTTTTTTAGATTTTTTTTATTTATTTGACAGACAGAGATCAAAAGTAGGCAGAGAGGCAGGCAGAGAGAGAGGAGGAAGCAGGCTCCCCACTGAGCAGAGAGCCCGATGCAGGGCTCAATCCCAGGACCCTGAGATCACGACCCGAGCCGAAGGCAGCGGCCTAACCCACTGAGCCACCCAGGCGCCCCTAATATGACAAGTTTTTAAAAGTTCACTCATGTGGTTACTCTTTGAAAAGTGGGCAGCAAAAGTCCAGAAAGAGGTGGTATAAACTGCTGGATTGGGCAAGATACGAAAAATCCCTGAGTTCAAGCTCTCTCCATACTCACCTACCTCTCCTTCTTCTATTAGGACTTCTATAGCTTGTTTATCACACGATCCCTGACCCACGCCAGCCCCGGTATGCAGTGGAGGTGAAAGGGCATTTCCAAACGGTGCTTGAGTGAACAAATGGCTGCCTGAGGATCTTGGCTTACAAGGCCTCACCCAGTAAATTCAATTGCTGGAAGGATAATGTTAAGCCGTGGGTTCAGTCACAATGCAGATCAGTTTAATTTGGGGCTGTGTCATAGTCACAAATCATTAGTTACACTGTAATTATGCCAATTGTGGTAACATCATCTATTTGTTTTACAAGTGCCTTTTGCTGTAGTGAAGTCTGGATAATTCTATATATATAATCCAGTACAAATCTGTCACCCACTTGAAATTAATTGGAAAGAGATATGTGCTGTGTTTTATTTGTCAGTAGCATTATCATCACATACAAAAAAAGGTAACATATGTTGAGGCAGTTTTTACTGCTACTAAGTATGAAGCTTTAGAGATGATTCCATTTAGAATTACCCGTGGAGTATTCTGTTTCTATAAGGCAAACTAGTCTCAAATTTTTTAAAGCACACTTCCAGGAAATAAATACTCCTCCAGAGCAGTGGGAGTATAGAATTTTGGTTAAGAATATGGCTTTGGAGCCAAACATACGAGAGTTTGAGTCCCAACATTGCTACTCATTAACTGGGTGATTGTGGGTAAGGTATCTCCTCAACTCTGATTTTTTTGGAAAATACGACCCATGCCCAGAGTTGTTGTAAGGATCAAATGAAATGCTATTATTCTTTTAGGCGTCTCAGCATCCAAATTCTATGTCGTAAAAGTTCTTATTTATGAGTTTGGGTGGAACAAAGATCGTCTTACCCTGTAAGTGTTTCAAGTGCTCACACTTTTGTTTGCTGGGTTTCCTTGAAGGGAGGCCAGAAGCAAGTATCCTTGGGCTTCTTCCTGCAGCGCTAAGGAAGTGTTGATGCAGGCGTCCTGGCAGAGGAGGGAAGGACTGGAGGAGGCACAGCTGCAGGCCCGTTGTGGCAGTGGTGGCTCCTAGTCAGGGCTCTGAGGCAGACAAGACAGTGGCATGGGTCGCTTAAAACTGCTTCCAGTGCAGAAGTGACACCATTACCAATGCTACCATTTCATGCTTTGTGACAGTGACAGCAGTTTCCTCTATCAGCCCAGTTTTGTGTTTGTCGTCACTCTTGGAAATTCAGCTGAGAGCCTGTTTCTCCAGGTTTTCAGGCAGTTCTATGAGCCACTGATCACCACTGATTACACTCTTAATGGTGTAACAAGCCTGTTAGCTTTGGTTGCTGGCTACCAAGAAATTTGGTTATTTAGTTGTACCCCTAGACTCAGCACAATGACCAGTTGAGAGTCCTCCCTAAATTTTCTATGAGTAACAGTTATTAACAACAATTTTATGTTTTAGTGCTTTTGCTCCATACTTAAGAGCTATATTTGTTTTTTAAAGATTTTATTTATTTACTTGACAGACAGAGATCACAAGTAGGCAGAGAGGCAGGCAGAGAGAAAGAGGGGGAAGCAGGCTCCCTGCTGAGCAGAGAGCCCAAGGCAGGGCTCCATCCCAGGACCCTGAGATCATGACCTGAGCTGAAGGCAGAGGTCCAACACACTGAGCCACCCAGGCATCCCTTAAGAGCTATATTTAATATTGCCTTTGTTGGTATGTCTTTTTTAAACAATCTATTTATATTCTGAATTACATTTTATTTAATCTAAGACTCTTTACTAGACTATAAGCTTCTTGAAGGTAAAGACTGTCTTGTTCACAAATGGATTTTATTTTCCAGTATAGTGCTTGGCACAGGTGGATCCTTAGTAAATATTTGTGAAGGAGATACATTGTGAGCTAATGGATGAAATAGAAGTGTCATCTCACAGGTATGTGACTAGTGACTTGGGCAGACTTCTAAGTTGGCATTATCTCAGTGAGGTGGTTTGCTCCAGTATAGGTCCTCAGCTCTACAGACCTAGGAACTCAACGTTGGGCCTTAGCTAAAGTTGATTATTGTCCTGGTGGTAGACTCAGACTAAACAAACTCTTAAGAGTCTGCTGTATAAACGAAATTTATGTCCTCCAAAAAATATAGCTTTTTGGGTCATCTGGAATTCTGCTCATTCATTCATTTAATGAATTATATTTACTATGTATTAGGTATTGCTATAACTTTGTATAAACAGTGAACAAAACAGACAAGATCATTATTGTCATGCAATGTGTACAAACTATGTCAACAAATCTATAAATGCAGATAACCATATCTCTTATAAAAATATATATAGCAGGATAAAAGGATGAAAATTGTTAGGAAGGAGTGTGTACTATTTGAAATTAGATAATCAGGGAAGGCATCCCTCAAGAGGGATGTTTAAACTGAAACCTGAATTAAGTGAGGGAAGAAAATACCAGAAAGGGGAAACATTACATTTAAAGGCTCTGAGGCAGGAATAATCCTGAAGGTGTTTGAGGAATAAAAAGTAGGCCAGTAGTAGGCAGCCTCTAAGATGGCTTTCAGTGATTTCTGGCTACTGGTATTTATGCCCTTATGAAATTCCCTCCCCTTGAATGTGGGCTGGACGTAGTAACTAGCTTCGAATGAATAAAATGTGGCAGAGGTGATGGAATGTCACTGCCGATGTTCCACTGCAAAAAGACAGTGGCTTTGGTCTTGGGTGGTTTTTGTTGTCTTATTTTTGCACCGAGCAGAAAAGTTAACAGGGTGGGCCCGAGACAGCTATCCTTAGAAAGGCCAACTTACAAGTTTGGCTTTTGGCTAGCATCTGGGAACTTGGTTGGTAAACAGTTCCCCACACAGCTATAAAACTTTCCCTGACTGATAAGGGTGACTCACTGTGCCTAGACTGATTATGCAAACAATAGGCTTATGCTGAACACCTGCTTTCCACCTGGGAGTCTAGAATTTCAGTACACATTAGACAGAGGGTACCTATATGAGCAGCCCCCCAATCAAATCTTCAGGTGCTAAGTCTTCCATGGGCTTTCCTGGGCAGAAATACTGTACACACATTGCTACATTTTCTTTGCTGGGAGAAGTGTGTGATCTGTGTGAGCCCTTATTTGAGGGTGAGAGCATGAGGATTCCTACAAATAGATTCCTCCAGACTCTTTTCTTTATGACTCAAACGTGTATCTTTACTCCATTGCTTTGGTAAATTTTAGTCACTTACAACTACATGGTAAGTTCCCTGAGTGCTTCTTAGCTCATCTCTGAATGTGGAGGTGGTCTTGGGGACCTCCCACACCCTGGCTCTGTTGAAGCAAGCAAATAAAACCAAAAAACCACTTTCATGGGACTATAACAACTTTTGATTTGGGGGGGGGGGGTGGTATTTTCTTTTCTTTTCTAAAGATTATTTATTTATTTGACACAGAGAGAGAGAGAAAGAGATTACAAGTAGGCAGAGAAGTAGGCAGAGAGAGACGGGGAAGCAGGCTTCCCCACTGAGCAGAGAGCCTGATGTGGGGCTCAATCCCAGGACCCTGAGATCATGACCTGAGCCAAAAGCAGAGGCTTTAACCCACTGAGCCATCCAGGTGCCCCTGTTTTTTGTATTTTCTATCAGTTATCTTTTCTACTTTTGGCTAAAGATATTTGTCTGAATCTTAGATTCTGACCAACACACTAACATTCTTGATTCAAATATAATTAAAAATTTAAATGAAATTTAATTGAAATGTAAATTTTAAAATCTTGATCTATAATGCTTTATATTAAAAACTCTGTGCCTTTTTGAAATGGAGATGAAGATAATTAATTTTGCTTTTCCTCTCCTGTCAGTTTGGGGCTAGAACAGAAGGGGAAAGTGCTGCCTGTGTTCCTAGGACCAGAGGGAATTTACACTCATACTGAAAAAGAAACAAAGATGGGCAGTTCAAAAGCATTAAATCATACATCATTCATTCATTCATTCATTCAACAGATGTACTGAGTATATTCAAGGTCAGGGGCTCTTCTTGGTGTTGGGGTACAGCTGTGAACAATTTATATATGGTTTGCAGAGCTTTCTTTGCATGGGCTATGTGTGTGTCAGATAATTAATAAATATCAGGTCATAATAAGTGCTATTATTAAAATAAAACAAGATGATGTGATTAGAAGGTGGGACTGGAAGGGTAGAAGATGGCCACTTTGGGTTGAGTCGTCTTTCACATACCAGATTGACTTCAGAAGAAGACTGATCTATGGTGTTTTAAATATTTTAACATTAATTGCCAATTTTTAATATTTGGGATATTTCACATTAAATCTAAATTTTTGCTTTCTCTTGAAAAATCAGAAGATATAATTATGCTGGGTGGGTATTTCTGCATGACAATAGTAACCCTTTCAATGGGAAACATCTTTCCTCTTCTTCATAATTCCCCCTTTCCTACCAGAGCTGCTGCTCTCATTGGCAATACCTGCTTACTTCTAAATTCTGAAGAATTTTCAAAAGCTAGGCCAGTAAAAGAACAGGGGCCAGGATATTGTATGAAGTGGATCCAAAGCATCTAGAAAGCCATGAGTAAAACAGCAGTGGGGGGCGCCTGGGTGGCTCAGTGGGTTAAGCCGCTGCCTTTGGCTCAGGTCATGATCTCAAGGTCCTGGGATTGAGCCCCGCATCGGGCTCTCTGCTTGGCAGGGAGCCTGCTTCCTCCTCTCTCTCTCTCTGCCTGCCTCTCTGCCTACTTGTGATCTCTCTCTGTCAAATAAATAAATAAAATCTTAAAAAAAAATAGCAGTGGGGAGAAGGCCTAGACACCTACATATGTGGCCATCTGAGGTCACTTTTTTGCCTGGTCCCACCATGGGCTTGTAATGGTATATAGGGTCTGGTTTTTTTTTTTTAAGTATGAAGAATAGACCAGAGAGTTTAATAAGAAGGAAAAAAGAATGAACTAGTGGTCAGGGTCTGCTGCTATATGGCTATATAATTTTACATGATCTCATGATTATAATATGATTATAAGTTTTCCTAAAAATGGGAAAAATAGATATTTAACCACTATTTTTTCCACTCAGAATTCCCGTTTTTTAGGCTTTCTCAAATGTCAGATGTCATTGGAATGGCAACAGGCATCTTGAGAATCCAGCTAAGGAAAGCTGAGTTGGAAATGGACCACTTTAACTACAATTTGGAAATTCGTTTTTGAATGTTTCAGCAAAACTATCCAGAAATGATAGACTTCTGATATGAAAATATACAAAGTTATCTTCTTTTGTCAGCTTTATAATGATGAAAGAGCTGATAAAAAGTCATACAAATTTAATGTGATATGAAACAAAGGGGGTAAAGAAGATCAACGAAACCAGTGGAAATGATTCTGACATCGAGAGGCAATCGGCAACAAGAACTTTTTGAGCCTAACAAAGACAATAACTTGTTAATGAAAAAGAAGAAAAAAAGAAGACTCTTGGATTGTTTGATACTCTGTTAAGAGAAGTTGATCACATGGAGAAAGGTTGACATTTCTCACTTATTTGATATGTCTGTGGTTCTTACTGCCTGTCAGTTTCAAATCACCCTTTTTTTCTGCTCTTTGAAAAATGGATGTAGGCCCTACAATGGGTTTTCTTTCCTAGCTCGCACTGAGGCTAGAGGGTAGTCAGTAGATGGTGCTGGAGACACAATGCAGGAGGAAAAAACGAGTTTTGCCTCTGAATTCTGGCGTGCTTTGGCCGGTTCCTGCCGCACACAAGACTCCTCACAGCTTCTCCAGCCCCAGATTCCTGCAGTGCATGGTTTCTCCAGCATCTAGTCCTACAACGCTTGAAGCTTCTCCAGCACCCAACTCCTGCTGTGCGCCGTAGCCCGAGGCGTCCCCTCGAAAGCCACTTCCCAACACTCGGTAAGCGGATATCCAGCTAGTTCCACTAGGGGGCACCACAGCAACTTCTCTGCTGTTCAGTGAGTCACAGACAATGCACCTCAACCTTGACTGAGGGTGAGGGCGCTTGGCATGCTTTCTATCTAAGCCCTGAAAGTAGTACTTGCCTCTATTATTTGCTATTTCTATATTCCATATTCTTTTTAATGTCTTTTTATTAAACCTTTCCTATCAAATTACCGTGTGTTTTTTCTCTCCTGGTTGGACCCAGACTGATAAAACATGAAATGTTGATATCTATGAAAATAACACAAAACTCATTTTACACAACTACAATGAGAACATTGGTGATAAAGTAGTTAATAGCTGTCTATTTTTTTTTTAAGTTTTCCTGTGGGTTTGTTTGTTTGTTTGTTTGTTTGTTTTTAAGATTTGAGAGAGACTGCGAGCAAGCAGGGGGAGGAGTGGAGAGAGAGAGCGAGAAACAGAGGAAGACCCAAACTATCTGCAGAGCAAAGATCCCAAGGGGCAGTGGGGGGATCATGACCTGAGCCAGAAAGCTGATGCTGAACTAACTGAGCCACCCAGGCACCCCAGCTATCATCAATTTAAAGAGTATAAAATGGGTGGCTCAGTGGGTTAAGCCTCTGCCTTGGGCTCAGGTCATGATCCCTAGGTCCTGGGATCAGCCCTGCATGGGACTCCCTGCTCAGTAGGGAGCCTGCATCTCCCTTTCCTGTTCCCCCTGCTTGTGCTCTCTCTCTCTCTCTCTGTCAAATAAATAAAATCTTTTAAAAAAGCAAAAACAAAACCAAAAAACCTTAAATGCCCTGAGAAGCTTGCAGTTTATACATGAAAGAAGTTTTTTCCAAATTGGACAATCCTAAAATTGTACAAAATCTTACTAATAAGGATTATGAAACTGGAAAAAAAAAAAAAAAACCTTTTCTAAACTATAACAAAAACAAACTTTGGTCAGCCATGTTGGAGAAAAGATCAAATTACCTTTTGATTCTCTCCAATTGAAAGATGGGCTCAGTCGGTTGAGCTTCTAACTCTTGGTTTCTGCTCAAGTCACAATCTGGGGGTCCTGGGATTGAACCCCGTGTCGGCCTTTGCACTCAGCATGGAGTCTGCTTGCCCCTCTTCCTCTGCTCTTCCCCCTGCTCTCTCTGTCTCTCTCTATCTCTCTCTCACAAATAAATAGAATCTTTTTTTTAAAAAAGAAAATATTATGACATTATCATTTGGAGAGGTGATTAAGAAGTATGTAGTCAAAAAGTTGGAAAGAATAACAAGTATGTCAAGCAGATGGTTAATAAGAATACTTTGATTTTTTGGAATTTTGTAGTATTTGTGGTATTTATCAACTTTTTAAAATTATAATATATTGTGTTAGTTTTCTCATTAAAAGTAGCTATTTGCTTGTATACCTTGTTTCATTCATACTTGTGCACTCTTCTTCTTAAAGAAGATCCCCCAGTTGTATAAGGTTTTCCACTAGCTTGGATTTGGTCCAACTAGCTCTCCTTTCCTCATCTGTGTACTGAAAAGGTTTGTTTGGATAAGAGTCCTCCAGGAGATGCTTATCCCTACCCTCTTGAGATATTGTATTAATAGGTGATTTGTACCTAAGAATAGCATGATACAGGAGAAAAAGTTGATGAGTTTAAGTTCTCAAATTCTAAAATCCTACTGGCTTATTCTCTGTAGAAATTTTCTCATCTAATACACAGGAGGACAAAAGAAAAAGAAGACATTTCCCCAGGGTATTGAGGAGGTTCAATTTTTGCCCACATGTTAAGCGCAAGAGGGATAGGGCTGTGCCGTGTGATAGTATGTTGAGACCACCATCCTCCTCCTCTCACCCCACAAGAAACAGAAAAAAATTTTAAATGTCTGACCATGTAGACTTTTCTGCTGTCTGAAACCTGAGAGATCAGAAAATATCATTATCAAAAAGATAAAACTTGTATTTCCGCAATGAATAATAAAGCTACAGATAAGCAAAATAGAAATACTCTCAGGGAATGTAACCTATTAATTCAAATTCACACCAAATTGTCAAATGGCTGCAATTATATCCTTTTGTCTAGTTTTTTTAAACTTTATTGAGAAATAATTGACAAATATAATTGTATATATTTGAAGAATGTGATGATTAGATATACATACACTCTTGCAGAATGGTTACCGAAGGTCTAGATAATCCCCTCACATAAAGTATTTAATTTTGTGTATGTGGTAAAAATGCTTAAGATGTACTCTCAGCAACTTTCAAGTTTACAGTACCCTATTAGCTATAATCACCATGCTGTGTATTATGTTCTACAAACTTGTACCTTTGACCTTTATCACCTCATCTCTCTTTCCCTGGAGCCCCTGGCAACCAACATTCTATTCAGTTTCTAGGAAATTAGCTTTAATTGGTTGAGGAAAGGAAAATGAGACAAAGATTGAAGTAAAAAGGGGCAGTAAGTCCACTGGAGATGAGCCATCTCCACCACCAAGTTCTGTCTGAAGCCTGGTTGGAGAAGCTGGCTAAAGTAGAGGGAATATTTTTAATAAGAAAAATACGCATAAAATTCATTGTGGACAGAAATAGTCATAAATATGCAAAGGGTAAAAGAAATTCATCTGGAAATGCTCATTGCCAGCTCTCTAAGAAACATGAGATGGAAGATTATAATGAGCTTGCCACAAAGCTTCCCTGACTCGAAGATGTGACTTTTCTGAGTTCTTTCATATTTAATTGTATCTATGGTAGTATTTCAGGGGATCTTATTACTCTTTATTCCTTATTTCTACTTATAGGGAGGTAAACTGGCTGCATTTTCTTTTTAGGAGAATGCATGTTTTGTCTTTTTGTCATTTTTAAGAAAAGACATGTATTGTAATGCTTGTCCCTTCTTATATTTGACAAGTGTTTTTATATGGACAGTAGATCTCTATGGAGAAATGTCTAATAATGGGAAATCGAGTCTATATCTCATATTTTTATAATTATAGAAAGATTCCAAGTTATCACATGTGAATCTTCTCCTGCAACTATACTTTGAGAGAAGTTGCATGTAAGTGATAAAACAGAAGGGCCAATATTTCATTTTACGTTTATCTGACTGTATCATTTTATAGCTGGGGAGAGCTGAAGCAATCATCCGCTGTAAGTGCAAGGTAGTTGAGGCCCACAAAGTTAAATCATTAGTAGCAAAGCTGAAACTGGGCTTTATATTAATATATGCTTAGTCCAGGGGTCTTTTCACCACATCGAGTTACTTCCTGTAATTGCCTCATTATACAAATGAGAATAATAACCAGATATTACAAATGATTTAATGACTTTCACAATAGAAATGTTTAAAGGTTGTTCTTTAGAAAGAAGCAAATGATCCCACAAGGAGTGTCTGAGATGCAAGACAAATGGCAAGCAAAGAAACTGGTAAACATCTAGAAATATATAGACACTGTCTGTGAAAAACAAATATTATCTAATTTGTAGAGGTTTTTTAAAAGGGTAAAATAATGGACAAAATATCCTTAAATTCAGGAGGGAAGTGATCGGAGTTATGGTGTTCTAAGGTTCTTCCCAAATCATAATCATACTACAATGACTAAAAGCAGGAAATTCACACTGATATAATACTATAATTCACAGACTTTATTCAGTTTTTACTGATTCTATCGCTAACGTACTTTTCTAGTCCAGGATCACACGTTATATGGGTAGGCTTGTGACTGCTTCAACCAAGAGAGTAAACAGAAGTGATGCTATGTGACAAGGGGAAGAAACATAGATCCCACCTCTCAATGGTAAGTGTTTAAAGAATCTACACCTCTGTTTTTAAACTATCCCAAAGAAAAAAGACCTAAGAATTGCTAAGACACTCCTGAAAAAAGAAAAACAAACTGGGGAAATTTTGTTGTATCAGAGATCAAGATTATTATAAAACCATTAATTAAGACAATATGATACTGATATAGGAATAGACAACAAATGAATAAAATGAAGAACCTAGAAGGAGAACCCACATATGTAATGTTCCTGACATATTACATGGGTGATATTGTAGGTCAGTGGGAAAAGGACAAGATATTCAATGAGTAATGCTCAGACATTTGGTGATCCAAATGGAAAAAAATGTTATTAGATCATACTACACTTATAAGTCAATTACTAATTAAAAACTGAGGAGTGAAGGGCAAAATCTTATAGGTTTAAGGCATTGGATAATAATATTATAATGGTCAGGGTCTGTGGGTGGCTCAGTGGGTTAAAGCCTCTGCTTTTGGCTTGGGTCATGATCCCAAGGTCCTGCAATTGAGCCCCGCATCGCGCACTCTGATCAGCAGGGAACCTGCTTCCTCTTCTTTCTTTGCTTGCCTCTCTGCCTACTTGTGATCTCTAATCATCATCAAATAAATAAATAAAATCTTTAAAAATATATATTATAATGGCATCTCAGTTCCTATGTCTTCATCAGAGGTCCATCTTCATTCTTGTTCCTAGGTTTTCATAAGTCATCCCTAAACTCCTACAATAAACCCTACCAACTTTTTTGGTTTTGCTTCAGCTAACTTTCCATGGTTTCTGCACCCTACACAAAGTGTTTAAGTTAAGCTGGTAGAAAGGAGAGGCCAAATGTTCATCTGCTACTTACTTCATGCCCAACATATATTGTCTCATTTAATTTTCACAAACAAACCAATGAGATAGTCACTGATTATCCCCCATTTTATGATGGACACCTACAGAGGCATAGAGAAGTTAAGGCCTAAGTAAGGTCAAAGGGTTAATAATAAGTAGTGAAACCAGGATTTTAATCTGGATATTCTGGCTCCAATCCTTAACAAAGGAACTAGAATTTGAATTCTTGTACTGTCTGGCTCCAAAGATCATATTCTTAACCTCTATGCTGTGCTGTGAAAACCAGAGTATCAGAACAACTCTCTTTGCATTACTGTGTTGTGACCAGGCCAATCCCAACTCCTGGTGTCCTACAGAGCTTCACAGAAAGGAGCACTCTTCTAGCACAGACTTGATAAGCGCTTTTTAGGGAAACACTGTAGTACCAAATAACTGCTCCCCACAGGAACTTCCAGTTCTGGGACCAGACTTCACCTCTGTTATGCATACATTTTGGCCCTTAATTTCCAGCACCATTTTGTCTTGTCTTCTTCCTCCACCCCCAAGCACCAATGGTAAAGTTCACTGCAGACAGCAAGGAGACACAATGTGCTTCATCTGTGTGTAGCCTCTCCCACTACAAAGGGATGGATAGCTTTAGCTCTCCAGAAGTCACAACTAAGTGCCCTTAAGCACATTTAGTTCAAGGAAATCAGTAATGGTTGAACTTCAGCTCCAAGTCCAGCACTGTGCTAGGTGTGGCCCACAAGATTTTGTACCATCTGGATTTTGCAGATCCCATAAAAATAAGACTTTTTTTTCATCTGTCACCTTCAGAGGCTTTGGTTTTTAAAAGGGCCACCACAGGCTTAGCTCATGATCTTGTACCCTACAGTTGGCTTGGGCTGTCATAAGAAGCTGTCACTGAGAGCAAACTAAGTTAGTTTTGTTTTATTTCTCAATGATAAATTAGGGATACCTGGGTGGCTCAGTTGGTTAAGCATCTGCCTTTAGCTCACATCATGATCCCAGGGTCCTGGAATCATGTCCGTAGCAGGCTCCCTGCTCACCAGGGAGCTCCCTGCTCACCCTCTGCCTGCTGCTCCCCCTGCTTGTGTGTGCTCTCTCTCTCTCTCTCTCTGACAAACAAATAAATAAAATCTTTAAAAGTAAAAAATGAGACAGCATTTCAAATATGGTAAAGATTCTAAATATGAACTAGTAGTTTCTAGAAATCGTTTTGTATTTCTTTCTCTTTCTCTTTCCTTTCTTCCTTCCTTTTTTCTTTCCCTTTCTTTCCTTCCTTTCTTCCTTCTTAATCAGCAAAAGCCTCTCTGAATTACTACAACTAGAAATGATCTCTTTCTCTAGCCACTATAGTATGTAGATACTTGAAATATGCTCATGTTCTTTTATTGAATAAATAGCTGTACACTTCTCTCACCTACCTACCAGATCAAATGCAGTGGTAATGAGTTCTGCGGGAGCATAATCTTCAAAAGTGGCTCCTTTACAACAAAATTTTAAAGGTAAAATATTGATAAGACAAAGGGATCACTTCTGTGCCATTCTTGCATTCCCCACCACACTTCAACAATACCTTGGCCATAATGGACCACTTCATGAAATAGGTCATCACAGACTTAGAGCAGATATGTTGAGAAATAGTTACCATATGGAGCTGAGTGGCATAGCTGAGTGTGTTTAATCCCTGCACCTGGGCTACTTTAAAATGAGGGAAAGTGGTATTAACAAAAAATATCCAAAATTTAGAAATAAGTTAAAGGAAAAGGAGCATGTTCTTCCAGTATTAAACATTTTAACAAAGCCATGCAAGGATTACTTAAGTACCAATCCTTGACTCACTATCTAGCACTTATTTTAAAAACCCAGATTTTATGAAGTCACATCTTAACTTACAGGGTTTTTTTCCTCTGGGACAGATGTAAACGATTTCTGTCTAGTGGAAGAATTATCCCAAACTTATGGTTTTATTGCTTTGTAGGTATTAACCAGTTTTATAGTTAACCCAACAATCTTATTCTAATATATTTTTTTCAATGTCTTTAAATACCCATTTACTTAAGTGGTCTTTGAATCAGCTTTCCCATTTTACTGCTTCCTTCACTAATGACTGAACAAATCTCTGACACATGCCCATACTATGTATGAGAGGCATGGTTTTAAATTTTTGAAAAGTGTACTTTGCCCAAGCAAACTACAGAGATGGAAGCCTTGTTTTCTGGTAAGAATACTGAATCTGAGGAATACAGCTTGGACTCTCATTATTTCCTACCCAAATCACAGGTCTCCATGTTGAAGCAAGTGCAACCTGCTCAAGATGGCCAAGAAGTCCCACCAACCTAGAAGAATTCATGTAAGTCAGCAGTGCATCTAGGAGGAGAGCAAAGGTACCAAGCAGTGGAATTAGCGGCACTCTACACTCTTCAGAGTAGGGTGCAGGGGAGAGGGATGAACCAAAGCGGAAAAGGAAGCAGAAAAAAAAAAAAAATGGAGAAGAAGGAGAAAGAAAACAAAGTCGGGAAACAAGGCCTAGGAATGGTGCAAATGACGGGATTTCAAGCTCCTTAGAGAGAATTTTGTAAAACCCTGGACATGGACATAATAAGACTCAATAAGAGTACATCTCTAGTTTACTTAGGTGAGCCAACAAAAATAAGGAGAGGCATAAAAGAAGGGGATTTCACAAATATGACTGCAGTTAAAGAAATGCCAGAAATGTGTTATTAGTTGAACACACATTCAAATGATTTGTCAATCCAGATATAACTTTATCCACACCATGTACACTCAGTATTAATCTTTTTGAGGACTCATTCTCCTCCCCCCCAGCAATTCAAAAAGAGTTCAAAATACTTAGGAAAATTATGTCATCAAAACAAAGCAAAACCTGAATCAGCGTGAATCATAGCAGTTATCTGTCACTAAACCGATGCTAGACAAGGACCATGATGAGTTTTCTTGCCTGCAGGGAAGGGAGGGAAGAAAGCAGAAGGCGTCAGAAAATGAGGCAGGCGCTGAACTTGTTTCTCCCCAGCACATTCTCCCAAACTGGTGAAAACCAGTCCAGTTTTAATGTGACAAAAATCACTGCTTCTCAGACCATGATGAAAAAAATGTTGGAGGGAACAGTGTAAACACCAGGAAAGAAAAGAGCCCAAGGGAAGAGCCTTCGTTATGATGTTCACCCCCACATGTCTGCACAAGCTATGCTCCCTCTGATGACAGATCCTTAGTAAGTCTTGGCTTACTAGTGGGTAAAAAGGGAAAGTGTATATAAAAGAACTGAGGCTCCAAAAGAAATGTTCAACTGGCTTAAAAAAAAAAAAAAAAAAAAAAGACTACCCCTCCCCCACCAAAAAAACTGAACAGTATTTCAAAGGTGTTATTCAATGCACTTAAATCAGTAAAGGGATAGAAACCAAACCTAGACAAGACCTTTGTCTACAAAAGAATGCCCCTGGTATCACTGAATTCAATACTCAGATAATAAAATTTCCATTTGATAAACATTTTTCTATATAAGAGGCAGCCCTAATTCTATTTGAGGAATATAGATTGTTGATGAGATTCAGAGACCATTATCTCTTCTCCTTATTTAAAGGATTCAGATTCCCCCATCTTATAAAGCATCCAGTACAGTCTTTTATAATCCTCAGGATAATCCCCAGGATAATCCTCAGGGGGGTAAAGGGGTGGGGAGAGCATGGCCTCTGAACAGGTAGAATTGTTTTTATTATTCTTTGTTGTCATGATGGGAATTATGTGTTCAGCTCCAAATGCTGAATTCACGAAAACAATGTTTTTCTCCCTCACTAGGAATAAGACAAACTATTAAATCATTATTTCCTTTCCAGCTAAGGGTCCTTGTTGTCCTGACCAACTAAATGAACCATGCAGTATCTACTTGGAAAAAATGTGTGGCAGAAGTGTGAGTGGTTAAATGTCACAGAAACTGGGCTCTAAAAGCTCACAGCTGAATGCATAGTCACTGTTTGCAATTCACTGCTGGCATCTGTTGCCATTCTGCCCAATGTTAAGGGGCTACCCCTGGGAGTTAGCTGATGCTTTCTGAATAACTCACTTCTAAAATCACCCAAGAAGTGAAGCAATATTTATTTGTCAGCATGAATTATGATGCTGGCAAAAGTCATGAATCCATGTTGTTAAGCCTATGCGGATTTACTCTAGCTTTGCATCACTCAGATTAACATCAGGGATAAAAGGGCAAGCTACTGTCAAGGGCCAGATACGAAGAGCTTTGGCCAGAATTAAAGACAAAAGGTGCCTGGGTGGCTCAGTGGGTAGAGCATGTGACTCTTGATCTCAGGGTCATGTGTTCAAGCCTCATGTTGGATGTAGAGATTACTAAAAAAAATAAAAATAAATTAAAAAAGAAAAGGAAAAAAGGCAATAGGTAATCATCTCTGTGGAGAGGTGCCTTGGTCAGCACCATTTATCCAAAGGGTCCATTCACATGAAAAAGAAGGGTTTTTGAAATCCCACAGGTTCCTTGCCTCCTGACTTTAGTTGGCTCACCTAAGTGAATTGTTTGTTTTCTCATATTGTGCTTGGACTCTCTCATCCAATGATGTAGACTTTGCTTCCTTTTTTTTTTTTTTTTTTTTTTCTCACCTAATACAGGAGAGGCTCTCAATTTCCCCTTCCTGCCTAACAGGCATGGTCCACATCTCATATCCTTCTCTTTTGCAAAATGACATTTGGCCAAGGGAAAACACATCAGGAGCTATTTCTTAAATCTTTATTGCACTGAGTATTTAAATCTTTATTGCACAGCTCTAGATGACTGTTCTGTGTCCAAACAGCAAAGAGATGGGCTTAAGAGTTTCCAATGAAATTTGCTATTTACAGCCAGGTTGGGGGAGGAGTTGTGGCTCACAGTCAATGTCAGGAAATAGGGAGTGTAATTTAATCTGTGCCTCCTCCTTCCTTAACTTGCTGCTGGGTGGTGTCCCACTTTGAACTCAAATGGAATTCAGACATTTTAGGGCTCTTCTAGTGAGCAACAAGGATGGAGCTTCAAGAATTTGCAAGAGGAGGAGCCCTCTGGAGAGAATCATTCCCAGAGAAAAGGAATAGACATCACAGCTGTAGAAAGGGAGGAGCTATTCCAAGTACTACGTGGTGTCCTCAACCCAGTCTCGCCCATCGGATTAGGCACCAAAGACTCACATTCCACCTAGGGAAAGGCTAGTAGAGAAAACACTCTAAGTAGGGCGCCTGGGTGGCTCAGTGGGTTAAGCCGCTGCCTTCGGCTCAGGTCATGATCTCAGGGTCCTGGGATCGAGTCCCGCATCGGGCTCTCTGCTCAGCAGGGAGCCCGCTTCCCTCTCTCTCTCTCTGCCTGCCTCTCCATCTACTTGTGATTTCTCTCTGTCAAATAAATAAATAAAGTCTTTAAAAAAAAAAAAAAAGAAAGAAAGAAAACACTCTAAGTAAAAACTATTTGTTCATAAAAATTTGGTGAGACAGCAGGACTGTATGGGACATCTTTAAAAGGAGAGCCAATTTCCACACACTGTTGACACCTACAGGGCTTCACTGTATTAGAAGCATCAAGTGTGAGGAATCTATACTGCCTAGCAGGCATAGCCAGTGGAGGTGAGGGCAGGGTCTCACAGATGGGCTCCCTCTAGAGGAGCTTGACATGCTCAATAGAGGTGAGAGGAGGAAAGAAAATGGCTATTTCTGTAATTTAAGTGACCAGCATTGTTTGAAGAGATACATGGGGGACCTTCATAAATACTTAGTTTGAGAGGATCCCTTACAGAACACTGAGATCTTGTAATAGCAGGTGGGAGCAAGAAACTAGGGGGCCAGATGATTCTTTTCCTAAGTGTGGTTTTACTTTGCAGGGAATAACCAAGTGAACAGACTCTTAACTGTTTTTCTTTCAAAGGACAGATGGAGATCCTTGTTGCTCGGGCCTAACTCCTGACGTGCTTTGGCACCAGGAGCTAAAAACTGGAATGTGCTGCTTGCTTCTGGGGTGCTGCTGACCCACTGAAGATGTCACTGAGAACATTGCCACTGAGAACAACTGGTCATTTTAGCTCTCCGCTGAGGGAATTAATCTACACTTATTAGTTATGGAGTACTGTTGAAAAATTGTTTTAACATTTAATTTCTTTAGCTCTCTATATGTTTATTCCTTTGAGAAACTTGGTTCATCTTTGGTGTTCATTGAGAGCGTCTTCTAAGAGCTCATATCTGGATCAATTCTCATGTTTGTCTTCTATTGTATTTTGTGTATTTTATATTGAAAGCATTGGTTTATATTCCTGTCTTTCTTGGTGCAGCTATAGACTATTCATGGAACTTACAGGGACAGGGATTGTATCAGACATTTTAATTATTTGAACTGAACTCTTTGTAGCCTTCATCATTGTCAGAGCAAGCTCTGCCCCCCAAAAAACTCATCAAGTTTTTCTGTGAATGTCCTACAACATGGCTAAGACTGGTAGTTATCTCCAAACAATACTTCCTGTTCTTTTAAGAGTAACAAAAATCTTAGGTGGGCATAAAACAATACAGTAAATACATTTCTCAGATTCTATTGTAGCTAGATGAGGTCTTGCAATGAAGTTTTGGCACTGTATTGTGAGCAAAGTGTGGACTCTCCCTCCCAGTTTGTGCTGGGAAAGAGAAGGAGAATACTTTCTTACCTCCACATTTTGCATTTTACTATTTGGATGAGGGATATAGTGATGAACTATCTCCACCCTTAAAGACAAAGACCCTCCTCTAGACATGATAGAAAAAACAGCTAAGAGGATTCTGGGACCTGACAACACAGTTATCATAATAGTCCTGGACTGCTCACTCCTAAACTATGTATAATATGAGGGAAAAATAAACTCCTATCTCATTCAGATCACTGAATAACCACTTTGGTGTGTGGTATACATTAAAATATTTATTCCATGGAGCCAGCTAGTGTTCTTATTTGTCATACCTTACAAATGCTCTTGGCACAAAACAAGAAGTTTAATATCTAAATAATCACACTGGGGCGCCTGGGTGGCACAGTTGGTTAAGTGTCTGACTCTTCATCTCAGCTCAGGTTGTGATCTCAGGGTGGTGAGATTGAGCCTTGTGTAGTGCTCCATGCTCAACAGAGTCTGCTTGGGATTCTCTCACTCTCCCTCTGACCCCTCCCACTTGTGCTCTCTCTCTCTCAAATAAATAATTTTTTTTTAATGACCATATTAAGTCAGTAGATGATATGTGAAATTGTCAGGATCTCTTTTATAAACTATCAAATTTTAAGATTTAAATCTTATAATTGTGAATTGAGAGAAAAACCTCTCCTTTTAACATTTCCACAGGCTATTTGTCTACCACATAAATATTCATTGGTCCAGCTCCAAAGAGGTGGAAGTGAAATGTTGTAGTTCCTGTCCTTTTATTGCCCTCAGGCCACTCAAGTATGGCTGCCTTCTTACTTTCAACATGCTTATTCTGAAACTCACAGATCACATGCTGAACTCTGACCAACTGTAATGAGAAACAAACTTTAGTTTTTGTCATAGTCAACTCTTTCACTCCTTTCTCATTACTTTATGCTCCTCTTTCACTCCTTAACCTTCTATCACCCACCCTTCAATTATTTCCCATTACCCACGCCTGCATTTCCTTGTTCCAGAAAAACTTGCTCACAGTATCCCTAAGAGATTTTTATAGCCCCAACCAATTCTGAGACCCCCGTGCTTATCCAAGATACTTTCCATGTACTGGTAGTTCCACTTGTAGGTCCTCTACAGCCTGGCCACAGTGCCAGCTATGTAGGGTGGGGCAGAGTGGTTGGTCCCTGAAGGACAAGGAGGATCTTATCCTGAAGTAATAAACATTAATGAAACTGAGGGACATGTTTGATAGAAAGTCCTTTAGAGAAAGCGGAAAGTCAAAGGCCTAAAGCATTTGAGGTGACATCATAAAAAGTTAACAGAGCTGAAAAATTTTAAAAAAAGAATGAAAACGATTCAAATTGAAGTCAGAATCAGGGTTCTCATGTTTGAGACCATTCCAAGTTGCTTGGTGGAAAGTGATTAATTCTATACTTTGTTGGTTTTGGTTTTGAACCTAAGGTAGCAAGAACTTACTTAATCATGGCATACTGCTATCATCAGTCTGGGCAAGTGCCCCCTCTTATTTCATTTTGTTTCATTTTCCTCTTTAATTGTTGATTCCCACCCTCGTTCCCCTCTCCAGCATAAGAACCTACCCTAAAGTACAAACAATATATGTCCTAATATATTTTACAAGGTATATATGTATACCTTGTAAAATATATAGCATTATTTTGCATATTTGTAATTTGTAAATTCCAAATTATATAAAGTAATTATGTGAAAGAACTAACTAGAACCCAGAGTTCCACATGATTTAGATAAGACGCCCATTCTCCTGACCTTTACAGTTTCATTGGAAATAGTGAGTATGTCCTGAATATGCCCAAAGGAAGACAGCACCCTGTGCTCCAGGAATGAAGACGAGTTCCCAGAGTCCTATGCATTTGAAAAGATTCCCACTCATTACCTCACCACACTCACTACAGTCTACCTATATAGATAGACCAACAGAGCTAATCCCACATACCTGTGAGGTTTTTTCTCTGGCCTACATAACTTTTTCCACCAGGCTTGGAGGTGTCTAAGAATGTTCATGTCAAGAATTTTAAGAGACTAAGATTTTACCCTACTTACATTACAGGAAAGGAGCCCTGAGCTTAGGCAACACAAATCTTTTAAAATGCATAAGAAGACTTCCTGATCTTTGCCATATAGGGAGACAATATTTTCATTATAATGGACAATAAACAACCTTTTGTTATCAGTCTTCCAAAACTATTCACAATAAGAACATCCTTGAGGGATGCCTGGGTGGCTCAGTCATTAAGTGTCTGCCTTCAGCTCAGGTCACGATCTCAAGGTCCTGGGAACAAGTACTGCATCAGGCTCCTTGCTCAGTAGGGAGCTTGCCTCTCCCTCTGCCCTCCCCCACTGCCTCTGTGTATTCTTTCTCTCTCTCTCAACTAAATAAATAAAATCTTTAAAAAAAAAAAAAAAAAAAAGGGCACCTGGGTGGCTCAGTGGGTTAAGGCCTCTGCCTTGGCTCAGGTCATGATCCCAGGGTCCTGGGATCGAGCCCCATGTTGGGCTCTCTGCTCAGCGGGGAGCCTGCTTCCTCCTCTCTCTCTGCCTGCCTCTGCCTACTTGTGATTTATCTCTGTCAAATAAATAAATAAAATCTTAAAAAAAAAAAAATCCTTGAAAAGATCATCCAGAACAAAGGCAGTCTGCTCACAACCTTTTTCTATGCAATTTTCTCTTTCTTTCTTAAATACCCCTCTATGTAGCTTATAATATCAGATAACCCATTCTTGTTGCAACCATTTACAAACCTCTCATTTTCTGAGGATTTCTGAAGAAATCAGTGTATTGATGATCCTTCACTACAGTGGCCTTTTGGCTCCATGACTTCTCCTTCAATGATCTAAACCTCTATTTTCTGATTATTTTTGAAGTTGAAATGAATATCATTTCATATGTTCGTTATTAGTGTCTTCCTTTTTTTTTTTTAATATGTCATTTATTTATTTGTCAGAGAGAAAGGGAGAACACAAGCAGTGGGAACAGCAGGTGGAGGGAGAAACAGGCTTCCCGCTAAGCAAGGAGCCCAATGTGAGACTCAATCCCAGGATCCTGAGATCAATACCTGAGCCTAAGGCAGACACTTAACTGACAGCCACCCAGGTGTTCCTTAATGTCTCCCCTTATGCAAATGCCATGTACATATCCTTCGCCCATTTTTCTCTTGGATTTACCATTTTCTTCTCTCTCTTTTTAAGATTTTATTTATTTATTTGACTAGAGAGATAGCATGACATTCCAAGCAGCGGGAGTGACAGGCAGAGGGAGAAGTAGGCTCCTGGCTGAGCAAGAAGCCTGATGTAGGACTTGATGTCAGGACCCTGGGATCATGATGTGAGCTGAATGAAGGCAGATGCTTAACTGACTGAGCCACCCAAGCATCCTGGGTTTACCATTTTCTTATAATTAGCAAGAGGTCTTCCTCACTGTAGATATTTTTCCCTTATTGACCTTATTTCAAATATCCTTTTCCAATCTGTGATCTGTATATGAACTCTCTCTATTATAGCTTTCAATGAAGCAAACTAAGTCCTTAATTCTAATGTATTTTCCATCCATTTCTTTTTTATCTTAGAGTTTGTGCTTTGGGGAGTTGGTTTAAGAAATTCTTCCAGGGGCACCTGGGTGGCTCAGTGGGTTAAGGCCTCTGCCTTCAGCTCAGGTCATGATCTCAGAGTCCTGGGATTGAGCCCCACATCCGGCTCTCTGCTCAGCAGGGAGCCTGCTCCCCCCACCCCGCCTGCCTCTCTGCCTACTTGTGATCTCTGCCTCTCAAATAAATAAATAAAATCTTCAAAAAAAAAAAAAAAAAAAAACCTTCTTCCACACCCCAAAGTCAGAAAAATAATAGGTGTATCTCTTTTTTTCCTTTATCATTAACATTTCAAATTTACATTGTCCATTTAGAACTTTAATCCAACTAAATTTCCCCCTCTCAGGGGAACAAATATAGATATATAAAATATTTGTGGTAGGGCGCCTGGGTGGCTCAGTGGTTAAGCCGCTGCCTTCGGCTCAGGTCATGATCTCAGGGTCCTGGGATCGAGTCCCGCATCGGGCTCTCTGCTCGGCAGGGAGCCTGCTTCCTCCTCTCTCTCTCTGCCTGCCCCTCTACCTACTTGTGATTTCTCTCTGTCAAATAAATAAATAAAATCTTTAAAAAAAAAATATTTGTGGTATTAAAATTTCATTGGAAAAGGTAGAAAATTAGGAGAAAATGTCTTTAAAAGTTTTTTTTAAGTTCCTTAAGTAGACAACAATGAAAAAAGGGTTGAGAAACACTGTTATAAGCTAAGAATCCAGTATTACTTTTCTCTATGAGACTTTCCTAATATCATCTGTTAAATGTTTTATCAATCCTTTCTCCATCTGCACATATCAGTTTGCAAGACTATCTATCTACCTGCAGTGAGCCACTTTCTATCCTTTTTCCAAATCACTTTAATTTTTCATAAAGTATTTAGTCTTCTTATACATCGCAGAATAAGTGTGTTGAATTCATTTTTTTAAAGACCTACTACAAAAAGTCCTACTAGAATTTTCATTGGGATTGAATTAAATTTACAGATTAGTTTTGGAAAACTGACATTTTACCCTGTTGTCATCCATTCCATGACCATGGTATAACACTCCATTTATTTAAGACCTTTATGCCCTTAACAAATTTAAAACTTATTCTCCATAGAGATCATAGACATTGTTTATTCAGTTAAATTCATAGTTTAGAGTTTTGATTGTTATTAGGAATGGCATCATAGAATATTACATTTTTAGTTAGCTATTGCTGATGCAGAGGAACATTACAGATTTTTGTAAAATAGATCTTATATCTGGCATTCTTATAAAATCTCTTATTAGATCTACAGTCTTTCTGTTGACTCAGCTGGGATTATTTTATCTGGAAAAAAAAAAAAAGAGCAGATGCTTAGCTGGCAAGGGAGTGATTTTCTCAGGGCAATTCTTATCCATTGCACTCTGGATGTGCTGACCCCTGTGATTTCCCCAAATGTGGGGAAACTTTACATAATTTGTGGTAGTGGGGGACTGCATTAGTGCTCTCCCCTCCTTATGTCACCACATCAAAAAAAAAAAAAAAAAAAAAAAAAGGAAAGAAGAAAGAGAGAGAGAGAGAAAAGAAAGAAAAAAAGAAAAGAAAAATAAATTGATACTTTCTCTGAAGCAGATGGGGAGAAACCAATAATCTAGTAACCTATATGTAACAAGTAGAATGGAGAATTGAATCCTGTGGAACACACTATAATGACTAGCTGGTCTGGGATGCCTGGGTGGCTCAGTCAGTTAAGCAACAGCCTTTGGCTCAGATCATTATCCCAGGGTCCTAGGATAGAGTCCCACATCCAGCTCCTAGCTCAGCTGGGAGCCTGCTCCTCCCTTGCCTGCTCTGCCTGCTCTGCCTGCTCTGCCTGCCCTGCCTGCTGCTTCCCCTGTTTGTTCTCTGTCTCTCTATGACAAATAAATAAATATATAATCTTTTAAAAATCAGCTAGTCTGTTTAATGGCACAGGTAATTTCTGCTTTGCATTTGCAATGATCAGCTTATTCAGTTCTATCGAATAAATACCTATAATTACCTTTAGCTTCCTTATTCATATGCTAAATAATTATGAATTTCAGGAATGTATTATGTTATAAAAGGTTAGAAGCACTTGTACTGCTTTATCTCAGTGAGTAGAGCAGTAATCAATATTCTATGTGTTTCTTTGAATAACCATATTTAATAACTCTGAACATCTTACCAGTACTCACAATGAAGAAAAAAATTAAGCATATATTTATAGGAGGAGAAAATTTCTTGGGTAGTTTCCTAAATGATGAACTATCAAAAATGGTTAAGTCAAAGTGATCATTTTCTCCTGATGATCCAAACTTATTGCTTGATAAGAGCTTCAAGAAATTAGTTCTATCAAAATATACACACCATTCTCTAAATCAAACAATAGTTACAGAATAAAATAATGTTCCATTGTAACAAACTTGGACGAAGTTTCTACATGTCTGTAGAATCTGGAAATTCCCCAAAATAGTCACAATAAAACTAGATGCCTTAAGAAAGAAATTTCTGAAAATTATCATATCAACTGGACTGAAAATTTCTTCATCATTTAAAAAAGCCAAGAAATATCTGGACCAACAAGTGGTTTCTACCAGAATAAATGTGTAGCACTTGGCAAAATGTAAGCATGTGTGTTTTAATTTTTTAAAATTGGGTTTTGGGGGCATCTAGGTGGCAGTCAGTAGTATCTGCCTTCAGCTCAGATCATGATCCCAGGGTCCTGGGTTCCAGGCTTGGATAAGATTCTTGGCTTAGTGGGGAGGCTGCTTCTCCTTCTCCTTCTGCCTCCACTCCCTCAGAACCCCTATCCCTGCCCAGTGCTCTCTCTCACTCACTCACTCTTTCAATTAAATAAATAAAAACTTTTTAGTTTAGAGGCAAGATGGTGGAGGAGTAGCAGACTGAAATGACATCAGGTCACAGGAATTCAGCTAAATAGTTATCAAACCATTCCGAACACCTACAAGCCCAACAGGAGATCGAAAAGAAGAGGAGCATCAATTCTAGAAACAGTAAATTGACCACTTCCTGAAAGGTAGGACATGCAGAGAAGTGAATCCCAACCCACGGGAAGATAGACCAAGAGGGGTAGGGGCCGTCTCCCGGCAAGCAGTAGAGCAGTGGAGGACAATATCAGAACTTTTAGAAGTCTGCTCCACTGACAGACATCACTCCAGAGGCTAAGTGGGGGTGGACCCCTCATGGGGACAGTATGGTCTCAGGGCCCACAGGGTCACTGAAAGATCAGGGGTGTCTGAGTGTGGCAGAGCTGTCAGGAGTTGGAGCAGGGAAGCCAACTACAGAGACAGAACTGAAGAGTGAGCTCTCAGCTCGGGCTTACCTTAAACCATGATCCACAGCACAGTCGGGCCACTGTTTTTTGAGCAGAGATCCCAAAATTGGCAATTCACCAGGGAGATTCACCTTCCTCCTCTGGAGAAGCAGCAGGCAGTATCTGCTGGGTTTGGACGGCTCCTCGGAGCTGGAGATTGGGAGGCCACCATTTTCATTCCCATGCTCCAGAGCTCTACGGAAAGTGTTCAGGGGAAAAAAACCCCAAGAGCAAATCCGAGCAGATTTCTTAGCCTGGCCCCTGTCAAGGGTGGGGCAATTCTGCCTCAGGCAAAGACATTTGAGAATCACTATAGGCCCCTCCCGAGAAGATCAGCATGAACTGATCAAAACCAAGCTCACCGATCAAGGAGAACAGTGGAACTCTAGAGGTAGGGGAAAGCAATGCATAGAATTCATGGCTTTCTTCCCACAATCCTTTAGTCTTTCAAGTTAAATTAATTTTTTGAATTTTATTTTTTTCTTATTCTAATTTTTTTAACTTTTCCTCTTTCATCTATTAAGGATTTTTTTATTTTTTTTAAAGATTTTATTTATTTATTTATTTATTTAACAGACAGAGATCACAAGTAGGCAGAGAGGCAGATAGAAAGAGAGAGAGGAGGAAGCAGGCTATCCGCAGAGCGGACAGCCCGATGCGGGGCTCAATCCCAGGACCCTGGGATCATGACCTGAGCCGAAGGCAGAGGCTTTAACCCACTGAGCCACCCAGGCGCCCCCATCTATTAAGGTTTTTAACTAGTTTATCTTAACAATACCTTTCTTAAAAAGTCTTTTTAAACCTTCATTATTATAGTCATATTTTATCCTTCATTTTATTTATTATTTTTTGTAAACATATAAGGTTTTTTTTTCCTAAAAAATTTTAGGATATAATTTCTTCTAATAGATAAAAATTTACCCTAAATCTAGCACAGGGCTTTGTTCTAGTCTCCAGCCTCAGCACATTCTCTCCTCCTTTTTTTTTTTTTTCTACTTTCTTTAGTCAACCAACTTATCTTATCAATTCCTTTTTTAGAACTTCTTAAATTTCATCTTTACAATCATATTCCATTCCTTCATCATGTTTATTATTACTTTTACATATATATATTTTTCCTTTCTTTAAAATTATGGGAGGTAGTTTCTTCTAAGAAACCAAAATACACCCAAAATCAAGTGGAAAATCAAGTGGCTCTGTTATACGCACCAGAAATTTTTTAAATTTCTTTTTACCCCCATCCTTCTCCCTCCATTTTGGGGTCTCTTCTGATTTGGTTAATGTACATTTTTCTGGGGCCCTTGCCATCCTTTTACTATTTTATTCTCTCATTCATATATTCTTATCTGGATAAAATGACAAGGCAGAAAAACTCACCACCACAAAAACAAAAAAAGAACAAGAGGCAGTATCGATGGCTAGGGACCTAATCAATACAGACATTGGTAGCATGTCAGATCCAGAGTTCAGAATTATAATTATCAAAGTGTTAACAGGTCTCTAAAAAGGAATGGAAGATATTAGAGAAACCCTGTCTGGAAAAATAAAATCCCTTTCTGGAGAAATAAAAGAACTAAAATCTAACCAAGCTGAAATCAAAAAAAGGTATTAATAAGGTGCAATCAAGAATGGAGGCTCTTACTTCTAGGATAAATGAAACAGAAGAGAGAATTAGTGATATAGAAGACCAGATGACAGGGAATAAAGAAGCTGAGCAAAAGAGAGACAACCAATTACTGGAACATGAGGAGAAAATTTGAGAGATAAGTGATATCATAAGATGAAACAATATTAAAATAATTGGGATTCCAGAAGAAGAAGAAAGAGAGAGAGAGCAGAAGGTATCTTGGGGAAAATTATAATAAAGAATTTTCCCAATATGGCAAAGGAAAGAAGCACCAAAATCCAGGAGGCACAGAGAACACCCCCTCAAAATCAATAAAAATAGGTCCACACCCCATCATCTAATAGTAAATAGTAATCATCTAATAGTAAAACTTACTAGTCTTAGCGACAAAGAGAAAATCCTGAAAGCAGCTCAAGACAAAAAGTCTTTAACACACAATGGTAGAAATATTTGATTGGCAGAAGACTTATGCACAGAGATCTAGCAGGCCAGAAAGAACTGGCATGATATATTCAGAGCACTAAATGAGAAAAATATGGAGCCAAGAATAATATATCCAGCTAGGCTATCATTGAAAATAGAAGGAGAGATAAAAAGATTCCAGGACAAACAAAAATTAAAAGAATTTTCAAACACCAAGCCAGCCCTACAGGAAATATTAAAAGATATCCTCTAAGCAAAGAGAGCCTAAAAGTAGTGGACCAGAAAGGAACAGAGACAGTATACAGTACCAGGCACCTTACAGGTAATACAATGGCAGTAAATTCGTATCTTTCAACAGTTACCCTGAATGAAAATGGGCTAAATGCCATAATTAATTAAAAGACACAAGGTATCAGAATGGATAAAAAAACAAAACCCATCAATAGGCTATCTAAAAGAAACTCATTTTAGACCCAAAGACACCTCCAGATTGAAAGCGAGAGGGTTGAAAATAATTAACCATACTAATGGACTTCAAAAGAAAGCTGGGGTGGCAATCCTTATATCATATACATTAGATTTTAAGCCAAAGACTATAATAAGAAGAAGGACACAATACCATACTTAAAGGGTCTGTCCAACAAGAAGATGTAACAATTTAAAATATATATGCCCCTAACACGGGAGCAGTCAACTATATAAACCAATTAATAACAAAATCAAAGAAATGCATCAACAATAATACAATAATAGTAGGGGACTTTAACACTCCCCTCACTGAAATGGACAGATCATCCAAGCAAAAGATCAACAAGGAAATAAAGGCTTTAAATGACACACTGGACCAGATGGACATCACAGATATATTCAGAACATTCCATTCCAAAGCAACAGAATATACATTCTTCTCTAGTGCACGTGGAACATTCTCCAGAACAGATCATATCCTGGGTCACAAATCAGGTCTCACCCAGTACCAAAAGATTTCAGACCACAATGCTCTGAAGCTAGAACTCAATCACAAGACGAAAGTTGGAAAGACTCAAATACTTGAAGGCTGAAGAGCATCCTGCTCAAGAATGAATGGGTCAACCAGGAAATTCAAGAAGAATTGAAAAAAATTCATGGAAACAAATGATGATGAAAACACAACTGTTCACCATCTGTGGGACACAGCAAAGGCAGTTCTGAGAGGAAAATATACAGCCATACAAGCCTTTTTCAAGAAACAAAAAAGGTCTCAAGTACACAATCTAACCCTGCACTAAAGGAGCTGGAGAAAGAACAGCAAAGAAAGCCTAAACCCAGCAGGAGAAGAGAAATCATAAAAATCAGAGCAGAAATCAATGAAATAGAAACTAAAAAAACAATAGAACTAATCAACAAAACTAGGAGCTGGTTCTTTGAAAGAATTAATAAGATTGATAAACCCCTGGCCAGACTTATCAAAAAGAAAAGAGAAAGGACCTAAATTAATAAAAGCGTGAATGAAAGAGGGGAGATCACAACCAACACCAAAGAAATACAGTTATAAGAACATATTATGAGCAACTCTACACCAGCAAATTTGACAATCTGGAAGAAATGGATGCATTCCTAGAGACATACAAAATACCACAACTGAACCAGGAAGAAATAGAAAACCTGAACAGACCCATAACCAGTAAGGAGACTGAAGCAGTCATCAAAAATCTCCCAACATACAAGAGCCCAGGGCCAGATGGCTTCCCAGGGGAATTCTAACATTTAAAGAAGAATGAATACCTATTCTCCTGAAACTGTTCCAAAAGATAGAAATGGAAGAAAGACTTCCAAACTCATTTTCGGAGGCCAACATTACCTTGATCCCAAAACCAGGCAATGACCCCATCAAAAAAGAGAATTACAGACCAACATCCTTGATGAACACAGATGCAAAAATTCTCACCAAAATACTAGCCAATAGGATCCAACAGTACATTAAAAGGATTATTCACCACGACCAAGTGGGATTTATTCTTGGGCTGCAAGGTTGGTTCAACATCTGCAAATCAGTCAATGTGATTCAATACATTGATAAAAGAAAGAGCAAGAACCACATGATACTCTCAATAGATACTGAAAAAGCATTTGAGAGTACAGTATCCTTTCTTGATCCAAACTCTTCAAAGTGTAGGGATAGAAGCTACATACTTCAATATCATCAGAGCCATCTATGAAAAATTCACAGCGAATATCATTCCCAATTGGAAAAAACAGAGCTTTTCTGCTAAGGTCAGGAACACGGCACAAATGTCCACTATCACCACTGCTATTCAACATAGTACGAGAAGTCCTAGCCTCAGCAGTCAGACAACAAAAAGAAATTAAAGGCATCCGAATGAGCAAAGAAGTCAAAGTTTCACTCTTTGCAGATGATATGATGCTTCATGTGGAAAACTCAAGAGACTCCACTCCAAAACTGCTAGAACTTATACAGGAATTCAGTAAAGTGTCAGGATATAAAATCAATGCTCAGAAAATCAGTTGCATTTCTATACACCAACAACAAGACAGAAGAAAGAGAAATTAAGGAGTCAATCCCATTTACAATTGCACCCAAACCAATAAGATACCTAGGAATAAACCTTAACCAAAGAGGCAAAGAATCTGTACTCAGAAAACTACAAAGTACTTATGAAGGAAATAGAGGAAGACACAAGGAAATAGAAAACATTCCATGCTCCTGGATTAGAAGAATAGATATTGTGAAAATGTCTATGCTACCTAAAGCAATCTACACATTTAATGCAATCCCTATCAAAATACCATCCATTTTTTTCAAAGAAATGGAACAAATAATCCTATAATTTATATGGAACCAGAAAAGACCCTGAGGAGCCAAAGGAATGTTGAAAAAGAAAGCCAAAGTGGTAGCATCACAATCCCAGACTTCAAGTTCTATTACAAAGCTGTAAACAACAAGATAGTATGGTATTGCCACAAAAACAGACACATAGATCAATGGAATAGAATAGAGTGCCCAGAAATATACCCCCAACTCTATGGTCAACTAATCTTTGACAAAGCAGAAAGAATGTCCAATGGAAAAAAGACAGTCTCTTCAACAATTGGTATTGGGAAAACTGGACAGCCACATGCAGAAAAATAAAATTGGACCATTTCCTTATACCACACACAAAAATAGACTCAAAATGAATGAAAGACCTCAATGTGAGAAAGGAATCCATCAAAATCCTTGAGGAGAACACAGGCAGTAACCTCTTTGACCTCAGCCGCAGCAGCTTCTTCCTAGGAACATCGCCAAAGGCAAGGGAAGCAAGGGCAAAAATGAACTATTGGGACTTCATCAAGATCAAAAGCTTTTACACAGCAAAGGAAACAGTCAACAAAACCAAAAGACAACTAACAAAATGGGAGAAGATATTCACAAATGACATATCAGATAAAAAACTAGTATCCAAGGGACGCCTGGGTGGCTCAGTTGGTTAAGCAGCTGCCTTCAGCTCAGGTCATGATCCCAGGGTCCTGGGATCCAGTCCCACATCAGGCTCCTTGCTCAGCAGGGAGACTGCTTCTCCCTCTGCCTCTGCCTGCCTCTTTGTCTGCCTGTGCTCGCTCGCTCTCTCTCCCTCTGTCTCTGGCAAACAAATAAATAAAAATCTTTAAAAAAAAAAAAAAAACCTAGTGTCCAAAATCTATAAAGAGCTTAGCAAACTCAACACCCAAAGAACAAATAATCCAATCAAGAAATGGGCAGAGGACCTGAACAGACATTTTTGCAAAGAAGACATCCAGATGGCCAACAGACACATGAAAAAAGTGATGCTCCACATTACTCTGCATCAGGGAAATACAAATCAAAACCACAATGAGATACCACCTCATACCAGTCAGAGCGGCTAAAATTAACAAGTCAGGAAATGACAGGCATTGGAGAGGATGCACAGAAAGGGCAACTTTCCTACACTGTTGTTGGGAATGCAAGCTGGTGCAGCTACTCTGGAAAACAGCATGGAGGTTCCTCAAAAAGTTGAAAATAGAGCTGTTCTATGACCCAGCAATTGCACTACTCAGTATTTACCCGAAAGATACAAAGGTAGTGATCCAAAGGCGCACATGCACCTCAATGTTTATAGCAGCAATATCCACAATAGCCAAACTATGGAAAGAACCTAAACGTCCAACAACAGATGAATGGAAAAAGAAGACGTGGTATACATATACAATGGAATACTATGTAGCCATCAAAAGAAATGAAATCTTGCCATTTGCAACGATGTGGATGGAACTAGAGGGTATTGTGCTGAGCGAAATAAGTCAGTCAGAGAAAAATAATTATATGATGTCCCTGATATGAGGAATTTGAGAGGCAGAGTGGGGGACTTGTGAGATAGGGAAGGAAAAAATGAAACAAGGTGGGATCAGGAGGGAGACAAACTGTAAGAGACTCTTAACCTCACAAAACAAACTGAGTGTTACTAGGGGGGTCTGGAGAGGGTGGTTGGGTTACAGACATTGAGGAGGATATGTGATATGATGAGTGCTATGAAGTGTGTAAGCCTGACGATTCACAGTCCTGTAACCCTGGGGCAAATAATATATTATATGTTCATAAAAATAATTATTAAAAAAACTTTTTACAAAATAAAAAATTGGGTTTTTAAAAGTAAGCTACATGCCCACCATGAGACTTGAACTTAAAACCCTGAGATCAAGAGTCACATGCTGTACTGATTGAGCTAGCCAGGTATCCCCAGGATTATGTATTTTAAACATCATGAATTGGATTTCTACATAAAGCTTTTTGTAAGTTAAATTAAATTCAGAGCTAAGGCATAAAAAGAAACACTAAGACTAGCTCTTATGAAAGAGAACAGACTTCTCTGTATCCATTAAGTGGGACAGATAGAAAGACATATTTGTAATAATGGGATAATCTTAGCTGCCCTTTGTAGAGTAGGACTCAAAGTAAAATATAATGGTTAGCAAGGAAGGAGAAAATCATAACAGAAACATCTTTATGATGGTTATCCTGTAATTCTAACAGGAAACATGAGAACATGAGGTTTAACGGAAACATTTTTGAAACGGAACAGTAGAGTAGTGACTTAATGGAGGTCATCATTAAAGGGAGCAGAGCTGTCAATGGTATTGCTAACTCATTCTACCTTGTATATATCTCTATAAAAACACAGATTCACCCTATGTCATAAGTTTGAGCAATTGAAAGTCAGAAATTATCTCTTCCTCTCCTGTTTTATTTGTTTGTTTGTTTGTTTTAAAAATTTCTTGCACCCAGCACAATACATAGGTGTGTAGTAGGTGTTCAGTCTTAGAAATGCTTCATGTTTTAAAGTAATTTGATTATATGATTTAAGACTTTGCACTATTTCTAGATGTATTCATTATCACTGGATTTATCTAATAGGCATATGACTTACTCTGCTTGAGCCACAATAACCTGCATCTGTTCAGTCTAGACCAATTATTCTAACCTCCAACTTGGACTTTTAACTCTGCCAGATGCTATTTGACAGTAGGTTCTCCAATACTGAAAATCTTGCCAAGCATACATTATGTAGTTGTATAATTACAGCTTTCTAGTACTCAGTATGGTATTATTAGCTCAAGCTGTAGCTCATTTAGTGTACATAATTACAGCACACTCAGCAGTGAGCACTGACCTACAAAAGGGGGGTGGTGGTGGTTTCTGGTGCTATTTTTTTTATCTACTTCAATTGACAACATATGTAATTATTACTAAACCTCCAACAAATTTTGAGAAAGTTAGATACTGTACATTTTCATGCGCCTTTGGAATATCTAACATCATACTGATATTTTAGAGTATTATTTCTGCTAGTGATTATAACATTATTTGAATCACACTTTAATTTTTTAAAATTCTTTCCTCCGGTTGGTCCCTGGTGGAAAACACCAGGGGACAAATGGTACAAAAGAGTGCAAGTCTTAATGAAATGTTCTGCTGGAGAGTTATCATTTATTACATTTTTATAGTGCCTAGGACATATTCACACTTCGGGAAGTGACACTTTCTTGCCATCATTCCATTTACATATTTTACAGTTTCAAATGCCCCTTTTTAAGAGGCATAGGAATTAGTCTTCAAGCAAATGGTATTCAGAGGTGTACTCTCATGGGGATCAAGATTGTTCTGGATATGAGGCATTAAGTCTTGGAAGAATTTAGGAGGGGCAACAAGGAAGTTTAAGTTGCCTGGACCTTTCCTCTCGAACTAGCTTCACATCTTTTGTTCCCTTGTCACTATTACATATCCCAGCTGACACACTCTTCCTTTGTCCCCATGTTCCTCTAGGATTTACTTGCATTACAAGAAAGGTTAAAAGCTTAACCCCAACATATGGCACTTAACTGAAACTCACAATATCAATAATTGAAGAACTTTAATTTTTTAAAAAGATGTCCTGAAGACTATTCTTTTACTTTTCCTTAACTGAATTGTCATAAATAACAACAGCTAATGCTTTTGTACATTATTTCACACTTGTAAATCTCTGTGAACGTTAAGAAGAAATCATTTTAAGTGTACAGTATATTTTCCACTTTATTCAAGCACTCAATATTTTAATTCAAAGAACTGATTCTTAAGAAAGAAGCTTCAGTTTTCAAACTATTCATAATTTACATTTTAATTGGAATTTTAAATATCCTGAAGGTGAACTCCATGGCTACTTCAATATTAAAGACCTCTTTCCATTTCCAGATAGACATAAAAGTAATTTTCATTTATGTGGTTGAAAGTTCACATGCAAATGTAAGCAGGAGAATTGATTTTAATTCCATAAAAGTCTTTTTGGTATTATGTAAAAAGATTCTTACCAGCAAAATCAGTTAACAAATTTATAAAGAACTTTCATTTTATGTGGGCATTTGTCAGACTGTGGTCTGACCAATAACATACACACACACACTTTTCTTTATGTCAAACCATGGTATAGTATGGTTCCACTTAAATCATCTTGACATTTCCCTTACGCTGGCCCTGTGCCCATTATAGAACCAAATGACTATTAGGAAATTCAGTGATAGATACATAAACAAAATGAGCCTCTCTTGATATGTGTCAATAAAGTACAGATATGTTAGTGCTATTTGAGATCAGTTGGACTGGCATTGTCATTTACAAACAAAGGCTCAGAGACATCAACCTAACTTGTAACACTCACACTGTCTCTAAAGGTAAAACCTGATATCATCATTATCATCATCATCGTCATCAAAAAGATAACTAACAGAAAAAACAACTAGTAATTTGCAGAAAGAATTACTCTTACAGTGTTCATGTAGACAAATGACTCCAAGACAAAGCAAAAAAATCTGGGCAGGTCTGCTCTCCCAATTTAGAGGGAGATCAGCAAAAAGTATCAGCTTTACCTAAATCCTTTTGCAACACAGATGATAATCATTTAAAAGACACTTACGATTTCATTTGTAGATTCCTCCCCCCTCATTTTGCCCTCCTGCCATATCTTCCTTGTTCCCTCACCACATCAAGGAAGACGCTTCAAAAGGAAACACAAAAATTTCAAAATAATGAAATAAAAGTACAAGAATTTTTCAGGATCCATCCCTATCAGTTTGACTCAGAACCAATTTGTGTTGCCTCTGTTGCCTGTTTCTTTTAATCACTAATGTTATTATTTCTAATTTCTGAGGGCTTTTGTTCATGGTTGGTCACTGACTCTTAGGAAGAAACAAGAACCACCCTCTCTCAAGGAAGCTTTGTAAATTGCTGCTTGGATTGTTGCTAAGCCTGGTTTTTCTGCCCTATAGGGGAATCACCAGAATGGTGATTCACAAGCCGAGATTTATCACTTGCTATGTCCAAAGAGGCAAGCAAAATATTTATTTCTGTCATTTTTCTCAAGAAGTTGAGTCACTCACCTGTCTCTCTCAGTACTTAAAAGTCTATAGTTTAAAGTAACTATATGACAATCTTCATAAATGGATATAAGCTGATAGCAAAGCAGTGTTACAATTTGACTTGCAAAGCACTATTGTGACATTCACATATATTTTCTCTTTTGATCCTTATAAAAAGTCTATGAGGTTTTAACATCTTTGGTCCCCATTCGATATGAATGAATGAAACAAACAAAATGGTTGAGCAGTTCATCAAAGGGCCTGCCCTCGGTGAGTGGTAGAACTGGAATTCAATCCATGTCTGTCAGATGCCATGCTCAAGTGCTTAACCCTCTATTTTCAACTATTGGGGACCTTTCCCAATAACCCAGACAGGCCTCTGGCAAATATTGCTGAAATATATGGTGTATATCTATACACTAAAGTCCTCTATCTACCTATAAAAATGGACCCAAAGCTACTCTTCCTGATGCTCTCTGAGGCTTTCAGTCCTTTCAGAGAGTGCTGTTTTATTTCCTGAGCACCATCCATGTGATGTTTAGTACAAGAAAAGTTACTTTCAGTAAGAAGTCTTTTCTAGGGGTCAAATTCATAAATGCAGCCACATCCACTACCTTTCAATGGGATCCAGCTGAGTCTGGCAGAGTCATCACCGGGATAATGATCCAAACACGTGCTTTGTCTCAATAAGGGCTAAGATATACCCTACAATACCCATCTCAGGATCTCCTAAGAGGGGGGAAACCACTAGGCCAAGTCACTGGCTAGGATGTGGGGGTGGGGCTGACAGAATTTGGATCCCAGTAATCAGATTCAGACTGCTCAGTGTTTTCGAAAACTGGCATTCACCTGTGGACAATATTTTCCTTGAGGATTCTCCTACAGAAACCTTTTTAGTGCCTCCATCTGTTCCTTAACCTCTGGTCAGGTCTTTACAATTCAAAAATAACTGCCAGAAGTTATTCAGGTAATTTTTGTTAGTTCAAGTCAAGCACTTGCTCCCTCTTACTTAAGCTGCCTGTGGCTGCTTCACTAAAGGACTGTTTCTTCTTCAGTAACACTGGACTTTACCTAAGAAGTCTGTTGGCAGCACAGATAACCAGAAATTTTACAGGACACTTGGTAGTAATGATTGTGGTAAGAAGCATTTCATGGTAATTTATTCTCTTCTTTAAAAGAAATATAGACTATAAATACTAGACTCTGCCAGAAAAAGAGTAAATCTTAGGTTGGTTGAAGAGGGGAATTTTTGTGTTTTTATATTTCACCATATCATTTTGATTTCAGTTTGCAAAGCTTTATAAGTCTTTAAATGAATACATTTTTTCTGTGAGCCAAAGAAGAATTTTAGCATTTGTTCTGGTTTATTTTTAATTTCTTGCCTACTAAAAAAACTATGAAAGGTATTTTCTAAAATAAGAAGTAATAATGGCTGATAAACACCAAAAAAAGTATTGTATCTAATTGTTACAATTTTTTTTAATTTGTGAATTAAGGGCACCTGGGTGGCTCAGTGGGTTGGGCAACTGCCTTCGGCTGGGGTCATGGTCCCCGGGTCCTGGGGTGGAGTCCTGCATCAGGCTCCCTGCTCCATGGGGAGTCTGCTTCTCCCTCTGACCTTCTCCTCTCTCGGGCTCTCTCTGACTGTCTCTCAAATAAATAAAATCTTTTTTTTTTTAATTGTGAATTAAAAACGAGAAAGAAAGAATTAAAAAAACAAAAAAGCCAGTAAAATATGTATCAGTGAACTCAATCCCCGAGGGGGCCTTCTGAAAAACTGTGTGAAACCCATCTTAGAATTGTCCCACCAGGGAATAGGGAAGCTGGTTCCACTAGCTGAAGATGGTGTTGACTCTGCATTTGTGATTCCAGTAGTAATAAGAGCAGTTGTGGGGCTGGAGAAAGGCTTCCTGTGAAGAAACAAAGATGCAGGAGGTGTGAGGAAGTCAGATGCAAGTTGTTGCTACATCCACAGGCAGGTAAGCTTAGATAGAGATGGGTGTGGCATATGGGGTGGGGTGTTAACAGTTTCTGTCAAACAGAAGCTGGATTGAACCATGAAGGGTGAGCTTCCTAATAGTTCAACTAGAAGTTATGCCCACTTAGCTGCTCCCTGACTGGCCTCAGGCATAGGGCAGACTCTGCCTCAGCTGGAAGAATGGAAGTAGGAGGTATCTGGCCTCGGGCAAATGTACATAAGAGAAAAGAGGAGTGGGCAGAGGTAGTCCTGCTTGCTAGTCTGGTACATCACTCCTTCCTGGAGAGTGAATGTCAGAGGAGAGAGCGAGGGACGGCCCCCCAAACACCAACGTGTAAAAGCTAATACTGCAATTAAAAGAAGAAGAAAGAAAATAGTGGTATACACATGTTATTTTTGACTATCAAAGTATATACCCGCCAAGTAGCTAAAAATTTGCTAAAGAAGTTAGTTACCTGTTGGAGAATGGCAACTGGGATTAAGAGGAATAGAAGAGGGACTGCTCTTTTTCACTACAACCTTATCATACTATTTGACTTTTTAAATCTGAATCCATGTATTATTTTGATAAAACATTGAATTTGAAAAAACTATGTAGCAGGCCCCCCACACTGAGGAGGAAAAAGGTTTTGTTTTCTTTCTTCTTCTTCTTCTTTTTTTTTTATCAGTTATAACAATAATACTAATTATAAAAAGTTCTACATGAAGAAGTGTTACTTTTGTAATCAGGAAAATACAAATACACACTAAAAATACTTTAAAATACATAAATAAAGCATATGTGAGTTGGACTCACTGATATGGTGCTTCTATGTATTAGGCACTTACTAAGTTTATTTTATTTTGCTAATTAATTCTAAGAACCAACAGTGAAAATAAATTTAAGAACATATACTATGCTAGTTCAGACACCCCTGTTTGAAAAGTCTGCAGCCTATTGGGATGTAATAAAACTAGTGAGAGACCAATGTGAAATGCAAGAAACTCTGGACTTGGAGAAAAAAAAAAAGAAAACTAAATTGGAGTTTTAGATCTGCTACCCACTAACTCTGATGTTATTTTCTTGAATATCACTGAGCCTTGATTTCCCTCTGTAAAGGGGGTTAACAACACTGACCTCGCAGGATTATTTTTGAGATGAAGTGAAATAATATATGAAAGCACTGTAAACAGTTCTACAAATATACGTATTTATTTGAAAGCTCTGTTTTTAATGTTAGATTTAAAAATAAAAAACTAGGGGTGCCTACGTGGCTCAGGTGGTTAGGCATCTCTCTTTGGCTCAGTTCATGATCTCCAGGTCCAGAGATCAAGCCCTAGATAGGGCTCCCAGCTCAGCAGGGAGTCTGATTCCCCCTCTTTCTCTGCCTCTCCCACTGCTCATGCTCTCATTCTCACTCTCTGTCTCATCTATATCTGTCTATATCTCTCTGTCTCAAATGAATAAATAAAATCTTTTAAAACACACACACAAAAACTCAAAAAAACTAATTATAGATATCCTATTAAAAGAAGAATTATAAGGGCACATTTTAAAATTAAAACTTCATTAGAAAGTAAATTTCTCTTTAAGGTGTATATGAAAATAAATATTACCATCTTTATGCGTTGGCTAGGTGGTACTTCAGCATACTTTTAACAATTGTGTTTTTCACCTTACAATTTTTTTTACCTAATTATAAAGGTAATGTGTGTTTATTAATATATCCTCAAATGTATCTTCCCCCAAAATGACTTTTAATGGTTACAAACCATTCCATCAAGCAGATTTGTTGTAATTTGACATCTTCCTATTGTTAAGATAGTTTGGTTGTTTCCAATTTTTCAGTATTATAATTAACCTGAGTTCAGTGTGTTACAACACAAACTGTTACACTGTCAGAAATACCTATTTATTCATCTGTTTCCCCCACTGCAAGGGACTTTTATTTTTTGCCACTGTTACTTAGTGCCTAATATTTTTTCTGGAACACAGTATCTATGTATATAAATATGTGCTATGTGAATGAACAAAGGAATGAACTAATGAAAGCTAGTATTTCCCCCACAGAATTTAAGTGGTATTGCAGGGATGCCTAACAAAAGGAGATAACCTTTATGAAAGAGCTTTTTGTGTTTTAAACGTTATTATCTTTTAGTCAACATTATTTTTGCTGTTTCAACTGTTACCATGAACCAGAACAATAAGAGCCATTTGAGGGGCAGATGTGGATGTCAGTGGGGACATGATATGGGAGAGAGGGGTGACACATGCCTCTTTTTCTTCTAGACACTGGCAAGCAGGCTCTATTTACAGCCCTTTGTCTGCCGTGGCAAGGACAAAGCTTTCATCTTAATAGAATCGTCTGTTGGCAGTGCAGTAAGCAGCTTTTTCAAAGCAGGAAGGAAAAAAGAGAAAGGAAAGGCTATGGGGGAGGGGAAATTATTGTTCTCATTTTCTACAAACTATGAGTTGGAAACACACAAAGAGGAATATATGGAAAGAAATGCAGACTGCAGCACTGACTCCCTCTGGATACCTAAGTTTTGTGCTTGAGCCCAACACAAACGTCTCATTTGCTAAAATCCGAAAGGAAACAGAGTGCTGCGCCAGAGCAGTACATTGAAATAACTGTAGAGGTTAGAAAGCCATGGAGGCAGTATTTATCACAGAAGGAACACTATATTAGGGTAATTTCTGATTTAAAGGGGGCACAAAGGAACCTTCTGGGTGATGGAAATAGTTCATATCTTGTTTGGAGTGATGGGTACACAGGTGTATACAACTGTTGCAACTCTGAACTAACCACTTAGGATCTCTGTGTATTTTACTGAATGTAAATTGTGGAGGCTGCTTTTAAGTAATCAACTTGAGCAATGAAAACCTGAGTAAGGTAAAGGGGTCCACAGGTGCCACTGGGCTGAATACGAACAGTCCCATTAGGGGACTCACTTCAAAATATCCAAAAGCTCTAGCTGACCAATGGGCTACTTATACCCAGGAACAGGTATGAAAAAAGAAAAATTGTGTACGTTCCCATATCTCCTTCACTTTTTCCCCTCCTGCCCCCTTTTCCCTAGCAATGTATTCTGTAAACTTCTATCTCTTTTCTTGTGCTTAGGGTGAATTCTTTCATTGCCAGCCCTGCCAGCCTCCACCGGATCGGGTCATGTCACATAAACTATACCTTAATTTTAAAAAATATTAAGTAATAGAGGTCTTTTTTCTGGTTGCAAAAATAACATGCATCCATTCTAAGAAGTTTAGAAAATACTGATATGCACAAAAAAGGAAATAAAAATTACATGGACTTGTATTGCCTGGAGATAATTATACTCAATATTTGCATCATTGTTCTCTGAGTTTCCATTATCCCACCATCCCATTTAGGAGGCTACCTAATAAACCAGTAGTTATCATAATATGCACATATTCAGCTAATGACCTGACTACTGGTACAATTTGCCCCCACCCAACATAACCAACATCCTGTAACTTAACCCTAGGTTTCATCCCCACCCATCCTGTCAAAGTATTTCTCCAGCAGCCACAGCCTGAATGTTGGATGTAAACATCCACAAATGTAATGGAAATTGACCCTAAAGTGGATTATGAATTTTTTTTAATTTTTTAATTTTATAAACATATTTTTATCCCCAGGGGTACAGGTCTGTGAATCAACAGGTTTACACACTTCACAGCACTCACCAAAGCACATATCCTCCCCAATGTCCATAATCCCACCCCCTTCTCCCAAACCCCCTCCCCCCAGCAACCCTCAGTTTGTTTTGTGAGATTAAGAGTCACTTATGGTTTGTCTCCCTCCCAATCCCATCTTGTTTCATTGATTCTTCTCCTACCCACTTAAGCCTCCATGTTGCATCACCACTTCCTCATATCAGGGAGATCATATGATAGTTGTCTTTCTCTGCTTGACTTATTTCACTAAGCATGATACGCTCTAGTTCCATCCGTGTTGTTGCAAATGGCAAGATTTCATTTCTTTTGATGGCTGCATAGTATTCCATTGTGTATATATACCACATCTTCTTGATCCATTCATCTGTTGATGGACATCTAGGTTCTTTCCATAGTTTGGCTATTGTGGACATTGCTGCTATAAACATTCAGGTGCATGTGCCCCTTTGGATCACTACGTTTGTATCTTTAGGGTAAATACCCAATAGTGCAATTGCTGGGTCATAGGGCAGTTCTATTTTCAACATTTTGAGGAACCTCCAATGCTGTTTTCCAGAGTGGCTGCACCAGCTTGCATTCCCACCAACAGTGTAGGAGGGTTCCCCTTTCTCCGCATCCTCGCCAGCATCTGTCATTTCCTGACTTGTTGATTTTAGCCATTCTGACTGGTGTGAGGTGATATCTCATTGTGGTTTTGATTTGTATTTCCCTGATGCTGAGTGATATGGAGCACTTTTTCATGTGTCTGTTGGCCATCTGGATGTCTTCTTTGCAGAAATGTCTGTTCATGTCCTCTGCCCATTTCTTGATTGGATTATTTGTTCTTTGGGTGTTGAGTTTGCTAAGTTCTTTATAGATTCTGGACACTAGTCCTTTATCTGATATGTCGTTTGCAAATATCTTCTCCCATTCTGTCAGTTGTCTTTTGATTTTGTTAACTGTTTCCTTTGCTATGCAAAAGCTTTTGATCTTGATGAAATCCCAATAGTTCATTTTTGCCCTTGCTTCCCTTGCCTTTTGCGTTGTTCCTAGGAAGATGTTGCTGCGGCTGAGGTCGAAGAGGTTGCTGCCTGTGTTCTCCTCAAGGATTTTGATGGATTCCTTTCGCACATTGAGGTCCTTCATCCATTTTGAGTCTATTTTTGTGTGTGGTGTAAGGAAATGGTCCAATTTCATTTTTCTGCATGTGGCTGTCCAATTTCCCCAGCACCATTTATTGAAGAGGCTGTCTTTTTTCCATTGGACATTCTTTCTGCTTTGTCGAAGATTAGTTGACCATAGAGTTGAGGGTCTATTTCTGGGCTCTCTATTCTGTTCCATTGATATATGTGTCTGTTTTTGTGCCAGTACCATGCTGTCTTGATGATGACAGCTTTGTAATAGAGCTTGAGTCCGGAATTGTGATGCCACCAACGTTGGCTTTCTTTTTCAATATCCCTTTGGCTATTCGAGGTCTTTTCTGGTTCCATATAAATTTTAGCATTAATTGTTCCATTTCTTTGAAAAAGATGGATGGTACTTTGATAGGAATTGCATTAAATGTGTAGATTGCTTTAGGTAGCATAGACATTTTCACAATATTTATTCTTCCAATCCAGGAGCATGGAACATTTTTCCATTTCTTTGTGTCTTCCTCAATTTCTTTCATAAGTACTTTATAGTTTTCTGAGTATAGATTCTGTGTCTCTTTGGTTAGGTTTATTCCTAGGTATCTTATGGTTTTGGATGCAATTGTAAATGGGATTGACTCCTTAATATCTCTTTCTTCTGTCTTGCTGTTGGTGTAGAGAAATGCAACTGATTTCTGTGCATTGATTTTATATCCTAACACTTTACTGAATTCCTGTATAAGTTCTAGCAGTTTTGGAGTGGAGTCTTTTGGGTTTTCCACATATAGTATCATATCATCTGCGAAGAGTGATAATTTGACTTCTTCTTTGCCGATTTGGATGCCTTTAATTTCCTTTTGTTGTCTGATTGCTGAGGCTAGGACCTCTAGTACTATGTTGAATAGCAGTGGTGATAATGGACATCCCTGCCATGTTCCTGACCTTAGCAGAAAAGCTTTCAGTTTTTCTCCATTGAGAATGATATTTGCGGTGGGTTTTTCATAGATGGCTTTGATGATATTGAGGTATGTGCCCTCTATCCCTACACTTTGAAGAGTTTTGATCAGGAAGGGATGCTGTACTTTGTCAAATGCTTTTTCAGCATCTATTGAGAGTATCATATGGTTCTTGTTCTTTCTTTTATTGATGTGTTGTATCACATTGACTGATTTGCGGATGTTGAACCAACCTTGCAGCCCTGGAATAAATCCCACTTGGTCGTGGTGAATAATCTTTTTAATGTACTGTTGAATCCTATTGGCTAGTATTTTGTTGAGTATTTTCGCATCTGTCTTCATCAAGGATATCGGTCTATAGCTCTCTTTTTTGGTGGGATCCTTGTCTGGTTTGGGGATCAAGGTGATGCTGGCCTCATAAAATGAGTTTGGAAGTTTTCCTTCCATTTCTATTTTTTGGAACAGTTTCAGGAGAATAGGAATTAGTTCTTCTTTAAATGTTTGGTAGAATTCCCCCGGGAAGCCGTCTGGCCCTGGGCTATTGTTTGTTTGGAGATTTTTAATGACTGTTTCAATCTCCTTACTGGTTATGGGTCTGTTCAGGCTTTCTATTTCTTCCTGGTTCAGTTGTGGTAGTTTATATGTCTCTAGGAATGCATCCATTTCTTCCAGATTGTCAAATTTATTGCCATAGAGTTGCTCATAGTATGTTCTTATAATAGTTTGTATTTCTTTGGTGTTAGTTGTGATCTCTCCTCTTTCATTCATGATTTTATTTATTTGGGTCCTTTCTCTTTTCTTTTTGATAATTCGGGCCAGGGGTTTATCAATTTTATTAATTCTTTCAAAGAACCAGCTCCTAGTTTCGTTGATTTGTTCTATTGTTTTTTTGGTTTCTATTTCATTGATTTCTGCTCTGATCTTTATGATTTCTCTTCTCCTGCTGGGCTTAGGGTTTCTTTCTTGTTCTTTCTCCAGCTCCTTTAGGTGTAGGGTTAGTTTGTGTACCTGAGACCTTTCTTGTTTCTTGAGAAAGGCTTGTACCGCTATATATTTTCCTCTCAGGACTGCCTTTGTTGTGTCCCACAGATTTTGAACTGTTGTATTTTCATTATCATTTGTTTCCATGATTTTTTTCAATTCTTCTTTAATTTCCCGGTTGACCCATTCATTCTTTAGAAGGATACTGTTTAGTCTCCATGTATTTGGGTTCTTTCCAAACTTCCTTTTGTGGTTGAGTTCTAGCTTTAGAGCATTGTGGTCTGAAAATACGCAGGGAACGATCCCAATCTTTTGATACCGGTTGAGTCCTGATTTAGGACCGAGGATGTGATCTATTCTGGAGAATGTTCCATGTGCACTAGAGAAGAATGTGTATTCTGTTGCTTTGGGATGAAATATTCTGAATATATCTGTGATGTCCATCTGGTCCAGTGTGTCGTTTAAGGCCTTTATTTCCTTGCTGATCTTTTGCTTGGATGACCTGTCCATTTCAGTGAGGGGAATGTTAAAGTCCCCTACTATTATTGTATTATTGTTGATGTGTTTCTTTGATTTTGTTATTAATTGGTTTATATAGTTGGCTGCTCCCACGTTGGGGGCATAGATATTTAAAATTGTTAAATCTTCTTGTTGGACAGACCCTTTGAGTATGATATAGTGTCCTTCCTCATCTCTTATTATAGTCTTTGGCTTAAAATCTAATTGATCTGATATAAGGATTGCCACTCCTGCTTTCTTCTGTTGTCCATTAGCATGGTAAATTCTTTTCCACCCCCTCACTTTAAATCTGGAGGTGTCTTCGAGCTTAAAATGAGTTTCTTGGAGGCAACATATAGATGGGTTTTGTTTTTTTATCCATTCTGATACCCTGTGTCTTTTGACAGGGGCATTTAGCCCATTCACATTCAGGGTAATTATTGAGAGATATGAATTTAGTGCCATTGTATTGCCTGTAAGGTGACTGTTACTGTATATGGTCTCTATTCCTTTCTGATCTACCACTTGTAGGCTCTCTCTTTGCTTAGAGGACCCCTTTCAATATTTCCTATAGAGCTGGTTTGGTATTTGCAAATTCTTTCAGTTTTTGTTTGTCCTGGAAGCTTTTAATCTCTCCTTCTATTTTCAATGATAGCCTAGCTGGATATAGTATTCTTTGCTGCATGTTTTTCTCGTTTAGTGCTCTGAAAATATCATGCCAGCTCTTTCTGGCCTGCCAGGTCTCTGTGGATAAGTCAGCTGCCAATCTAATATTTTTACCATTGTATGTTACAGACTTCTTTTCCCGGGCTGCTTTCAGGATTTTCTCTTTGTCACTGAGACTTGTAAATTTTACTATTAAGTGACGGGGTGTGGGCCTATTCTTATTGATTTTGAGGGGCGTTCTCTGAACCTCCTGAATTTTGATGCTCATTCCCTTTGCCATATTGGGGAAATTCTCCCCAATAATTCTCTCCAGTATACCTTCTGCTCCCCTCTCTCTTTCTTCTTCTTCTGGAATCCCAATTATTCTAATGTTGTTTCGTCTTATGGTGTCACTTATCTCTCGAATTCTCCCCTCGTGGTCCAGTAGCTGTTTGTCCCTCTTTTGCTCAGCTTCTTTATTCTCTGTCCTTTGGTCTTCTATATCACTAATTCTTTCTTCTGCCTCATTTATCCTAGCAGTTAGAGCCTCCATTTTTGATTGCACCTCATTAATAGCTTTTTTTATTTCGACTTGGTTAGATTTTAGTTCTTTTATTTCTCCAGAAAGGGCTTTTATATCTCTCAAGAGGGTTTCTCTAATATCTTCCATGCCTTTTTCGAGCCCGACTAGAACCTTGAGAATTGTCATTCTGTACTCTAGATCTGACATATTACCGATGTCTGTATTGATTAGGTCCCTAGCCTTCGGTACTGCCTCTTGTTCTTTTTTTTGTGTTGAATTTTTACGTCTTGTCATTTTGTCCAGATAAGAGTAAATGAAGGGGCAAGTAAAATACTAAAAGGGTGGCAACAACCCCAGGAAAATATGCTTTAACCAAATTAGAAGAGATCCAAAATCATGAGTGGGGAGAAAGGGGATAAAAATAGGTTCAAAAAGGAAGAAAGAAAAAAAAAAAGAAAAAAAAAAAGAAAAGAAAAGAATTTTTAAAAAAAGAAAACACCTAAGAAAAATATAAAAAAGAAAAAATATATATATTAGATAAACTAGTAAAAAATCGTTAAAAAAGAAAAAGGTAACAGTTAAAAAAAAAAAATTTTACCCGAAGGCGAGAAAAAAAAAAAAATGAAAAAGAAAAAATTAAATTAACTGCAAGACTAAAAAAAATCACAGGAAAAAAGCCATGAGTTCCGTGCTTGGCTTTCTCCTCCTCTGGAATTCTGCTGCTCTCCTTGGTATTGAAACCGCACTCCTTGGTAGGTGAACTTGGTCTCGGCTGGATTTCTTGTTGATCTTCTGGGGGAGGGGCCTGTTGTAGTGATTCTCAAGTGTCTTTGCCCCAGGCAGAATTACACCGCCCTTACCCGGGGCTGGGGTGAGTAATCCGCTCGGGTTTGCTTTCAGGAGCTTTTGTTCCCTGAGCGCTTTCTGTAGAGTTCCGGAGGACGGGAATACAAATGGCGGCCTCCGGGTCTCTGGCCCGGAGGAGCCAAGAGCCCAGGGCCCCACTCCTCAGTGCACCCTCAGAAAACAGCGTCCAGTCACTCCCATCTGCCTGACCTCCGGCCGCGCTCCGAGCTCACCGAGCCTGTGACCAGTTCAAGGTAACACCGAGCTGCGAGCTTACTGTCGGCTCTGTCTCTGTAGCTGGCTTTCCCGTTCCAATACCCGCAAGCTCTGCGACACTTAGACACCCCCGATCCTTCTGTGACCCTGCGGGACCTGAGGCCACGCTGACCCCGCGTGGGCTTCGCCCCGGTTTAGCCTCTGGAGCAATGTCCCTCAGCGGAACAGACTTTTAAAAGTCCTGATTTTGTGCGCCATTGCTCCGCTGCTTGCCGGGAGCCCCCCCTCCCCCCCCCCCCCCCGGGGTCTATCTTCCCGTCGCTTTGGATTTACTTCTCCGCCGGTCCTACCTTTCAGAAAGTGGTTGTTTTTCTGTTTCCAGAATTGCTGTTCTTCTTCTCTTCGATCTGCCGATGGATTTTCAGGTGTTTGCAATCTTTAGATAAGCTATCTAGCTGATCTCCGGCTAGCTGAAGCAGTCTCAGCTTGTTACTTCTCCGCCATCTTGACTCCTCCGACTGGATTATGAATTTTTAAAAAAACAAGGTATACTTCATAAAGTCAGTGAACGTAATGCTGGGAAACTGTAGGATCACATAAAAGCCATGGAAAAGCCAATTCCATCTGACGTGTGTGTACTAAAAGACAATCAACAGGTCTGACAAGTACTTCAAAAGAGAATGATTCAGCTATCAAAGATTAGAAGAATTGCTTTGAATGAAGGCCTCAAATTATTTTTTGTTACAAATTTATGATAGTACTACAAAAGTCAGCCATAAAATGGTGAAGAATATTATACCATACCATCATACAATTTATTTTATTTTTATCATACAACTTTAATTTTATTTTTCCAAAGGACATGGAAAATGTAAAGCAGTTTGGAAAACTGTAAAGCACTAAATAAATGTAAGAGTCAAAGTCCTTCTTTATAATTTTTTAATCATAAATCTTATTTTAAAGCATTTATATTATATGAAATGTTTTATAAAATAGAAACATGATCAAAACAGGAAAATATTCTTAGTGAATTTTTTTTCTTACATTTTTATAGTCACTCATTTAGCAATTTAATTTTTTTCTGAGTTTTTTTTTTAAAGATTTTATTTATTTGACAGACAGAGATCACAATTAGGCAGAGAGGCAGGCAGAGAGAGAGGAGGAAGCAGGCTCCCCGCACAGCAGAGAGCCCGATGCGGGGCTTGGTCCCAGGATGCTGGGATCATGACCTGGGCCGAAGGCAGAGGCTTTAACCCACTGAGCCACCCAGGCGCCCCTTTTTCTGAGATTTAAAATGAAACTCACTAGAGGGCGCTTAGGTGGCTCAATTGGTTAAGTGCCTTCAGTTCAGATTATGATCCCAGGGTCCTGGGATGAAGTCATTCATCAAGCTCCCTGCTCAGCAGGGAGTCTGCTTCTCCCTCTACCCTTCCCTCCTGCTCATGCTTTCTTTCTGTGTCAAATAAACAAATAAATAAAAACCTTATTAAATGAAACTCACTAGAAAAAAATTTTTAGTATCCTTTTCTCCACTGGCGGGGAAAGAAAGCAACATTTTGCCATGGATCATCTTCTGGCTGTCTGGTATGCTATAAAGACCATGGGCATTGAGAACAGAAAATCAACACAAGCCCCATGTGCGCTGTGTGAGCTTGCATAAGTTATTTAAATGTACTGAGCTTGCATTTTATCACAGGGATAATAGTGGCTGTATAACCCACATCCCTGGGTAAGACCTGGAGAAGACCCAATGAGATACAAACTTTCATAGTTGTCATAGATTAGAGATAGCATCAGATAAATATCTAGCCCATGAATCAGTGAATTTTTTTTTTCATAAAGGCTAAATATATATTTTAGGCTTTGCAGGCCGTAAGTCTCTGACAAACTACCCAACTCTCCCACTGATGCACAAAGGCAACTGTAGATAGCATGTAAACAAATGGGCATGGCTGTGTTCTAATAAGACTTGGTGGACCCTGAAGTTTGGTTTTCACATAAATTTCACATGACATGAAATATTCTTCCTTTGATTTTTTTCAAACCATTTAATTTACCATTCTTAGCATAAAAATAGGCAGTGAGCTGAAACTGGTTTATGAGCCCTACTTTACTGACCTTATGTCGAGCACAATGCCTAGCATGTAGCAGATATCAGTAGCTAATATTAGACATATAAAGTTATTTTATAAAATATCAATATTAGGTATAATCTATTGGCAAGTTTCTTGTTCTTCATCTTGATTTAAAGACTATCACCGTTTGTCCCATTATTACCTCTGTACCCTCCCAATATCTTAGGCTATAATTCATCTAGAACTATGGACTTGGCATCATCTAAAGCATTGATTGGACTCTTACTAAATCTTTTATATATTTCAAATTGTAATTCCTTGTTTTTCAATAAAATATTTTTAAAAACCTTTGTTTACGTAAAGAAAGGTAATACTCATTCTAAAACTTTAAAAAAATGGAGAAAAGTAAAAATGAGAAGGATTTCTCATTTTCCTGCTGTTATGTTTTCTACCTTCTCCTTTGAAGACCATTTTCTTTACTTAAACAACAGAAAAGAAGTAAATCAATAGTTAAGTGGTTATATTTTCTCTGCCATCTGTCACCATTACATCATTTTCTTCCTCCAAACATAGCTTTGTTTTGTTTTAACTGAACTGTTTTTTTATCCTCAACTTCAGCTTGTTCTGTGCTTTATCCTTCCGAGTTTTTTCTCCGTCTGTGTCCTTGGTTGTGCACACCTCTATCATCAGCATCCATCTCAACAGAGCCCATTCTCTTCAGCCACATGTTGTTTCTTTGGTATTTTCTTCCTCATCAACTTTTTTGTGTGATTGTAATTTCTTGTAACCTCTGTTTCCCTAGCCACACCAACCTAAGGATAAAATGGAATCATATAACAGTAATAAATAGTATTCTTTTTCTGGTTTTCACTCCAACCCTGCTGTGGGACTTGTAGCTACGCTTAAAGTCTCATCCAGTTGTCTCTATGAAGTTCATAGGTGATATGATACATGGGCCCATCAACAAGTCATGTCAGCAATCTCCTCTGTCTGCCATGATTCTCTCCTACTCAGGCTGCCTTTGGAGATATCTGCTGACAAAACCTTTGCTTTCCATGAAGATACTTAGTAGTGTCCGGCCATTGCCACTACCGCAGGTGAAATCCATACTAAAGGTATTTTCTCCTGAAGCTACAAACTATTAAAATATCTCCCACTCTTGGAACCTGTTTTCACTGCTGCAGGATGATGGGCGTTGGCCTCTACTGGCTACCACTACCAGACTCAATGAATGTCGAAGTTGGAGGAGGCAATTTTTAGAATCTTTAATGCACTGAAGCTTGCTGCACCAGAGTAGGATCAAGGCTTTTCTCCTTTGTGCGTAAGAATTAACAGATGAGTAACAAGATGGCATTGACTTATTATCATGGTATCTTACATAGTTGGTTGAAACCGAGCTTTCAGCTCTTGTAGTCCTCTCTCCTTAGTATTCTAACATCGGTTTATAGCCTCTGTGCCAGATAGACATCATGCTCTACTAATTGTTCCTCCTGTGTGACAAGTTATTGGTCCAAACTAAGCGTACTACTTTCTCTTCCTTTAGAATGAATTCTTTCCCAGGAGACTCCTTTTCCTGTCATGAACAACGGAGGATTCATACCCAGACACTACACATGCAGATGTGTCTGAATGTCAATGGTGGTTAAAATTTAGATTCGAGCCAGAATCCTCCACTGCATCAGAATTCTACCCCTTAGTCTCTCTCCTTTTTCTTAATCTATTGTCCTTTTTAAATGATGTTGGCCATAAAACCATAGTTGCCTTCCTCTGGGCTTTGAGAAATCTGTTTTTCTAAAATCTCCCATATGTTTTTGTAGTAGACATCTGTTGTTTTGCATGTCTCTTCAAGAACACTACTCTATCAATTCTGCCTTTCCTATATCTTCAGTTTCCTCTCTCTACTGGATCATTCTATAACATATAAATTTCTTCCATTTAAAAAAATTCTTCTCTTGACATCCCTGTTCTAGCTACTGCCCCATTTCTCTGCTCTGTTTTATTGCAAAACACAGATACAAACTATGCTGTGGTTTTTAATATTTGCAATCTCCAAATTCCCTTCTCATTCTCTCTCGAACAGACTTTATAGAGATTTTTTTTTTTTTTTTTTTTTTTTTACCTTCAGACCATTTAAATTGCTCATGGCAAGGCCTCCAAGTATTTAAATCCAAAGGTCAGTCCTTATTTTCACTTGACCTCTCTTCATTTGAAGAATGATCTCTCCCTCTTTGAAGCACATTATTCTTTTTGCTTCCAGGATATCTCATCCTCTTAGATTGCCTCTTATCTCAGTGACTGCTGTTTCTCAGCCTGCAGTCTTCTTTAGGGATTCCTTATCATCACCTTGACATCTAAACATTGAAGTACTTCTTTTTTGAAGTTCTTTCTTCTATAGTCTCTCCTTCAGTGATCTTGTCCAGTCTTGTGCCATTATATAATCTGTATACTGATAAACTCTGCAGCCAAGAACTCTTACCTGCATCCTAGACTCATATATTCAACTGCCCATCACTATCTCCACTTTGAACCCTCAACAAGTATCTCAAATTTAATAATAATGCAGTGGAACTCCTGTTCTTCTCCAGACCTATTCCTCTGACCGTTTTCTCCAGCCTGGTTAATGGCAATGCCAGCCTTCTGATCACTCTTGCCAAAAACCTCAGAGTTATCCTTGATGTTTTCCTTTACTTCTCCTGGCCCCCACAATTCACTACCTTGAAAATACATCAAGAATCTGACCACTTTTAACCAAGTCCACTGTTACCATTTTGGTCTAAACTATGAACGTCTCTAATTTGGATTACTGTACTGATCTCATTCCTTATCTCTTGTGCCCTCCCTTTGGTTTACATTTTTAAATGTCAGCTACCTCATGTCATTACTCTGCTCAAGCTCTCCAGTGGCTTCTCAACTCATTAAAATCAAAGTCAATAGCCTTTAAGGCCTTTTGCAATATTTGACCTCATCTCTTACTCTCCCCTGGCTCACTTTTGCAAGATAAAAACCCATATATGCACTGCTTTCCTTCTCCCGTTTTTCCCAGATATTTACAGAGCTCATTCTCTTGTCTGCTTTGGCTCAAATGTCCCCTTCTCAATAAGGCCTTCTCTGATAACCCTATATAAAATTGCAGCAATTTCTATTCATCTTCCCTGATGTTTTTCTACAGCACATATCACTACCTGAAATATTATATATTTTATTAATGTAGTTGTTTGTTGTTTTCTCATCCCAATTAGATTGCAAGGTCCAATAAAAAAGGATTTTTGTCTTTATTATTCACTGTTATATGTCTGGAATCTAAAATAAGCCTACACTTCTGAAACAAACAACCAAACTGTTTTCCTGAAAAGATGTCCTTATTTATATTCACTGCAGCAAAGCATACAAGAATTTGTCTCACCATACCTAGGCCAGTATGAAAATTTTATCCAAAACAATTTGCTACTTTAACTAGTAAAAATTATAGCTTTTAACATTTACATTCTCCTATTATTCTTAGGGTTGAATACATTTTTCTTTTTTTTTTTTAAGATTTTATTTATTTATTTGACAGACAGAGATCACAAGTAGGCAGAGAGGCAGGCAGAGGGAGAGAGAGGGAAGCAGGCTCTCTGCTGAACAGAGAGCCCGTTGCGGGGCTTGACCCCAGGACTCTGAGATCATGACCTGAGCCGAAGGCAGAGGTTCAAGCCACTCAGCCACCCAGGTGCCCCTGAATACATTTTCCTTATGATTAGCCATTTTTTTAAAATGCGGAGAACTAGTTTGTTGGTACACTTTACCCACTTAAAAGTGGGTAAACTTTATCCACTTTACCACTTTTTTCTCATAGATGTGTATGCAATCTTTATATACTAATTACATCAAGTTTTTGTCTTATGTATGGTAAATATTATTGTCAGTTTATTCTATGTATTTTATTCTTTGTATTTTATTTCTATTTTGTGTTTTGTTGTATAAAATCTCTACATTTTTATGTAATCATATCTATCATCCCTGTTATTTTTACATTAAATTTAAGCTTGGTAACCAGAAAAATAAATAAGTATTTTAATAACAAAACAACAACAACACCAAAAATAAAATAAGCTGGGGCGCCAGTGTGGTTCAGTAGTTAAGAATCTGCCTTCAGGGGCGCCTGGGTGGCTCAGTGGGTTAAGCCTCTGCCTTTGGCTCAGGTCATGGTCTCAGAGTTCTGGGATCTAGCCCTGCGTCGGACTCTCTGCTCTGCAGGGAGCCTGCTTCCTTCTCTCTCTCTCTCTTTGCCTCTCTGCCTGCTTGTGATCCTGTCTGTCAAATGAATAAATAAAATCTTTAAAAAAACAACAACAACAAAAAAAAGCCCGTCTCCCAATGCAGTCCTCTGCAGATGTGCTGGAGATCAGGGCTCCACCGTACAAATTTGGGGCAGGTACAATTCAGCCTGTAACAATCCATGGCTGTCCTCATTTTATTAAAAAAAAAAAAAAAAAAAAAAGAATCTGCCTTCAGCTCAGGTCATGATCCCAGGATCCTGGGTTGGAGCACCATGTTGAGCCCATGTTGATTTGAATTGGATTCTTGCCACTGACAACTAAAAATACTAACAAATTCGGACTCTACTCCCAGTGTCCAACTCTAATGTGACATTGCTCTTCTCTTGATTTTCTTGTAGCTTCTGTATACGTCACTAACTAGTTTTTCCTTATTAGTAAAAGTCAGGTCTAGAGTGTAAGCTTCCTTAATTGCTTCTTTAGCCTTCTGAGTTATAAAATTATCAGGTAGACAAATAAAGAATTTTTCTAATTCTTTGCCTTTAGTAGAATGAAACGTTAAATACATGGGTGCCTGGGTGGCTCAGTGGGTTAAAGCCTCTGCCTTCAGCTCAGGTCATGATCCCAAGGTCCTGGGATCGAGCCCCACATCGGGCTCTCTGCTCAGCAGGGAGCCTGCCTCCCCTCCTCTCTCTCTGCCTGCCTCTCTACCTACTTGTGATCTCTGTCTGTCAAATAAATAAATAAAATCCAAAAAAAAGAAAGAAAGAAATATTCAATACACATTGGAATCATTGCAGTCCCTCCTCCAAACTGCTTTGGTGCCAGTTTTGTAACTGGAATTAGAAAGCAGCATCTCAAACATGTGTCTAGTGAGGTAACATGCAGCATAATCCTACAGTAATATATCACTTGCATTTCTCCCTTTTTGTACAGAATAAAATTATTTTCATTATCTCTATGCTTAGGTTTCTAGATCTCCTTATAAGTGAACACTATTTTTAAAGTCAGGAAACATTTATCGATTCCAAACTCCATGCCTGGTACTTTTCTAGATGCTAGGAATATAAGGATAAAATTTTACTTTGTTATATAGTATTTTCTTGTCACACAGTAGGTGTTTGGTAAACATTTGTTGAGTTAGTAAATAAGTAGATACACTGATATGTAGAACTACTTGAATACTCATTAGACCTATTTCCTTTGAACAAGATTTACCTTTCTATTGACCTATTTTAGTCCATTCCAGCTTTTCTTGGCAGTGACAATGATAGCAATAACTTTGATTTTAAAAGTACTAACTGACAATAAATGCAATGTTTTATTTACATTTCCACTATTCCAGTCAGTAATCTGTGGGTGGATAGGAACAAAGACTAATTAAAGTTAACTTAAATGAAAGGGGTTTATATAGTACATTGCAATAAAAGTGTTGTCATATCAATCCTAGAATACCCATAAGTAATTGCTGTAATAGTGCAAGAAATGGGGTTCTGGATTCATGACATTTCTTGGGACCTCAACAGCAGAAATTCATAAACATGACCCTTTTGTATTATTGTTAATTACCATGACTCATTGGTATTTCACATGTCTGCTTTTTTTTTCCCCTTTACTCCGGGCAATTGGCCACTCCTGGTTCAAGCAGCTCATGGCCAGTTACAAAAACATGACATTAAATGGCAACAGGCACTCAACTCAACATGGGAAAGACAGACAGTGATGGAGATGGGGTGAATTTAAAGGTTTAAAGGGGACTTCCAATTTTCCTTGTGGGAAAATGAATCTATGGTTGCCACAATACCTGACTTTTCACCAGGAACTTGGAATCTTGAGTGAAATTTCTTAATTTTTGAAGAATGGCAACTAAGTTGAAAGAAAGGAAGGAAGGAAAAGAAAAAAAAGGGACAAGCATCACTCCAAAATAGAGCATTTTTCCATGCCTTATCTTATTTAATCCTCACAACCCTGCAAAATAAATATTCTTATAATCCCATTTTACACATGAGGACATTGAGACTCAGAGAGCTTAGGCTTGCACAAAAGTCAAATAACCTTTAAGTGGAAGAGGTGGGACTCAAACAGCTAAATCCCATTTTATTTCCATATTGCCTCTATGAAATCATGGTAAAATTTCAGAATCACTTTATTTTCCATTTCCACATATAGAATTTATATCTCTGGAGCTAAAAGTGTTCTTATCACTCCTCTTCCTTGCAATATCTACCTTTCTCTTATTCCATTCCAATCTTTCTTTCCTATCAGCCATAAATGAGGCTAACTGAGCCAGTATGGAAGGTAGAAATGAGCACGGACTAGGAAAGGGAAGATTAACCCAGTAGCTTGACCAGCCTTTGCTAGCCTGTCAGAAATCACAATAATAGTGTCTGAAGTGGTGTGGAGAATTCAGGGTTAATTTGGATCCACATCCAGGAGGGGATGTGATAATTGTTACTGTCTCTTAGACTACAAAAGTTTTTGTCAAAGGGACAGTGATAGTTGTTCCATAGGGATCCATGATGCTTGAAGCAGATTCTCATCTAACATCCAAGGGACAGTGGCATAGTTGGGGTATCAGGATAAGAAAGTGAAAAATGGATAGGTAGGTTGTCAAGGCCCTAGCTGGGGGTCCAGGTCCCAGGTAGTCTCAGGAAAATTTGACATAAAAACCAGGCATCTGGGTAGAAGCCCCACTCTAACGCCTGAACTCCTGGAGTCAAAAATTAGGAAGGGAAAATGTAGCTTGAAGGCTAAGCAAGTATCCTAGAGTCCTCATCTGGTCAAGCTGATTATCAAGCTTAGAACAGGAAGACTAATTCCAGCCTCTTTTTTGAGTAGCTTCTAGGTAGTGATAGAACTGAATTCCTAAAGCTGAACAGACATGTCTGTGTATGGATAGAGCTGAACATTGTAGGGACCATCCTTCTTATCTGAGGAACAAACTATAAGAGGTTTGCCTAGCTTTGAAATATTGATATAACACCTCTCTGGAAAGAATCAATGAACTATGCATAAACTCTAAATGATACTCAGGAAGATACCATTTCAATGGACTCTTGAGATTATATACTTTTTTTTTAAGTTTTTATTTTTAAGTTATCTTTATACCCAACATGGGGCTCAAACAATAAGATCAGTTGCATGCTCTACCAATTGAGCCAGCCAGGTACCCCAAGACTATATACTTTTTAAAGTAAAGTATCATATTACCAGTGTGAATGATTATTCCCATGCTAATATGTTCTACGGATATTTTAATGCCAGGTAGTCTCTGAGTTTTATAAATATCAGGTTTAAGAGCATCCTTCCATTTATGCATCCACTAATACGTGCTGATATTACATGTACCTACTATGTGCCTCAAGGTCATTGTGCAGTCATACTGACTAACATTTATTGAGCATTTACCCTGCAATTGCATTGCTCATTTACATGCATTAACTCTTCATTGTTCACAATAATCCTATGAGGTAGCTATCATTGTTATATCCGTTTTAAAGGCAGAAAAATAAAGCACAGAAAAGTTCAGTACAACTTTTAGTTGTATGTGAAAATGTTCCTGGATTTAAGAAATAAACAATTTAGAGAGATAAGACATAACTAAATATAGACAACCAGTCACACTGCCGCCCCACACATTCATCCAAGGTTTGCCTGGATCCTGAATATTTCCACCCTCTGTTCCAGTTGACATCCAAGCTACGCTAATGCCACCTGTTGATCAGCATGGGGAACTGTCTGACTCAGTACCTTACCTATAATCCTATTCTAGTGGGATTTTGTTCTACATTGCCCTCATTGCTTTATTTCTGGTTTTAAATATCCACTTTATTCTCTACAGAACTCAACATATATTATTTCTATCTAAAGAATAGATGGCTTATGAGACATCTATAGTAAAACACCTACCCTAAGAAATGTAATCCATTGTGAAATATCAAATGGATGATTCCATAAACATGAACGGGTTTCTTTACTATAGGAAATCCAAGTAGAGGTGGGCACCTGGGTGCTCAGTCAGTTAAGTGTCCAGCTCTTGGTCATGATCTCAGGGTCATGTCTAGGTCAGGTCATTTTCCTAGGTCCCACATGGGGGATTTCCTGCTCAGTGGGGAGTCTGCTTCTTCCTCTGCCCTTTCCTCCAGCTTGTGGTCTCACAGACTCTCTGTCTCTCTGTTTTGTAAAAACAAATAAATAAAATCTTGAAAAAAAAATAAAAAGAAAATAAAGAAAGAAAATTCAAGGAATAGAGATTGTAAAAAGTTTTCTTGAAGGTAAAAAGGATGACATCCTGTATACATTTAGTTTTCTGCCTCTTTTGCACTTTACCTTCTTCTTCTGCATTGTGCAATGTCTATAATATTAGGTTGTCACTAAGCTACCTCATGATAAGGGTGCTGTCTTTGTATGAGTCTTCTTTCAGTGCATTAAGTTCTGTGATGGCTTCATCAAAAGTGGTTTTAGGCATGGCACAAAAATGGACAATAGATCAATGGATATATACAATGGAGAAAAGACAGAATCTTCAATAAATGGTGAAGATTGGAAAACTGGACAGCTACATGCAAAAGAATAAAACAGGACCAGTTTCTTATACCATACACAAAAATAAACCTAAAATGTATTAATGACTTAAATGTGAGACTTGAAACCATAAAACTTCTAGGAAAAAACATAAAGAATAATTTCTTTGATATTGGCCCTAGAAACATTTTTTCTAGATATGTCCTCTCTGGCAAGGGAAACAAAAGCAAACATAAACTATTGAGACTGCATCAAACTAAAAAGCCTTTGCACAGCAAAGAAAACCATCAATAAAATGAAAAGGTAACCTACTGAATAGGAGAAGATCTTTGTAAATGATATTTCCAAGAAAGGATTCATATCCAAAATATATGAAGAACTTATACAACTGAGTACCAAAAAGAAAATAACAAACAATCCAATTAAAATGGGCAGCAGACTCATATAGGCATTTTTCAAGAAATAGTCATAGTGATGGCCAAACAGACACATGAAAATATACTCAACATCACTAATCATCAGGGAAATGCAAATCAAAACCACAATGCAATATCATTACCTTACACCTGTCAGAATGACTAGCATCAAAAAGATAAGAAACAAGCATTGACAAAGATAAAGATAAAAAGGAGCCCTCTTGCACTGTTGGTTGGAAAACAAATTGATATAGCCACTGTGAAAACAGTTTGCAGGTGGCTTAAAAAGTTAAAAATATAATTACCATATGATTCAGTAATTCCACTAAATATTGGGTAGTTATCCACGAATTCAAAAGGATATATGCACCCCTATGTTCTTTGAAACATTATTCATAGTATCCAAGATATGGAAGCAATACAAATGTCTACCGATAGATGAATGGATAAAGAAGATGTGGAGTGAAGGCTGCCTGGGTGGCTCAGTAGGTTAAGCCTCTGCCTTCAGCTTGGGTCATGATCTCAGGGTCCTGGGATTAAGTCCCGCATTGGGCTCTCTGCTAGGCAGGGAGCCTGCTTACTCCTCTCTCTCCCTCTACTTGTGATCTCTCTCTGTCAAATAAATAAAATCTTTAAAAAAAAAAAAAAAAAGATGTGGAGTGAAATATTACTTAGCCAAAAAAAAAAGAGAGAGAGAGAGAGAGAGAGAGAGAGAGATCTTGCCATCTGCAACAGTATCAATGATGGACCTAAAGGATAGAATGCTAAGTGAAATAAGTAAGACAGAGAAAGACAAATACCATATGATTTCACCCATAGATTACTTCTAAGATTACTTCTTAGAATTTAAGAAGTAAAACAAATCAACAAAGAAAGAAGAAAAAGACAAAGAAAAAATCAAGACTCTTAAATACAGAGAACAATCTGATGGTTGCCAGAGGTGGAAGTTGATGGGGAAATGGGGAAACAGATAAAGAGGATTGAAAGTGCACCTATAGTTGCCAGCACTGAGTAATGTATACAAATGTAAAAACATTGTATAATGTTTATGTTATAAACATTATAACACTGTATGTTAATTATACTTCAATAAAATAGAACAACAACTAAAGTAGTTTTAGCCAGTGTAAAGGCAAGCTTTGGGTTATTAAGGATTTCATAGTAGAGTACAGAGAAGTTAAAAGCCAACCCCATGTGGATTAAGTGTAAGGGTTGCCTCTCTTTATAGTTTATATCAAATGCCTTTTGGAAAGCTCCTCCAGAATTATCTATAGTTTGTTTTTAATCATCATCATGTTCAACAAAAGTTACTAGAAGTAAACTCCATTTTCAGATAAAAGACTTTACTTTTTGCATTGGTTGCATTGGCTATTATGTTCTTACCAAAAATTGTCAGACAGTGGTGCAAATGAATCTCAGTTCAGACTTTTCAGCTGTGACTTCTTATCAGAGGTGTTCATCTTTTGCTCCATATTTGAAAAAATCCTTTAGGGGCATCTGAAGACATTCTTATAGGCTGCCTAGAGCAGGCTACACTCTGACTGGGCAGCTTGGTGCTATGCTCCGTCATGGTCTTCATACAGGTGAACATGTCAGAGTACTTAGCCTGCTCAACCAGCTTGCCTCTGTCTTCCTTGGTGAACGGTTTGTGTGCAGGGCTGGTGGGGTTCCAGAACCAGGACACGGAAGACAGTGAGGGCCAGATACCAAGGGTGTGAGTACCAATAGTGTATGGAGGAGTCCTCCTCAAGAGAACTCATCTCTGCAGCCACTTTGATCTACATTTGGATTTAGCAGAGGACTCTGCTGGAGGCAAGGAGCAGGCCATGGCCTACACACCATTTTCAACTGGTCTTTCTTTCTGCTTCCAAATCTTGGTGCACTCATAGAAAAATTTCACTCCCACTTTTTTTGTTCCCTTTACAATCTCAAAGAGTACTGTCCATGTGCCTACCACCTTGAGGATCATGCTCTTGACCTTCCTGCAGGAGAGTCTCAATGCTGGAGGTAAAATCAATGATAAAGGAAAAATTCAATCTAATATATTTGAAAGTTGTTCAGAGTCCCCTTTAGAATCATCATAAAATTCTTACAGACAATTTCATTCACTTTCACTTAAATCTGTATTTTGAGGTGACTGGGTGGCTCAGTCCTTAAGAGTCTGCCTTCACCTAAGGTCATGATCCCAGGGTCCTGGGACTGAGCCCTGCATTGGGCTCACTGCTCAGCAGGATGCCTGCTTCTCCCTCTCCCACTCCTCTTGTGTTCCCTCTCTCACTGTGTCTCTGTCAAATAAATAAAATAAAAATCTTAAAAAAAAATAAATCTGGGGGCACCTAGGTGGCTCAGTGGGTTAAAGCCTCTGCCTTCGGCTCAGGTCATGATTTCAGGGTCCAGGGATCAAGCCCCCACATCAGGCTCTCTGCTCAGCAGGGAGCCTGCTTCGTTTTCTCTCTCTCTCTGCCCACCTCTCTGCCTACTTGTGATCTCTGTCTGTCAAATAAACAAAATCTTTTTTAAAATAAATAAATAAATCTATATTTTGGTACTTTGCTAAGTACCAACATTCAAGATGAAGATTTCTTACCTATCATGTCTTAGAATATTTGAGTTGGAAGGAGCCATAGAGAAGATTTAGGGTTCAACCTTTTTTTTTTTTTAAGATTTTTATTTATTTGAGAGAGAATGAGAGAGAGGGCACAGAGGGAGATGGAGAAGTAGGCTCCCTGCTGAGCAGAAACCCTGACACAGGGCTCTATCCCAGGGACTCCATCCCAACACCCGATGATCATGACCTGAGCCAAAGGCAAACACGTAACTGACTGAGCCACCTAGGTGACCCTAGAGTTCAACCCTTCTGTTTAAGGCTCTATTCTGTGTGCCACCTAAAATCTATTTCACCGGGAGCTATTTGTTGATTGGTTGGCGGGACCAGCTTCCTGATTCTACATGTTTCTCCACAGTCCCTGCTCTCATTCATAAAGGAAGGCCTATGTTAGAGCTGGGGTGGGCAATTAGGCATGCCATGTCTCTGGCAGGTCTCACTTCTTTTGTTGTTGTGCTAGTGAAATTTATTTACATTACACTTTATCACATCAATCACATTTACACTCTGAAAATTTGTGTGTGTGTGTGTGTATCCCAAAACCAGGATACAATTAATATAATAGTTGGGTAACTTAATGAACATGGCTTCTTTGAGATCTCATCTGGGATTTTAGAGTGAAGTGTGTCCAGATGTTGCTGGGCAATTAAAGAGAAAGTTGTAGATTTCTGCATGTTTCACCATAAACTATTTAATTTCTCAATATTCAAATGAAGACACGGATCTTCTAATGGTTTTTCATCTTGTTTTTCAGCTAAATCTGTGGTCTCCTCAGGTATAACCAAAGGTTCAGCTGGGTGTCCAGAGTTCTCACAAACAGAAATAAGGTGGTGTCCATTTCCATCTATGACAGCTGCAACTATAGCCAGAAAGAGAGTAACAGTTATGCTGTTGCTCATACTATTTGTCAAAGGGGTAATCCTGTCAGGGCTAGAACTTGGCTTTACTCTTTGCCAAAACCAGTAATAATTATTTTGAGTCACGCCAAAACCTGCAAAACTCTCCTGTCCAGCCATTAGACAGAAGTTAACCATGAGATGGGTTAAATGTTAGGCTTCCAAGGCCTCAATTCCTCACTCTTCTTGTTACATTAGGGATGCCCAGAAAGACGCAAAGGATGGCACAGATTACAGCTGCTCTGAGCTTGGGGCTTCAGCATTGTTTCCCACTACTGCCTTCTAAGTAGTTTCTAAGAAGAAAAGATAGATTTCTTCTTTATTAACAGCTTTCTCCTCCTTTTCTATTATTTTTGGCAGTGACAGATTGCAGGCCCCATAATTTCAGAGGTAGCCCTTCCCCAACTCTTTAATATTGAAGTTTGACATTTCCTCAGTCTGATATAAAGTGCTTTGCAAAATCAGCTTTAAGTTTCCCCTGCTAACCAATCTACAGCCTCACATCCATCCTAAATAGACCTTCTAGACATGCCATGTTCTCCTGGAGACCTTTAGCAGGGTAACAGCTCAAAGAATTTTGAGCTGTTTTTCAGCTGTTTTTGAACTGTTCTTCAGCTGTTGGCTATTTTTCCTGAAGGCCACCCATCCTTTGAAGACCTCATTCCTCTAAACTGAATAGAGTTAGATGTGCCTCAATCTTATCTACATAGCTTGCATTTGTGCAAGAGCAAGAGAACCATGTACCATAGCCTGGCTTCTCTGCTGACTTGTGGACACTGTTCATCAGAGATTGCAGTATGAAGTTAAGGCATTCCCCAGTTTCAGTATGGATAAAGTTTCCTTCACTAACTAGCTTCTTTGAGTTCCTTTTAGTGGGTATGGAATTGGAAGGAACTTTTTAAAATATTATTTTTCCACAACCATTCCTACCCTTTCATTTTATAAGTGAAGAAAAGGATACCCAGAGAGGTAAGATGATGTGGTCAGATTAACACAGCCAGAGAATAGCAGACAAGACAACTAAACTCAGCTTTATTTACCTGTTGCATTTAAAAACCAATATTGTAACAGTTTTTTAAAACTATTTTAAAATATTTGATATTTCAATTATATTATGGATTCAGATAATGGCCTATTTCAGAAATGAATCTTTATTTAAATCAAATTTCCTATGGGAATGTGCATTTCTAAACCTAAATACTCAATTTCCTTAGTGTCAGTCAATTCAAGCCACTAGAATACTGTAGAATGGGTGGCTTAAATAACAGACATTTATTTCTCACAGTTCTGGAGGCTAGAAATTCCAAGATTAAAGTGCCAGTACATTCTACGGTTTGTGGATGGTTGACTTCTTGCTCTATCTTCATATGGAGAATTGGAGGGGTTAAGGGAGAGAAAGAAAAGGAGAGTGAGGAGCACAAGCACTAATCTCATCATGCGAACCCCAACTGCATTGAAGTCTTTAAGTAGACATTTCTGACTATTCCTTAAACTGTCCTTTCCTTGAGTAGTTATTTAAAGTATGGGCCTATGCTTGTCCTTTTCCTCTGTGTATGGTCATTTGAACTGTTAACTCCTTGAACATAATTATTACTGTATTATGTTTTTAAGTAGTTTTGCAAAAACATGTATCATTATTAAAAATAAAATGAAGTGCAAAACTTGTTAGAATTCACATTTTTAAGAAAATGATTAAAATTTGAAGAGAAAATCAATGTAAATAACAGAACATTTCTTTTCAGAGAGTTATTAAAACTTGCATGAAATAGAGGATGGGACTAGGTAACTTTTTATTTTTTATTTAAAAAAATTTTTTTTAATTTTTTATTTTTTATAAACATATATTTTTATCCCCAGGGGTACAGGTCTGTGAATCAACAGGTTTACACACTTCACAGCACTCACCAAAGCAGATACCCTCTCCAATGTCCATAATCCCACCCCCTTCTCCCAAGCCCCCTCCCCCCAGCAACCCTCAGTTTGTTTTGTGAGATTAAGAGTCACTTATGGTTTGTCTCCCTCCCAATCCCATCTTGTTTAATTTATTCTTCTCCTACCCACTTAAGCCCCCATGTTGCATCACCACTTCCTCATATCAGGGAGATCATATGATAGTTGTCTTTCTCTGCTTGACTTATTTCACTAAGCATGATACGCTCTAGTTCCATCCATGTTGTCGCAAATGGCAAGATTTCATTTCTTTTGATGGCTGCATAGTATTCCATTGTGTATATATACCATATCTTCTTTATCCATTCATCTGTTGATGGACATCTAGGTTCTTTCCATAGTTTGGCTATTGTGGACATTGCTGCTATAAACATTCGGGTGCATGTGCCCCTTTGGATCACTACGTTTGTATCTTTAGGGTAAATACCCAATAGTGCAATTGCTGGGTCATAGGGCAGTTCTATTTTCAACATTTTGAGGAACCTCCATGCTGTTTTCAAGAGTGGCTGCACCAGCTTGCATTCCCACCAACAGTGTAAGAGGGTTCCCCTTTCTCCGCATCCTCGCCAGCATCTGTCATTTCCTGACTTGTTGATTTTAGCCATTCTAACTGGTGTGAGGTGATATCTCATTGTGGTTTTGATTTGTATTTCCCTGATGCCGAGTGATATGGAGCACTTTTTCATGTGTCTGTTGGCCATCTGGATGTCTTCTTTGCAGAAATGTCTGTTCATGTCCTCTGCCCATTTCTTGATTGGATTATTTGTTCTTTGGGTGTTGAGTTTGCTAAGTTCTTTATAGATTCTGGACACTAGTCCTTTATCTGATATGTCGTTTGCAAATATCTTCTCCCATTCTGTCAGTTGTCTTTTGATTTTGTTAACTGTTTCCTTTGCTGTGCAAAAGCTTTTGATCTTGATGAAATCCCAATAGCTCATTTTTGCCCTTGCTTCCCTTGCCTTTGGCGTTGTTCCTAGGAAGATGTTGCTGCGGCTGAGGTCGAAGAGGTTGCTGCCCGTGTTCTCCTCAAGGATTTTGATGGATTCCTTTCGCACATTGAGGTCCTTCATCCATTTTGAGTTTATTTTTGTGTGTGGTGTAAGGAAATGGTCCAATTTCATTTTTCTGCATGTGGCTGTCCAATTTTCCCAGCACCATTTATTGAAGAGGCTGTCTTTTTTCCATTGGACATTCTTTCCTGCTTTGTCGAAGATTAGTTGACTGTAGAGTTGAGGGTCTATTTCTGGGCTCTCTATTCTGTTCCATTGATATATGTGTCTGTTTTTGTGCCAGTACCATGCTGTCTTGATGATGACAGCTTTGTAATAGAGCTTGAAGTCTCGAATTGTGATGCCACCAACGTTGGCTTTCTTTTTCAATATCCCTTTGGCTATTCGAGGTCTTTTCTGGTTCCATATAAATTTTAGAATTATTTGTCCCATTTCTTTGAAAAAGATGGATGGTACTTTGATAGGAATTGCATTAAATGTGTAGATTGCTTTAGGTAGCATAGACATTTTCACAATATTTATTCTTCCAATCCAGGAGCATGGAACATTTTTCCATTTCTTTGTGTCTTCCTCAATTTCTTTCATGAGTACTTTATAGTTTTCTGAGTATAGATTCTGTGTCTCTTTGTTTAGGTTTATTCCTAGGTATCTTATGGTTTTGGGTGCAATTGTAAATGGGATTGACTCCTTAATATCTCTTTCTTCTGTCTTGCTGTTGGTGTAGAGAAATGCAACTGATTTCTGTGCATTGATTTTATATCCTGACACTTTACTGAATTCCTGTATAAGTTCTAGCAGTTTTGGAGTGGAGTCTTTTGGGTTTTCCACATATAGTATCATATCATCTGCGAAGAGTGATAATTTGACTTCTTCTGGTCTCAGGTACACAACCTAACCCTACACCTAAAGGAGCTGGAGAAAGAACAAGAAAGAAACCCTAAGCCCAGCAGGAGAAGAGAAATCATAAAGATCAGAGCAGAAATCAATGAAATAGAAACCAAAAAAACAATAGAACAAATCAACGAAACTAGGAGCTGGTTCTTTGAAAGAATTAATAAAATTGATAAACCCCTGGCCCGAATTATCAAAAAGAAAAGAGAAAGGACCCAAATAAATAAAATCATGAATGAAAGAGGAGAGATCACAACTAACACCAAAGAAATACAAACTATTATAAGAACTTACTATGAGCAACTCTACGCCAATAAATCTGACAATCTGGAAGAAATGGATGCATTCCTAGAGACATATAAACTACCACAACTGAACCAGGAAGAAATAGAAAGCCTGAACAGACCCATAACCAGTAAGGAGATTGAAACAGTCATTAAAAATCTCCAAACAAACAAAAGCCCAGGGCCAGACGGCTTCCCGGGGGAATTCTACCAAACATTTAAAGAAGAACTAATTCCTATTCTCCTGAAACTGTTCCAAAAAATAGAAATGGAAGCAAAACTTCCAAACTCATTTTATGAGGCCAGCATCACCTTGATCCCCAAACCAGACAAGGATCCCATCAAAAAAGAGAGCTATAGACCAATATCCTTGATGAACACAGATGTGAAAATACTCAACAAAATACTAGCCAATAGGATTTAACAGTACATTAAAAAGATTATTCACCACGACCAAGTGGGATTTATTCCAGGGCTGCAAGGTTGGTTCAACATCCGCAAATCAGTCAATGTGATACAACACATCAATAAAAGAAAGAACAAGAACCATATGATACTCTCAATAGATGCTGAAAAAGCATTTGACAAAGTACATCATCCCTTCCTGATCAAAACTCTTCAAAGTGTAGGGATAGAGGGCACATACCTCAATATCATCAAAGCCATCTATGAAAAACCCACCGCAAATATCATTCTCAATGGAGAAAAACTGAAAGCTTTTCTGCTAAGGTCAGGAACACGGCAGGGATGTCCATTATCACCACTGCTATTCAACATAGTACTAGAGGTCCTAGCCTCAGCAATCAGACAACAAAAGGAAATTAAAGGCATCCAAATCGGGACTAGGTAACTTTTGAGGTTCCTTTTGGGCTTATGATTCCATCATGATCTTATTACCAATGGAAAGGCAGAAAGCAATGAAATTAATAGATGTGGACAGGCTTGTGACTTGTTTATAATCAAAGACACTATCTAACTTCTGAGGCTAGGTCATTTAAGGTGAGGCAGTTTCTGTCTCTCTCTCTCTCTCTCTCTCTTTTTTTTTTTTTTTTTTTGTAGCCCTAAAATGCCCCAAATGCTGTTACAAATTTAGTCAGTGTCCGATGTCACTAGCATGAGAGTCTCTGAGCCTGATTCACAGAAACCATAATAAAATGTTTGTTGTTGTTTAACTCCACTAAGTTGGAGGTGGTTTCTTACACAACAATTATGACTAGAATAAGTATGTTAGTATTACTGGAAGAAATATGTACTGGGAAGACCTGAGAGGGAAAGAACTGAAAATGAGAGAAGTTTGTATTTTGGTAGTTTTTAAAGAGCTAATTACAGCACATGTCATATAGAGAATGGATATGTCTGTGTGCGCATGTGTGTGTGTTTGTGTGTATGTGTCTGCTCATGGATATGTGCCTACTTGGGGAGGAGGGTACAAATCTGTATGTTCTACTTTGGGAACTTAAAAAAAAAAAAGTTACCTAAGAATTCTATTTTCATGTAGACCCAAAAGTGTACAAGGAGAAAGTATAAAGATTTGGAATTGGTATTAAGTTTCATAGTCATTCACAATTAATACTTACCACAAGAAAATGATGAAGCAAAAGCTATATCCCCCCTGCCTTTGGCTTTGTTTTTTTAAATCTAACCTCTCTATATTACCCCCCCCCATTCTCAAGATATTTGGAATAACTGCACTGGAACCTCTCTCCAAACTTCTGTCCTCTGCCTCATGCTCATCCATGTCCATTCTTTAGAAGAGGTACTACAGTGACTAAGACTCCAGACTCTAGAAAGAGACTGCCTGGTTTTGAATTATGACATCTTCATCTACCAGCTAGGGGGCCTTGAAACTCTCAAGAATTGGGAAAATTTTTTTTAAATATTTATTGATGTATTTGAGAGAAAGAGAGAGAGAGAGAGCGAGCACAGGTGTGAGTGGGGGAAGGGGAGAAGGAGAGAATCTCAGGCAGACAGCCCACTGAGCAGGCTCCAGCTAAATACCCCAAGATCATGACCTGAGCTGAAATCACGGGTCGGACCACCTTATCCCACCGAGCACCCTTGGAAAATTCTTTTTTAAAAAGGAAAATAAAAAATCAAGTTTATTGTTCAGAGCCTATGTGCCCAGGGAAAAGAGGGACTGGTTAAGAATAAGCTTCAATGAGTAAGAGACTTAAAGTGTATAGGACATTACAAGCACCCATGAAATGACTTTTATTTCAAAAGTTAACCTAGAAAAATAAAGAAGGAAAGATATCTCACTTCCTAGGAAATCAGGAAAAGCAAGAGAGTTCTCTATATGGACTGGAAGCAAATGAAGAAATTAGTTGTGAATCAGATTACCTTTTTGTACGTATGCCAAGATTTCCCCACATATATTACAAAAGCTTTGTGATTTAACTGCATAGCTAAGATGTAATAGGTAGATGACCCAGTGGACCAAGAGCAATAAGAAAAGGAGATGACAAAATCCATTCTTTGGATAAATATGGCAAAAACAAAAACAATACCTACATTTGAGAAACCCTAGGCAGGCTTCAGTTAAAGGATACTTTTGACTAGTTTCACCAACGATAATAAGGCCCCAGTTCACCAACAATTTGGTCCCTTCCTTATCTTGTGTTGCCCAGACCTGGACTATGTACTCAAATAAACAATCCTAGAATCAAGTAAGTCTCTAAAATTTAGAAGGCACCATTCAAGTACACCAAATAAGATACACAGTATTTGGAGAAACACTCAAAAGCAAATCTGCTTTCCTGACAAAATGATGGTACGGAGAGTTTTATGCTTTTCTAAGGGACTGCAAAAATAAAATATTTCTTCTTCAAGTAGCACTCATATTCATTCAGGCCCTAGGATCCTGATAAGCAGTAAGTTTATACTATACATATAAAAACTCTGTCTTTTAATATTGTTTGGGAAATAATAAGAAATAAACACCCATGGAATTAAAATACTTTCCCTAGTATTAGGGATTAGCTAATTAAAATAAATTAAATGATAACAGTTAAGATAAGTTTGAACTGGGAAGCAATTGCAACCTTGACTAGTTCCAGTTAATGAGACAAAAGCTCTCACCTACTTGAATAAGGAAGCCAAGAGTCAAAGATGCTATTCACTTGTGCATAAAGGGAAAAGGACTTTCTTGGGATGCCTGGGTAGCTCAGTTGGCTAAGCGTCTGCCTTTGGCTCAGGTTATGATCCTAGGGTCGTAGGATCGAGTCTCCCTGCTCAACATCAGTCCCTGCTCAGTGGGAAGCCTGCTTCTCCCTCTGCCTACAGCTTCCACAGCTTGTGCTTGCTCCCTCTGATAAATAAATAAATATATATATATACATATATATTTTTTTTTTTTTAAAGATTTTATTTATTAATTTGACAGAGAGAAATCACAAGTAGACAGAGAGGCAGCCAGAGAGAGAGAGAGAGAGGGAAGCAGGCTCTCCGCTGAGCAGAGAGCCCGATGCGGGACTCGATCCCAGGACTCTGAGATCATGACCTGAGCCGAAGGCAGCGGCTTAACCCACTGAGCCACCCAGGCGCCCTAAATAAATAAATATTTTTTAAAGTTTTTTTAAAAAAGAGAAAAAGACAATCTAAAATCTTTTTTCTGGTTTAACAAGAAACCTCACAAATACTTAATTACCTTTTAAAGAGTAAAGATGTTGGAGCACCTGGGTGGCTCAGTGGGTTAAGGCCTCTGCCTTTGGCTCGGGTCATGATCTCAGGGTCCTGGGATTGAGACCCACATTGGGCTGTCTGCTCACCAGGGAGCCTGTTTCCTCCTCTCTCTCTCTGCCTACCTCTCTGCCTACTTGTGATCTCTGTCAAGTAGATAAATAAAAATCTTTATAAAAAAAAATAAAGAGTAAAGATGTCATTTTAAAAATAATTACTAGGGAAACAAATTATTAAGATAACCGGTTAGATCTGCAGAGTGTCCCAGGTTGTAGAGAACTTCTCAGAGGACATAGCAATGTCTCCTCAAGTCTGCCTGCTTTTAAAAGACTTCTTTGTATAAATATCTTTCAGATAATTTTAAAACAACAGAAAATAGTACAGCATTATGGGTTGGTTTTTTTTTTTTAAGATTTATTATTTATTTGAGAGAGAGAGTGAGCACGTGAGGGTTTGCAGAGGGAGATAATCTTCAAACAACCTCCCCACTGAGGATGAAGCTGAAAGCAGAGCTTGATTTCATGACCCATGAGATCATGACGTGATGAGCCAAAATCAAGAGTTGGATGCTTAACCAGCTGAACCACCCAGGTTCTCTAAGGGTGAGGTTTTTACAAGTGCCCTCAAATGGAACAGAAAAATTAGACTGATACTTTCCTGAACGTCTTAGATTCAACCTTTTATCCGAAATACCTTTATGCTGCTGAGCAGTGTCTGCTTCTCTATAAAAGAAAAAAGAACACCTTTCCCCATCTTTGCTTTTCTAAAAAATTTCAGGGGTAGTTAGAGGGAAAAGGGTAAGACCTAAAAATTACTAAAGAAAAGCATGTTTGTTAGAACCTTTGGTGGCAACTGATATGGACCCAAATGAGTTACATGAAGAGGGAAAAGGGGGAAAAGAGCAGAGATACAGGATCCAGGGCCACAAGCACCACTGGGAAATCAAGAGAGGCTCTCAGTTCTGGAGGGGGTCTCTTCTTCCCTTCCAAGTCTACATTCTTCCTTCTTCCTGTACACTAGATGTCTCTGTTCTGCAGACCATAGGACAGAAAATATTCACCATCAAAAGGGGTTCTAGTCTAAGTAGAGCGAATGGCCAAGGAAACAGCTTTGAGAAGGAGATATTTGACAAAAAATTAAAGGAAACAAAGTGAGTAAACTATGTTAATATTTGGGAGGGAGTGAGTTTTGAAGCCCTGAGGTTTTTTTTTTTCCTTGATTCTCAAACAGACTCCAACAGTCTTCTTAAGTCATCAAGTGAATTTTCCTACAAGAAAATCTTAATTTAAGCAATGAATATCACTGGTTCATGTGCCCTCCCCCCTCAGTTCTGTCATGGCAGTTTCTCATTCTGCCCCTACAATTATTCTCTTGCTCATCTTTGGCCACAAAACACCACCAACAATGGTAAGTGCTTTAGTTTTTTGTAAGACTTTCTGGAGAATTCCACAACTCTTTCAGCCAACCTTAGATGGCCATCCTAAGAGTGACAAGTGGGGAGTGGAATGTTTGTGTAGAGGTACACAGGGTCTTTTAGTCTCATCCCTTTATTTCCATCAGCTGCCCAGACAAGCCCCATAAATAAATATCCAGTGAAGTATAATGTACTTCTATATAAGCAATTTCAAAATAAAGCCCCAAAGTAAGTTCCCCTCCCCCACTCCAATTTCCTTAAACACACACATATGCAAAACATAATGCTGCTTCCAATGTCCCCAAGTGAAAATTCTGGCATCAACACTGACTGGCCTCATATGGGTACACTTCATTTGACTCTCACAAGTTAGTCTTCCCAGCCGAATTTATAGTTCCCATGTTGTTGTAAGCTGGGTTCCCCAGGAGTCAACTCTAAGACTAAATTATTGCGTATGTTTATTAAGGAATGCCTTGGGATTAGCACCTCTGGAAGGGAAGGGAAGGGAAGGGAAGCAAAACAAGAGTAGACAGAGGGAGAAGTTGAATTGTGATGCAGTCCCAGTGACAACCTTGACTGATGCTCAGGGAGCTCTAGAACTGAAACGGCCCCTCTGTACTATCCCAGGTGGCCCCAAGATGGTTTTTATGCTTCCACACTGATCATTTATTTTGAGGAAGCCCAAACCACATAGAAGGGACATGTGTACTTGTAAGTACATGAAAGTACATGTTCCAGTCAAAAGCTGTTGCTAAGGTTCCAGCCAATAGCCCATATCTCTGTACACATGTCAATGCAAGAAGCCTCAAAAGGACTCCAGCTCCAGCCACAGTCTGACTGCAACCACAAGCGGCTGGGCTTAACTGAATCTAGTTAGCCTCCAAAGCCATGAGTGATGATAATAATAATAAATGGACTACTGTTCTGCGCTACTGAGTTGAGGTGGTTTGTAATACAGCTATACATAACTGGAACAGAGAAGAATACTCCCAAGGAAATGAGGTAGATTTATCTCAACATTTTCTAGTCAGAAGCACTTAATATTATTGTCTTCAGATCTAACCATCATCCCAAATTTCCCTTCACAATTTCTCTCAAGAGACTTCCATTCCCTCAAAATAAGATCCTAAAATCTGCCTTTAACCTCTCTGAGGTAAACAAGCAAATAATTTTCCTGTGGTAGGTGGCATGTAGATTACGACCCTAAGGACACTAAAGTAACAACTTATTTCCTGTTGAGAGCACCGGCACTACTCTACAGAACCAACTACAGAACAGCATCTGCACTACGCTATACTACTAGCTATATCCAGTGGAATTATTGCAGTTTATTGCCTCTTCCTTTTATCTACTCACGTTTACTACTTCATTCTAAGGCTTTGTTTTATTTATTTATTTATTTATTTATTTATTTATTTATTTTTGAGACTCTGTTTTAAAAAGTAAGAAGCTAAAAAAAAAAAAAAAAAAAAGTAAGAAGCTATTTACCTTAAAGGGTAAAAAAGATAAACACTGAACGGAAAATTTTTCTTCAGGTTCATGCAAGCCACTAAAGGATTTTAAAAGAATAACATGTTCTGATATATATATATATATATACATATATATATATATATATATATATATATGTTATGATATATGATAATATACATATGATTTTTATTTATTTAATTGAAAGAGAGGGAGAGAAAGCATGAGAGGAGAGAGGTCAGCAGGAGAAGCAGACTTCCTGTGGAGCAGAGAGCTGGATGTGGAGCTCAGTCCTGGAACTCCAGGATCATGACCTGAGCCGAAGGCAATAGCACAACCAACTGAGCCCCCCAGGCACCCCTGATTTATACTTTTAAAACAATGCTTTTTCTGTTGTGTGGAGAATAGAAAGGAGATGAGTTAGGAGACTGTGGTAATCATCCCAAGAAAAGATGATAGACAGGAATCCGTAGGATTGATGTTGAATTCAATACAGAAGATAGGAAAAGTGAAACTATCAAAGGTGATTTCCAGGTTTCTGAAATGAACAGCTGGAAGGAAAGGCTAAAAGAGAAGTGGAGAGGAAGGAAATTTCAGTTTCAACTGTGTTTAAATTCGCATGTTTCTTTAATGAAAATCTCATAAAAGAGAAGTGATCATGCCCTAATACCCTCTGGAACCCAAAGAAGTCATGTGGGCTGGAGGGAGGAAAATAAGAGTACAATCCAATCCAAGGAAAATAAGAGTACAATCCAAATGAGCTCCTGCATTTCTTGTATAATGAAAGTTCTTTTAATTCCCTTTAGCATCTTCAAAAATTACTGCTCAGCCTTGTAGAAATGATGTGCCTTGTTTGTAAGGTTGCTGTGTAAGTCTGCCATCTGGTGGACATAAATAAATAAAATTTAAATATAAATTGACTTCATCCAACGGAATAGAAACATTACTGCTAAGTTGAGCAACTTGAAATTTTATTAGAAATCTTTCTAATATTATTGCCTTGATAACAAACATTTATATCTTTATATTTCTCATTAGGGAAAACTGATTGCCACGTTTCCACCTAAATCGCATCAAAGTGTGCGTCATTGAAAATATTTATAAAAGGAATCTTGAGCATGATAAAACATTAAAACCAAACATGGTATAATTCCAAAGACTGGATTTTCTAGGAACTACCTCAGAAAAAATACAGTCTTTTGGCTCCTTAACAGAAACTAAAGTAGTATTTCTCTTCCTCAGATCACGGTCGGTGGGTGCTGGAGCTGGCTTCCACAGGCTCATAAGAGCAGATTATGCACATCTCTTCCAACTCTAAGCTCAGTGATTTCAGGTTGGTAAATTGAAATTGGCCATGGTGGGGGTATTTATGCTAAAGAAATCAAGGAAGACTTGAAATCAGAGTTGTTGGGTTTTTTTGTTTGTCTTTCAGAAAGTCAGTTTATCAGCATACCATACATATCTCTGCTCTCCCTTGAATTCACCAATTAAAAAAAAAAAAAAGCAATCCATGGAACAGTTGTTAATATTTTTTAAAAAAATTTTAAGATTTTATTTATTTTTTAGAGAGACAGAAATCACAAGTAGGTAGAGAGGCAGGCAGAGAGAGAGAGAGGAAGGGAAGCAGGCTCCCCATTGAGCAAAGAGCTCAATGTGGGGCTCGATCCCAGGACCCTGAGATCATGACCTGAGCTGAAGGCAGGGTCTTTAACCCACTGAGCCACCCAGGAGCCCCTACAATTTTATTTAAATATACATTTATAAATTTGTGACACTATGGAATCCTTTAGGAATTCTATTTGAGTATTTTTCTTTTCTTTTAGTTGGAGGAGCCAGACTGAATTTTTAAAAGGTTATTCACTATTAAAATTATTGCATAAAGGTAATATATCTCAAATTATTGCAGTCTTAGCTGAACCTTTGACAGTGTTGACTTTTGGATTTCTTGTACTGATGATTGTCAGCTAATAGATGCAATGAATCACTCTATAGCTCCAAAGCTGAGACCAGAAACCTAAATGCTCTGTATGCTTTGAGACTTTCCTGGTCTATTTTTAAAGGGGTGAACTCAAAAGATATAAGCTCTTACTGTATTTGTCTGATGACTCAGAAATAGTCCCTCTGATGTTTTTTGAGGATAGTGTGCTTACCTTTGCCTCTAGTTATATTGCCTTAAAGTGGCCTAAACAATAAACTTCTTATAATCTGAAACTCTTGTTAACACATATGGACAAGTCCTAAAAATAAAACTATTGGACGAGGGTCTTTATCTGTGCCAGTTTCTAAAACAGGCTTTTCAGATCTTGTGAGTTCCATAAGCCCTCAGATAAAAGAAAATGTACCTTTCTACTTTCTGAAACAGAAGTGAATAGGCCTGTTTCCTGTCAGCTGAGGTTCAATATGACAGAGAAATTCTGTTCAGTGGAAGAATCCATAGGCTCTTTTGATTAGCCTTCAGTAGTAACAACTGATAGTATTCTATAATAGCTGCAAGTGGATTGAGATGGGGATTTGAACAGAAAGGGGATTTGGGTTGAATTATGTTATAAGGTAATAGAAATGTCCAGCATTACTGGATACTAAAAGTAACAATTAGCAAAGTTTTACCAATGTAATACATTCCCACCAAGTAGATTCAACTTTCACTTTCTTGAAGACAGCAATTTTGATATCATCTACACCTAGCATAAAACCTCAAAAGATATCTGCTTTTTACAAAGGAATACAGGTAAAAATGAATGCATTGTTATATAATGCCCATTTTCCACAGGAAACTGCAAGTTCCATGAGGTCAGGATCTTATCTGTCTTATAAACACTGTATCCTCACTCCCTGACATAGTAGGGAATTTATACATATTGATTGCATGAACTAATAGAATACTAGGTATCTATACTAATAGATACTAGGTATGATATATAGATATTAGATCCAATGCAGATCTATTTAAACTTTTTTTGCAGGTATTCTGGCTCACTCAGGATGCCACTCTGTTTTTTCTAGGTGATTGTATAAAAAGAGTTCGGAAGCTTAGCTTAACTATCTCATGATATACAGGATTCTGATTTTGTAAGGGCCTGAAATTAGTATAATAAGGAAATTTTCTGAGTTTCCTAATGTCAGACACTAGACACTAGCTGAGGGAAGAAGTCACCTATACTGTTCTTTTTTCTTTTTTAAATAGATTTTATTTATTTATTTGACAAAGAGACAGAGAGAGAGCACAAGCAGGGAGAGAAGCAGTCTCCCCGCAGAGCAGGAAGCCTTATGTGGGGCTCAATTCCAGGACTCTGGGATCATGACCCAAGCCAAAAGTAGATGCTTAACTGACCGAGCCACCCAGGCGCCTGGGGTTTTGGGGTTTTTTTTCCTTAAAAAAATTTTTTTTCTTATTTAATTAATCTCTACACCCCACGTGGAGTTCAAACTCAAAATCCTGAGATCAAGAGTTGCATGCTCTAACAACTGAGCCAGCCAGGCACCCCAATCACCCATACTGTTCTGAGAGTTACTCTTCCTACTCTCCTTTAGAGAACAAGAGATCTGTGGTTCTCCTGAGTTACTCAGTCATTATGCTTTACTTCCCTTTTCTTTTCACAGAATAAAGGAACCTGAAATAAAGGCATAAGAACGTGTCTTAAATAAGGTTATATGGCTTTACTTGTAAATAAATTCTTTCCTTCTTAATAGTCAAATTTTTCTTAAATACATTACAGTCAAAATCTATAATCTTCCTAGTTAGTATCTTCTATTGTCTAAACTTTGAATACCTGTCTAGTTAACCTCATCTTCTATTTTCCTTTTATGCTGTTTGCATGCAGGTCTCCTTTGTGTGACATGATTGCAACATGTTTTACTTTTCTACATGTCTGATACACTTTGAAAGCTCTTTTTAACTTACACAAATGTTCAGTTCTAGAAACTCCACCTTCTCCATCTCATGTCTGAGACTTTCCATGAGACTTTGAGAACTCTGTGAAATTAAACAACTGTTATATTTTTGCAATACAAAATGTTACCCATTCAACCCTAGGGATAAAGGGACTAACAATAGTGTCCTCAGCCACTGCACAACGCAAGTTCAATGGTGTTACACAGAAAGTGTCATGAGTCTTCACTTAAGTGGGAACCATGTTCACTTTGGATTATAAACAAGAAGACCTTTCCTATCAGACTTTCTGTCATTATTGTATCTCAGCGGCCAGAGGGACATGAGATCAATTCCTACATGATCAATTTAGCCAATCTGGAACATTCAGTTTACAGAGACTGAACTGCAGAATTATCCAATCATTCTTAAACTCAGTGAATAAAGATTCTTATGTATTAGTACAGTAAGAATAATGGTCTATTCCTTGGGATTTTCTTTTTAATATATAGAAAAATGAAATATGTGGAAGCATCTTGCAAAATGCAAAAGGAAAAAGGACTTAAATTCATTGAGTACCAAGTGCCATGTGGCGCATGTAAAGGACATAGCACAGGCACGTCTTTCTTGGATCCCTGCTCATTGCACCTTGTGGGAGCATCTAATCATAACATTAATTTCTAGACTCATCATCCTCTGTCTAGAGGAAGACTTCCACACTTGAATGCTCAGACTTGCTATTAAGAGCATTCTTTGCTATTTGTGTAAATTTCAAGTGGCATTAGAGGAACTTACTTAGCCCTTTATTATTTTTTAAATGACTTTACTGTAGTTAACATTTGAAAACTTAAACAAAAGATAGGAATTGTCATTCCAGCAAAGGAAGTAGTTGCCCCCCAAGGAGAGCCACTCATTGGAGAAAAGAAGTCTCTTCCATAAATACTGCGGAGAAAATTTGATATTCACATGAAAAAAGAATGAAACTAGACCCTTATCTTATACGACTCACAAAAATTAACTTGAAATGGATTTAAAACTTAAAAACAAGACCTGAAGCCATGAAACTCATAGAAGAAAATTAGGGGGGAAAGTTCCTTTACATGGGTCTTGGCAATAATTTTTCAGATGTGACACCTAAAGCACTAGCAACAAAATAAAAGATTAACAAGTAGAAATACATCAAACTAAAAAGCTGTTGCACAGCAAAAATACAACCAAAAAAATGAAAAGAAAACACACAGAATGGGAAAAGAAACATTTGCAAAGCATATATCTGATAAGGGGTAAACAACTAAAATATAAGGATTCATACAACTCAATAGTCATAATAATAATAATAATCCAATTAAAAATAGGCAAAGAATCTGAATAGACATTATCCCAAAGAAGATATATGAAAGGCCAACAGGTACATGAAAAGATGTTCAATATCTCTAGTCACTAACAAAATGCAAATAAAACCACAATTAGATATCACCTCAAACTTGTTAGACTAGCCATCATCAAAAAGACAGGAAATAACTGTAAAGTTTTTTTCCGGCGAGATAAACACAACACCAGGCAAAGTGGGTGCAAGGCAAGATTTATTAAAAACACTCTCCGGCGAAGTTTCAGGGCTCAGGACATGGGGAGCCAGGAAAGTTGCGCCGGGAGGAGGTGGGCACCCTCGGGCGAGGTTCCGCCATTCTGGAAAGCAGAGTGGCGGAAGTCGCGCCCAAGGCAGGGAGGAGGGGGATTTTAAGGGGTCTTGGGGAAAGCTCAGGGGTCTTTTGGCAAGTTTCCCTTATTTGGATATCCTGCCTGCTCATCGGGATCCCATTGGTCCACAGGAGCCGGGGGCGGGGGTCTCAGGTTCCTGCTTGGGCCTTTGTTCTCCTGTCCGAGCTCAGGTCTTGTGGTGGGAACTTTCACCATCTTTGGTAGCCCTTCCTGCCAGCCCAACATTCCGACCTTTTGCTTAATATAATGGTGTCAGGGGCGTCGACTCGGTTCTGGCTACTTCCTGCTGACAGGGGGCGTCGTCATAGGCGTCGTTGGAAGTGGGCAGGCGAGAGTAGGGCTGGAGGAGGAGTTGATTGACAGATACTCAGGCAAGTTCTTATAGGCGACCCTGCGAGTACTGGAAAAGACAGGGAGCAACTGAGATTAGAAGGAGGATTATGCATACAGGTCCCGCCAGAGGGAGCAGCCAGGTTACCCAGTTGTAGGGGTCCAGGCCTCAGGACGACGTGTCTCGCCACCGTGCTTGGATCCGATCCCTGAGCTCTTTGATCCTGGAGGTAACTATATGATTGGTTAACAAAGTAACAACATTCTTCATTTAATAATAGGCAGGTCCCCCCCCTTTTCGGCGGTCAGAAGGTCTAAGGCCCGTCGGTTCTGTAGAGCTAAGGCTGCCAGGCTGGTGACTTGCGTCTGTAGGGCTGTGAGGGAGTCAGCAACCCGTTCCGTGTCATCATTCAGGGCTTGGGAGAGTTTGTAAGAAAGTCTATGGAGGTTCCTATCCCCGCTGTTCCAGTTGCCACCCCTGTGGCTATTCCTGCCACTGTTATGAATGGGAGGAAGGCAGCCCTTCCTCCATGGTGTTGGGGAAATAGGATGGACAGCAGCTGGGATTCAGAGTAGATGGTGGTAGAAGGAGATAGTAGGATGAATATACAGCCCAGGGAGTCGTTAGTGGTCAGGCAGCGATGGATTCCCTGAGGGCACAAGAGAAATATTCCTGAGGGAGTACAGTACAGGAGGGAGGAATTAGTGATATGGCAGCTGTGGTGGTAAGGGAGGACAAATTAATAATATGTATGTTTCCCCCCATGGGGCCCATATGGACCGTATTATTTGTGGCCCTGAAGTTGGGGAGTGGCCAGTCAATAGGGAGGGGTATCCCCAGGACGTAGAGTGAGGTAAGGTAGATAGGATAAAAGAGGCGGGGAAATGGCTGGAGGGCTATGATTTCTAAGAAAGGGCGGCCGTATAGTAATTCAAATGGGCTTAAGCCTGAAGACCCGCGGGGCGTAGCCAGGAGTCTGGTGAGAGCCATAGGCAGAAGTGTAGGCCAGGAAAGACGGGTTTCTAGGGTAGGTTTGGTGAGTTGGGCTTTGAGCAGCCCGTTGGCCTTTTCTACCTTACCGATGACTGTGGGTGGTATGGGATGTGAAGTTTCCAGGTTATGTTGAGGCTCTCAGCTACCTGTTGGGTTACACTGGAGATGAAGGCAGGTCCGTTGTCCGACTGGAGGGTCCGGGGCAATCCGAACCTTGGGATGATGCGCTCGATGAGTATTGTAGCCACTACGTCCGCTGTTTCCCAGGCCATGAGGTATGCTTCAATCCAGCCTGTGAATGTATTTTATGGCGAAGCATGGGAGTGAAGTCCAGTTGTCAGTCTTCCCCCAGCTGATGCCCTCAGAGCTGTTGGTTAGGCCCTGGTCTGCGGATTCCTCCTTGTGAATTCACGGCGGAACAGGTTTTGCAATCCCTGTGGACAACTTCGATTACCTTAGATAAGGAAGGATGATAGAACAATGGTTGAAGAAATTAGTGGAGAGCCTATGGGCCACTATGGAGGGATTGGTGGATATCAGTAATCAAGGTGTGCACCAGATTGCCTGGCAGGGCAATCCTGTCCTGGATGTAGATCCACCCCTTATCTGGCAAGGGTATAGGCAGTAAAGTTGCAGGGTTTAAGTGGGGGGAGGTAGAGAGAGAGAGATGCGGGTTTTCTAGGAATAGCAGATGGAATAGCTGGAGACGAGAGTCAGATGGGCCAGGTATTGGTGGCTGAGAAGATCTGTGAGTCGGCAGGAGAGTAAACCGTGATGGGCTGCCCTAAGGTCATGTTAAGGGCCTTAGAGGGGGGTACTTGATATCCCTTGGCCCCCAGAAAACTAAGTAGGGTGGAGGTGTCGTCTTGGGAGACCGAGAGGGAGGGGCTACAGAGGAGGAGGTCATCCACATATGTAGTAGAGTATTGGCCTTAAGGACGCACTGCTGTTAAGTCTGTAGGCCTGGCCGAAAATGTGAGGGCTGTCCCTGAACCCCCGGGGTAGAACAGTCCAAGTTAGTTGTCCAGAAGCATGCGTGTCAGGATCCTCCCAGGTGAAGGCAAAAAGAAAATAGGAATCAGGGTGCAAGGGGACGGTGAAAAAAGCGTCCTTTAGCTCCAGTACAGTAAAGTGAGAGGTGTTTGGGGGAACGCGAGACAGTAGGGTTAGGAACGACTGGGTGGAGGGGGACCACGACCTCGTTGATAAGCCTAAGGTCTTGTACCAGTCGATAAGCCCCTGAGGGCTTGCGTACTGGGAGGATGGGGTGTTATAGGGGGAAATGATGGGGATCAGGAGTCCCTGACGTTAAAGCCGTTCTACGATAGTTTCAGGCCCTGGCGGTGGGCTAAGGAAATAGGGAACTGAGCTTGAGGGAAACTTAGAGTTATCCTTAAGCTGTACTTTAACCGGGGTAAGGTGGGAAGTAATGATGGGTTCTGAGGTGTCCCACACCTGAGGGTCTACAGTAGGTAGGTCATCTGGAGTGAGGGTCGAGGGAGTGGAGAGGTGTAGGATGAGACGGGTTGAGGTGGATAGAGGGGAGGAAGGGGAGAGGCAGATAGTTGCCCTTAGTTTCTGGAGAATGTCCCTACCCAGTGGAGGGACCAGGCAGGAAGGAATCATAGGAACGAGTGGGGGAAGGGAAACCCATCCAGGCTACAGGTAAGGGGAAGGGTCACCCTAGGATTGGAGGAGGTCCCATCTATCCCCATAACAGTAATTGGTGAGGTTCGAGTAAGTCCCGAGTAGGAAGGCAGAACAGAGTAGGTAGCCCCCGTGTCCAGCAAAAAAGAGATGGACTTACCCATTACCTGGAGCGTAACCCTGGGCTCGGCCTGGGTGAGAGGGGTGGCTGAGTCTGGGCTTCGTCAGTCGTCCTCCAATCCAAGCAGTTGAAAGGCCAGACTTACTATCTCGGGGGGTCCCCCACGTTGAGGCGCCGAAGATACCCCGAGGTTAGGGCAGTCGGATTTCCAGTGGCCCATCAAATGGCATTGAGGGCAAGGCCGAGTTGGCGGCTTTGGATTGGGGCACTGGCGAGCCCAATGTCCCTCGGCCCTGCAATTGAAACAGGCCCCCCGGCGGGGTGCGATTGGTTGCCCCTCTCTGCTGGCTCCCAGAGCCAGCCGGCCGCAGGGCTGCTACCAAGGCTTGGGTCTGCAACTGAACCTTTTGCTGGAGTCTGGCTTGTCGTTTAAGCTCAGCCGCCTCCTCACGGGAATTAAAGACCTTAAATGCCATTTTCACCAAGTCAGAAATGGGGGTCTGAGGGTCCTCCTCAGCCTTCTTTAACTTTCCCTATATATCTGGTGCCAATTGAGAGATAAAATGAGTAGCCAGTACCGTGGCCCCTGCAGGAGAGGCAGGGTCCAAGCGAGTGTACTGGGTTAAAGGTTAGGTCAACTGGTTAAGAAACATGGTGGGGTTGTTGTAGGGGCCTGGACAATATCCCTAATCTTGTCGTAATTAACAGCCTTGTTAGAGGCTGGCCACATGCCTGCTATGAGACACTGGACCATGCGGTCGCGGCGCCAGTGGCCATCTTGGCCATCCTGATAATCCCAACCTGGTTCTACAGCTGGGACCGCCCGGGGTCCAGCATCAGTGAGCTGGACCTGATCCGCGTGCTCCCGGGCAGCAGCCTGGATGCGTTCCCTCTCCTCTATGGTGAGGGTGGTGGTCTGGACCACATGTAAATCATGCCAGGTGAGGTCATAGGCTTGGGCTAGATATTGGAATTCTTTAATATAGTTATCAGGACTGGCCGAAAAGGAGCCCAAACATTTCTCAATTTGGGAAAGGTCCTGTAGAGAGAAGGGCGCATGAACTCAAACTTCCTCAACTCCAGCAACCTCCCTTGGGGGGCTTTCAGCAGGGGGGCTTTCGAGCCCTAGTGCGGCTGGAGCCACACAGACACATTCACGCAGTCAGGCACTCTTCAGATTCAAACAGATTGGACACCCTCCCCTTTGGGTATCCCTGGCTAATGGATGGTGATCAGTCTCCCCTTCCATTCTTTACGAAAGGATCTAGCTCAAACAGTAGCCCTGCGGCTGTTACAACAGAATTCAATTAAACACAAAAGGTGTTTACCAACAGATTTCAAAAGCGTAAACCTAGTTCTGGCGACCAGCGCTCAGGTATTTTATCCCATTCTGTTAAAGGTTACCAAAGACTTTGAATGCTACCTTAAGAATGACCCATTAAAACTCCGAGACACACAATTAACCAGCAGTTCTAGTCATCTCTTTGCTAGCAGACTTTAACAAATAACAAGAGCCTATTTGACCTTCAGTAAACTTTGATTGGAGTTTCCCATTTACTGCGGATAAATTTGTCAGGAGTTCAGATAGGAGTGGGGAGGGGAGAAGGAGGGGTTGATGAGAGCCCCGGTTCAGAAATCCTGAATTTAAGGGACCTTGGGGTGAAGGATTGCGGTAAAGAGGAGGAGGAGGAGGAACCAGAGGCCCTCTCGTCAGTGGGTGGGTGAAGCTCTCTGGGGGTTCAGAGAGAGGAGATGGGGAGGAGAGGTCCAAGTCTTTGGGAGCAGTGGGTGGCAGGGGAGGGGGAGGGGAGCGGACCAAGAGGACCTGAGAGATGGAGCAGTGAGAGCAGAGGAAGGGGCGAGAGTGCAGAGTCCAGAAAGCTGGACATAAGGAACCTTGGCCCATCTGCCTTGGTGTCTGCCGAGGTTATTTAGGTCCATGAAAGTCTGATAGTTAAACGTGCCTTCCGGAGGCCATTGGGACTGATTGTCTAATCGGTATTGTGGCCAAGCGACAGTACAGTAACGTCGTTTTTGCAGGTCCTGGTCCAGTTCCAGGGTTTTAAGATTGGCCAGCAGGCCTAAAACACCCCCGGGATGTTTTAGGGTAGAATTTGGATTGGGAGGTCTCCACGATTTGTTGCCGGGCAACCCGAGGGGTGGAGGAAGGCGTCCCTCGTCCACCACTGGGTTGCAGAAAAACTGTGTCGACTGCCGTAGAGGTTAGGACGTCTCCCAGCCTCTCGGAGCGTTCTCCTCACCAAGGGAAAAAGTGTTTGTTTTTTTACTTTCTCTTTTTATTTTATCTATATAAGATGATAGATGCTAACTAGACTTCTTGCACTAATAATTCTACAATATACATAAGTGAAATCATTATGCTATATACCTTAAACTTATACAGTAATGTATATCAAATATATCTCAAAAAAACTTGAAGGGAAAAAAAAGGGTCCCTGAGCACAAGCCTTTCTTAACATAGATGTCCTAAGCATGCATTAAATATATCTCTGGATATAATCATATAGTAAAAACCAATAGCCCATGCTAAAATGCACTATTTCCTTTTCATTTTGTGAAAAGGAAAAGGGTGAAGGCGAATAAATACTGTAGCTACATAGAGTAGAAGAAACAAGAACTTTGAAATCACACAGAACCTGGTTTCAAATGTCCTTCCACCATTTCTTGTTTGACCTCAATAAAGTTACTTAACCTCCTTGCACCTTGATTTCTCTTATGAAAATCCAGGTGATACTATCTAAGTGTTGTCGTGAGGACTGACTGACAAAATTTAGCATAATAAATAATACTTTATAAATCATTTGATAATATGTATCACTTTATTAGAGCTATCTTTTTGTTACATGGACCACATGAAACCTAAGATGTCTAGAAACTCTACAGAGAATTAAAATACTGACTGCATTTTCCCCTTTACATTGATATTGTAAAGAGACAATATAAAGTCAGTCCAGCTATAACCACCATCTTCTAATATCCTAATATATTAGGTTTCAGTTCTTATAAGTGCTATAAAATTAGTTTCCCCTTGAGTGTAGCCACTTATACACATAATAACCACAATCTTCTAATATCTGTTAGGTTCCAGTTCTTGTAAGTGGTATAAAATTAGTTCCCCTTAGGTATACTACTTATATGCCTAATAGGCAGAGAACTGAACTCATCATTTTGCCTCACACAAACCGTTCCTTTTTCTAACTTCCTGATTTCTATGAATAGCATCACCGTTCTCTCAGTAACTCATACTTAACACTTTAATCATTTTTTCACAACCACTTCTCCCTCACGACCACTTACTGATCTTACTTCCTCAGCGTTCTCAAAATCTATTTCCACCTGTCTCCACATTAAGGGCCACCACCCTAATTCAGGCCTCCAACCTGGTTTTCTTGCCTCAGACCTCTTTTCTCCATCAAATTCTTTTCATCTGTAGTTGCCAAATAAATCTTAAACAAATAATGCTTTGATTATTGAGCCTGTTTTTCCACATTAACTCTGCCTCTTCTGAAACATCTCTGACAACTCCCCACTGCTTACTAAATGAACTCTAGTCATTCAACACCTTCTACGACATGACCCCTTACTATCTTTCTGACCACGTCTTCTAATTACTCTATTTTCTGCATCCTTCTTGCCTTTTCCTAAGCAATCCCTGTGCTTTTTTACCTTCATACAACTATTATTATTTCTTATACTTTGAAAAATATGCAGTCTCATTTGACCTGTCCAAATCATGTCACTGTTTAAGGTCCAAGCAAATGCTCTATCTCAAGCAAGTGAAATAGTATATTTGCAGAAAATCCATTTTAAAATCAATGAATTTACTTAATTCATTAAATATATATACATACAAAGAAAGAAAATTCTATCCTGAAGGGCTAGGTTGATTCCTGGCAATAAAATTAAGAATTAAACTGAAATCATTAGAAAATTGATATGGAGTTTGATTAGGCAGACAAAAAGAGAGGCCAGTAGTCTTTATTTTGACAAGAAGAATGGAAGGTTAGAAATGGGGAAATAAGCTAGAACCAGAATAGAATATGATGGGTTATGATTACTGTAAGCAGAAGAGGTTCATGAGAACAGTTAGGCTAAGATTTGTTAAAACACCATAGACTCTTCTCAGAGTGGGAAAAATACTGTGTGATTGCAAATTGTGTGAAAAATGGATTGCTAGCTTAAAAGTTAGGTTTGCTCTTGGCCAGCAGTTCTCAAAATGTGGTTTGTAGACCCCATGGAGTCCTTTAAAATGTTTCAAGTATCTGCAAGGTCAGAACTGTTTTCAAAATAATACTATGACATTATTTGCCTTTCAAACTATGTTGACATTTGTATTATCATACAAAGGTAATGGTGGGTAAAATTTCTGCTGCATTAATAGAAATCAAGACAACAATACCAGCCTAGACTAATAGCCATTGTATTGGTCACTGCTATATACTCACAAGAAAAAAAAAGAGCGTTTCATTTAATAATATGCTTGATAAAATAGCAACAATTAATAATTTTAATCTAAACTTCTGATTTCATGCCTTTTAAAAATTCTATGATACAGGGGCGCCTGGGTGCCTCAATGGGTTAAGCCTCTGCCTTCGGCTCAGGTCATGATCCCAGGGGTCTGGGATCCAGCCCCACATCGGGCTCTATGCTCAGCAAGGAGCAGGCCTCCACCTCTCTCTCTGCCTGCCTCTCTGCCTACTTGTGATCTCTGTCTGTCAAATAAATAAATAAAATCTTTAAAAAAAATAATTCTATGATACAAAATGCACAAAGAACTCCTACTGAATACCAAGGTACAAAGGTAGTTCTAAGAAAAAGGATTTATGTGATTCAGTTGTGAGTTGAACAAGCCATTTTTTATATGGAACACCATTTTTACTTGAAAGAATAACATGACAAAATGAACTACTGGGACTTCATCTAGATAAAAAGCTTCTGCCAGCAAAACAGCTGACAAAGCCTAAAGATAACCTACAAAATGGTAGAAGATATTTGCAAGTGTCTTATCAGATAAAGGGCTAGTATCCAAGATTTATAAAGAACTTATTAAACTCAACATCCAAAAAATATATAATCCAGTTAAGAAATGGAAGACATGAACAGACATTTCTCCAAAGAATACATATAACATGGTCAACAGACACATGAAAAAAAGTTCAACATCACTCAGAATCAGGGAAATACAGATCTAAACTACAGTGAGATACCACTTCACACCAGTCAGAATGGTTAAAATTAACTAGTCAGGAAACAAAAAATATTGGAGATAATGCAGAGAAAGGAGTACACTCTTTACTGCTAGTGGGAATGCAAGCTGGTATAGTCACTTTGGAAAACAGCATAGAGGTTCCTCAGAAAGTTAAAAAAATAGAGCTACCTTACAACCCAGCAATTACATTACTAGGTATTTACCCAAAGGATTCAAACATAATGATCTAAAGGGGCACCTGCCCCCTAATGTTCACAGCAGCAATATCCACAATAGTCGAACTATGGAAAGAGCCCAGGTATCTATCAACAGATGAATGGGTAAAGAAGACGTGGAACATATATACAAGAAATATTACTCAGCCAACAAAAAAGTGAAATATTACCATTTGCAATGACATGGATGGAACTAAAGGGTATTATGCTAAGTGAAATAAGTCAATTAGAGAAAGACAATTATCATATGATTTCATTCATATGTGGAATTTAAGATACAAAAAAGAGGATCATAGGAGAAGGGAGGGAAAAATAAAATAAGACAAAGTCAGAGTGGGAGACAAACCGTAAGAAACTCTTAACTATAGGAAACAAATTGAGTGTTGCTGGAAGGAGGTGGATGAGCAGATGGGGTAACTGGATGATGGTCATTGAGGAGGGCATGTGATGTAATGAGCCCTGGGTGTTATATGCAACTGATGAATTACTGAACTCTACCTCTGAAAGTATTAATGCACTGTATGTTAACTAATTAAATTTATTTCTTTTTTTAAGATTTTATTTATTTATTTGACACAGAGAGAGAAAGAGAGAGAGCACAAGCAGAGGCAACGGGAAAGGGAGAATTAGTCTCCCTGCTATGGGGCTCCATCCCAGGACTGGGGGATCATGACCTGAGCCGAAGGCTGAGGCTTAACCAACTGAGTCACCAACTAATTGAATTTAAATAAAATAAAAATTTAAAAAAGAATGACAGGTAAATAAAATATAATTATTCAGACTTGGGTATTTGGCAGACATTGTCTCAAAACTTAGTGAAGTCTGTCACTTCAATGAAAACAACGTACAGCATTTGTTGTTAAAGATAAAATTCAAAGGGTGCCTGGGTGGCTCAGTGGGTTAAAGCCTCTGCCTTTGGCCCAGGTCATGATCCCAGGGTCCTGGGATCGAGTCCCTCATCTGGCCCTCTGCTCAGCGGGGAGCCTGCTTCCTCTTCTCTCCCTGCCTGTCTCTCTGCCTACTTGTGATCTGTGTCTGTCAAATAAATAAATAGAATCTTTTTTAAAAATTTTTTAAAAAAGATAAAATTCAAGCTTTCAAGAAAAATTCAGAATTGGGGGAAACTTGTATCTACCCATGAGTTTGACGATTTCCTAATTCTTTTTTTTTTTAAGATTTTATTTATTTATTTGACAGAGAGAGATCACAAGTAGGCAGAGAGGCAGGCAGAGAAAGAGGAGGAAGCAGGCTCCCTGCTGAGCAGACAGCCAGATGCAGGGCTCGATCCCAGGACCCTGGGATCATGACCTGAGCCAAAGGCAGAGGCTTTAACCCACTGAGCCACCCAGGCGCCCCAATTTCCTAATCCTTAAGGACTTTCCTATTGAGATCAGTGGTGATAGTCATGAATGTGAGTCTTTGATATTTCAAATGAAATATATCAATATTTGGAAGATATGCATACCTCAATAAACCACTATTTTCCAAATGACCAATGCATGACATTACAAAATAATGCATAGGTAAAAGATCCATTCAGAGTTCCAGATACACCATAATATATCAGTAGATATTAATATTACAGTATATAAGTGTCCATACATATGATTTCAGATTCCACCTTTCTACTAATCTTTAAGAAACTATCACTGGTAGGATTTTGGCAGTATGATATCAAAGAAGAATATTCACAATTACCTTTATAAAAAACTAAAACATCTCTTCCTTTTCCAACTACATATATGTGTCAGACTTTCAACAAGCAGAAGTCCAGGACCCAATAGTTTCAGAGGTGAATTCTACCAAACATTTAAAGGAGAATTAATATCTATTTTTCTCAAATTATTCTAAAAAATAGAAGAGGAAGGAAAGCTTCCAAATTCATTCTACCAGAACCAGACAAAACAGTACAAAAAAAGAAAATTACAAACCAATATTCCTGATAAACCTAGATGCAAAAATCCTCAATAAAATATTATCAAACTGAATTAAAAAATACATTAATATGCTAACTTGAGTAAAATTAAAACTTAAAAAAATACATCAAAGGGATCATTTAGCATGTCAAGTGAGATTTAATCTGGGGATGCAAGGATGGCTCAATATTATCAAATCAATTGATGTGATATATCACATTAACAAAATGAAGTATAAAAATTATATGATCATCTCAATAGATGCAGAAAAAAACAGTTCATAAAATTTAACATCCATTCATGATAAAAAAAAACTCTCAACAATATGGGCTTAGAGTGAACATATCTCAACATAATAAAGGCCATAGCCAAAGACAAACCCATAGCTAACATCATACTCAATGATGAAAGACTGAAAGTGTTTTCTCTAAGATCAGGAACAAGACAAGGATGCCTACTCTCACTGCTTCTACTCAACATAACAGTGGAAGTCCTACCCACAGAAATCAGACAAAAAGAAGTAAAATGCATCCAAATTGGTGAGGAAAATGTAAAACTGTCACTATTTGCAGATGACATGAAACAGTATGGGGAGAACCCTAAAGACTCCACCAAAGGACTATTAAAACTAATAAATGAATTCAGGTTTCAAAATACAAAATCAATTATACAGAAATATGTTGCATTTCTAAACACTAGTAACAAAGTAACAGAAGAGGAAATTAAGAAAATCATCCCACTTACAGTTGCATCAAAAAAAACCACAAATACCGAAGAAAAAAATTAAAAAGGTGACAGATCTGTGTCTGAAAATTATAAAACACTGATGAAAGAAATTGAAAATGACACAAATGAAAAGATATACCATGCTCATGGACTGGAATAATTAATACTGTTAAAATGTCCATCGTACCCAAAGCAATCTATAGATTCAACACAATCTTTATCAAAATACCAAAGTATTTTTTCACGGAACTAAAATAAATAATCCTAAAATTTGTATGGAATCCACAGATGATACTGAATTACCAAAGCCATTTTGAGAAAGAAGAGCAAAGCTAGAGGTATCACAATCCCAGGTTTCAAACTATACGGCAAAGCTATAGTAATCAAAACAGTATGGTACTGGCACAAACAGATACGTAGATCAATAGAACAGAATAGAGAGCTCAGAAATAAACCCATACTTACATAGTCTATTAATTTATGGTAAATGTGACAAGAATATGCAATGGGAAAAAACCAGTCTCTTCAATAAATTGTTTTGTGAAAACTGGACAGCTACATGCAAAAGAACAAAATGGGACCACTTTTTTACACCATAAACAAAAATAAACTCAAAATGGATTAAAGACCTATATACAAGACCTGAAATCATAAAACTTCTAAAAGAAAACATAGGCAGTGAACTCTTAGAAATTGGACTTAGTATTTTTCTGAATCTGTCCCCTCAAGCAAGGAAAATAAAAGCAAAAATTAAAAGTTGGGATGACATTAAACTAAAAAGCTTTTGCACAGTGAAGGAAATGATTAAAAAATGAAAAAAAAAACCCTACTGAATGAAATAATATATTTGCAAATGAAATATTTAACAGGAGGTCACTATAAAATACATAAAAAAACTCATACAACTCAACACACACATAAAAACAATCCAATTAAAAAATAAGCAGAGGACCTATACAGATATTCTTACAAAAAAAACATTCAGATGGTCAACAGACAGATGAAATGATATTCAACATCATTAATCATCAGGAAATTGCAAATCAAAACCAAGTGAAGTACTACCTCACACCAGTCTAAATGGCTAGTATCAAAAAGACAGGAAATAGCAAGTGTTGAAGTGTTGGCAAGGATGTGGAGAAAAGGGAACCTTTATATACTGTTTGTGGGAATGTAAATTGGTGCAGCCACTGTGGACAACGGTATAGAGTTACCTCAAAAAATTAAAAATAGAAATAACAGGGGCGCCTGGGTGGCATAGTCAATGAAGCATCCAACTCTTGATTTTCACTAGAGTCATGATCTCAGTGTCATGGGATCGCCCCAGGTTGGGCTCCCTTAGCAGGGAGGCTGCTTTTCTCCCTCTCCCGCTGCCCCTCCCCCACTCATGTGTGGGGGCGCGCGCACTCTCACTCTCTCTCTGTCTCTAAATAAATAAATGAGGTCATGGTCTCAGGGTTGTAGGATCAAGGTCTTCATCGGCTCTGCACTCAGCACCAAGTCAGCTTGTCCCTTGCCCTCCCCCTCCCCACGTTCTCCCTCTCTCTAAAACAAATAAATAAAATCTAAAGAAAAATAATAAAATAATAAAGGAATTGAGTTGTCCTCTATAAAGCCAGCCATTAAAGGGATTTGCAAAATATGTAAAACCAATACTATTCTTTTCACTAAATTATTTTGGAAACTACAGTTGAATTTTATGAAATATATGTTATTTATGTTAAAATACAATGAGTTTATTACTGTAATTTTTAGAGGAATCAAGAAATTTTTTAAAATTATGCTTTAAATTTCTAACATGGTAAATATCAACAAATATAATTCATATAAACAAAAGCTATCTGGAATTCTCCATAATTTTTTAAAGTATAAATGGGTCCTGAGATCAAACATTTAAGAACTGCTGCCCTTGGGCACCTGGGTGGCTCAGTGGGTTAAAGCCTCTGCCTTTGGCTTAGGTCATGATCCAGGGTCCTGGGATCGAGCCCCGCATCGGGCTCTCTGCTCAGCAGGGAACCTGCTTCCTCCTCTCTCTCTGCCTACTTGTGATCTCTGTCAAATATTATAAATAAAATCTTAAAAAAAAAAAAAAAAAGCTTTAAAAAAAAAAAAGAACTGCTGCCCTTGATAGCCCTACCCCAGGGCAATCTTCTTAGGACTATTAGGAAACAGAGGTTAAGGAATGGGTTGCATAAATGACTATGTATTTTTGGTTCAGAAATTGTTCAAATCTGCTACTTTGGCCAAAGTAGCAGAGTCAGATGAAGTTAGGATTATCTACATACCTTGGTTTATTGATGTCTGATCCAAACTTTAGCTTTATTTGGTCAGAGTTCTGATGCCCCCACCTCAAGGTAGCCTCTCTAAGACAGACTGGTGCCTGGGCTTAATGACAATAGAACTCCCAGATTGGTTGCAATTTGTGGATTTGGGTGCTGAGGTCCTAGGTCTGTTCTGAAGCATACCTTTCCTAGTTAAGAAAACTACAATTATTTTCACTGTAGTTAGGTGATCAGGTGGTCTAGACTCATAATCTATATCTTCCACTAGAATGGGAGAGGAGAATGTGGGCTGCAAGAAACTGGGGAGCTTATTTTGCTTTAGAGGAAGAGAAACTGGTCAAATATCAATTGAGAAAGAAAATGAAGAGGAGTTTTAGTTTTATGATCTTGGTGGTGGAGAGGAGGCACAAGAAGAGATTTGATAGTGTTTAGGAGGGCATTAGGAATGAGATTTTCATAACCAGCCCAAATCTGGTCTCCTCTACGCAAGAGTTTCCCTGACATAAGTTGTAGTAGACCTTCAGAACTGCATCAGTTTCATGAAAGAGCATTTACTTGCTGGTTTAAATAGTTTGTAGTTCCCCAAACTAGTTGTACATGGCTAAAGTATAGTGAAAGACACAAAGGACAAGGAAAATGGAAAATATAGTTAATGTGGAAAGGAGGGTTTGACATTTAAAGTGGAGGGCTATTGGGGGAATTCAGTAATGAAAAGGAAAATGGTCTAATTACTTGTCTCAACGAATGGCAATGGTCTGTCAATTAGACAAAGTTAATAAAGGAAAAAGCAAATGTTGACCTAAGCTGTAAAACAAAACAAAACAAAGCAAAACAAACAAACCACAAAAAAAAAAAAAAAAAAAAAACAAAACAAAAAACACTGATAAAAACAGGATAGAAATGGGAAGGAGGATTGTAAGGACCTATTTTATATTTTTATTTTAGCCAGAGGCTTCCTTTGAGGTTAAACAATAACTTTGTTGTTTAACCCTTACACTGTCCCTGCTCCCCTTCCCCCCAGGAGACTTAAAAACAAGTCCCAGAAACCAGCTCCAGGTGTGGAGGCCAAGAAAAACAAGGTTGTACCCACCTCAAGTCTAGCCCTGACATAAGTACAGCCATTTTGGCAAAGCAAAAGCTGGCACCTTGCATTGTAAGAGTGGGTTAACATAAGAGTGGCCATCCTAAAGGCCGGGAAGCCATTTTACTGAGCATCCCTAACCGGCTGACACTGCGTTCGTGACTTGAGGTAAGAGAAACTAGCTAAAACCTAAAAAACAACTTAAACATATACCACCAGGGCGGTTAGGCGGTGGCGCCACAGGGACCAGATGTTAATGAAAAACAAATAGTTAACTTGCAGAGATCACAATCCTGCAAGACAGGAGTCTCCCTTGGTTTACAAATGTCCTAGTGATTTACAACAAAGAAGCTGTCTTCTCAGTAGCCCAATTTCCAGGGACAAATGGCTCAGTTCCTTGAGGCCTGATGTCGCCCTCCCCATAAAACTGAAGGAGGCTGAGGCGGAGGCAAATGTAAATAAAGTTAAATTTCTTCTAAACCTAAATCTCCCAGGGTGATGCCGGGGTGGCGAAAAGCTAAACAGAGTTAAACTGTCAAAGTGTGGTGCCAGAGATGGCTGCAGCTATGAAAAAGTGCCTTGAAAATGCTATATAAACCCTTGGCTCTGAGAACTTGTTGAAACCTGCTGCACCGGGCAGATACTTGGGCCCCAGCTAGCTGGAAATAAACCTCGCTGTGTGACTTGCATTATCGAGAGTGTTCTCTGTCTAATTGAGGGATGGTCGACTCTGTACCCTAACAGGGCCTAATATTTCATCAGAGAACAGACCAAATTAGGGCTGAGGTGTAGCAAATTCCCAGATGTAAAAAGTATTCTAAGTGCTAACTGTGGCGGTCATTAACCTATTTTCTCTTAGGTCCATTCTTCTCAGACTCTTCCTTGCTCTATACTCTGAATCACAGGACATGACCAGGTTAAACCATATTTTCCAGTATCCATTTGTCAACTCGTCTCCAGTTAGGTTCAGCCATTAGAAGGTATTGATGGAAAACTGGAAAGGAAAATGAAGTGAGAAGTATCCTACCACTAGGAAAAAGGCACAGAGAACAATCATATACAACACTTGGGGTGACTTGGAAGGTTGCCCATTTTGAGTGGATTCAAAAAGATAGCTCCTGCATATAGTTACTCTTCATCTAAGGGCCTGAAATACTAAAGTAACAAGTTATCTGCCTCCAACATACTCAAAAAGAAAAAATAAAAGTAAGTTTCTTGGTCCATAGCATTTTGAAGTGCAACTGGATGAATGTTAGGAGTTCCTTGATTAGGTTACTGGCTTGCAGATAATCCTGCAAGGCTCTTGGCTCTGGCCCCTGGATTGGCCTGGTTTGGCCTCTGAGTCATCCTTCATTTTTAGTAGAAGGTAGCATGTGTTCACAGATGAGTAGGTTTATCAGCCTATTTCCTGCCTATAAAATTGGGGATGGGGCAGTCTTACAGCCTCCTTTTGTTTTACACTCTTTCTAGTTCTGAGCTGGCACTGTTTCTGCTGAAATAAATTTCTCAGGAACTTGGTGGGTCTTCAAGTATTTCAGTGAGATTCACTCCATTAGACAAAGACCACACAATCTACTACAGTTGGTTTCCATAAAATAATCTCATCTCTATCTTTGTCTCCTGCTAAGAGCTTAGAACTGAGGAATCACACCTTTAAACTTCTTAGAGGCCCAAAGTTTTGACTGAAGAGATCTGAGGAACACCCTCAATCTCTTGAAATAGTCCTTTGTGTGATTAAGCACCTTGTCTTTTGATCTCTTTGAGGTCTTAACAAAAGGTTGTGGAGTTACTCCCTGGGCATTTTCTTGAGAGTAAGATTCCCTGACAGTGTTCAGAAACCATCTCCTAGTGTTATGATTTTTACCACCTGGGGAAAATGAAGATTTTCAAAATCATCAAGGCCTGACCCCTTTTTGCTCAACAACTCTTCCCTTAAATTCTCTCTTTTCTTGAATTTTTATAAGTAGCAAGAATAAACCAGTGTCACCTTCAACATTTTGCTTGGAAATCTCCTTAACTATATAACCAAGTTCATCACTTACAAGTTCTGCTTTCAACGTAATGGCAGAAGCCAATTTCACTAAGTTGTCTGCCACTAGTATTCCCTTTCCTCTAGTTCCCAGTAACATGTGCCTCACTTCCTTCTGATCCCTCAGTAGTAATGTCCTCAGTTCCATATTTCTACTGATAATCTGGTCATGGCAAGTTAGGCTTTATCATGCTCTTCAACATTCTGCACCCTCCACCCACTACTCCATCCACAGACACATTTTTAGGTATTTGTTATAACAGTACCCCACTTCTCGGTACCAAAATCTGTATAGTTTTCTATTTATGTGTAACAAATCCCGTAAATTTAGCAGTTTAAAACAACACACTTTATTATCTCTGTTTCTGTGGGTCAGGAGTCTAGGCATAGCCAGTTTGGCTTTCCACTTTTAGGTCTCTCCAGACTACACTGAATGTGTTGGCTGGGCTGTGTTCCCATCTGGAGGCTCAAGTGAAGAAGAATCTGCTTCCAGACTCCCTCAGATTTTTAACAAAATTCATTTCCTTGCAGCTGTAGGAGTAAGAGCTTTGGAGGGTTTTTCCTGGCTGTCAGCCAGTGGCTGTCTTCAGTTTCTAGAGGCCACCTGAGTTTCTTGCCACATGGTCCTCTCCACAGGCAGCTCACAAAGTAACAGCTTGCTTCATCAAACCCAGCAGGAGAGTAAGAAAGAACAATTCTGCTAACAAGATGGATTCTTATAAAATGTGACATAATGATGAGAATGATGTATCCTACCGCATCTATGATACAATGTAGTATAATTATGGGAGTAATTTCTTATCATCTTTGCCATATTCTATTGGTTAGAAGCAATTCACAGACTGTATCTTGTAAAAATTAATAAAGGGGAAACCTCATTAAAGTGAACTTGGGATAATAGAAGGGAAAGCTGGAATGGAAAACCATCCTACTCAATGTCAATTATAGGAAGAATTGTCAATTACAGACCCCTAAAAAAAGAATCTTCAATAGGGAAGAATCATCAAATACAGGTTCCAAGAGGGAAAGATGTACATTGTGTCTGCTACAAGAAATTAGCTACCCCTGCAACTCAGCCAATGAGAGGCTTTCATTACCCTAGACTTGTGTTTTTCTCCAACTTTGGATCAAAACAACTCCCCCCAACTTCCTCTTTTACGTAAAATATCACTCCTTTCCTTTGTTAGACTTGTCAATAATTTTGCTACAATTTGTTATCCTGAATTGCAATTCTGTTTTTCCCAAATAAATCCATTTTTGCTGATAAAATAACTGCCTTTTATTTTTCAGGTTAGCAACCTATATTTGGGGGTAGGGGCATTCATACTGGAAGACACAGATCACTGGCAGTGACCCTAGCCTATTTGTCCCACACACATAATTTCTCAGAAGTAATGATTCAATGCTAAATGCAATGCTAAAACTTCAGGAAGAAAGCACACAAAAGGATTCCAATATATAGTATCTCTCTTCTGGAAAGGCAGAACTTGCCCTGGGTACTGGATTGGGCTAGGCTGATGAGTGGAGCTCAATAAATTTCTGTTGAGAGAGAGGGTTTTTATCAAGAATGAACTTGGCAGAGCTTGCCAGCTCAAAAAGAGTGACAGAAGTCTTTGAAAATAGAGGAGAAAACTACTAAAGAACACACACAAAAACACACTAGTTTCTTCGTTATCTCTGTTCCCATGATGTCTGTCACTTCAAGTGGTAACCACCACTCATTCTGCTTTGGTAGAGTAACTTTCACTTTATATTGGTCAAGTTATTTGTCAGATCATAAAGGTGAAATGAGAGGACTGTCAGGTCATATGTTTGGTAGGGATGGAATTACAAAGAAAGGAAAATTATGACACTTGGGGAAGGAGTTATGAAGAAGGAAAACCAATGGGGTGCTTAAGAAAAGGACCTGAGTCAGAGTCATCTGCATACCGTGGCACACAGTGAATTATTCTCACATAAAACTTCTAAAATGGTTTACCTTAAGGTTATACTGGATACATGGTCAGAGGTCTCATTTCCTTTTCTTAAAACTGGATTGGTGCTCTTTGAAATGTCTAAAGGTATATGGCTATTATTGGTTGAGTATATTATGTTACAGGCCCAGCACTGAGCTAATTGCTTTGCATGCAATTTCCCAACGACTTTATGGGGATAGATGATATTCTTATCCTTTCTCCTAAGTATGGGGAAACTGTTAACCTTGGAGTTAGGATGTTGCATAACTTGCCTAGCGTCACACAGTATACAAAATAGCCAAGACCCAAGCTCATATCTGCTGACACTAAAGTTAAAGCCTTCTTTTTTAAACATTTTTTTAAAAGATTTTTTCTTTATTTATCTGACAGAGATCACAAGTACGCAGAGAGGCAGGCAGAGAGAGAGGAGGAAGCAGGCTCCCTGCAGAGCAGAGAGAGCGATGTGGGGCTCGATCCCAGGACCCTGGGATCATGACCTGAGCCGAAGGCAGAGGCTTTAACCCACTGAGCCACCCAGGTGCCCCTTAAACATTTTTTTAAAAGATTTTATGTATTTATTTGACAGAGAGAGACAGCATGCAAAAGCAGGAGCAGCAGCAGGCAGAGGGAGAAGGAAAAGGAGGCTCCCCGCTGAGCACAGAGCCACTCAATCCCAGAATTTTGGGATCATGACCTGAGCTGAAGGCAGATCCTTAACTGACTGAGCCATGCAGGCACCATACAAGTAAAGTTTTTAATATTTAAAAAGAATTTAAGTGTTTCCATACCTCATTTTAGTCTTTAAATTAGTGAGCTTAAGATTTTTGTTTTTCTCTGGAAGATGCTAACTAATCTATAGTGACAGAAAGCATATCAGTGGTTACTAGAGGATGGGAGAGGGCTGGGAGGGGCAGGAGGCAGGAAGAGGGAAATACAAAGTGGCACAAAACACTTTTGGGAATAGGGTGCCTGGATAGCTCAGTAGGTTAAGCCTCTAGCTCCTAATTTCAGCTCAAGTCATGATCACAGGGTCGTGGGATCCAGTCCTGTATCAGGCTCCCTTCTAGGTAGGGAGACTGCTTGGGATTCTTTCTCTCTGTCTCTCCTTCCACTTGTGTGCTCTCTCCTCTCTCTCTCAACATAAGTAAATTAATTTAATAAAAACCTTTGGGAATGATAAATATGTTCACTATCTTGAGCTATCTCGAACTATGGGAGCAATAGTTCACAGCTGAACACATATGTCAAGCTTATCTAATTATAATTTAAATATGCACAGTTTATTATATGTCAATTATTCTTTATATTACAGATTAGGAAATGGATATAAAGAAGTTAAAGTGCCTTGTCCAACATTAACCAGAGAGGCAGTAGCAGAGATAGGATAAAAATTGTTTTTAAAATATTTGAACAAGTGCTATTTTTCCCTCTCAATTTGATAATTTATCCCCACATTGTTTCAAAAAGGACTTGAAGAGACATAAAATATGAAATGCATTTTATAGGAAGAAGATTGTATTTAAGAACTCTGGGTTAACTTACATATCTCAATTGAGCACTGGAAATCCATTGTAAATTCATTTGATGAAAAAGTTTAATGCATCTCAGAAGTTTGTCATTCCGTGCAATTTGAAAAATACATATATTTAGGAATTTTATAATTATGTGACCAGCAGGGGGCAACTAAATACTTCAAAAACAGCAACGTATAAAGGGAAACATTAAAATTGGAGAGACTATGAGCATTCTCAGTTGTATGGAACTAAATTCCTTCTTAAACGATAATTAACACCTCATCACATTCTCACAATACTGAATTTGTGAAGTTAATTAGAACACTGCCCTAAGTAAAATCTATATACTATGGCCTATATTTGGCAGGTTGTTTTGATTGTTCTTTCAGTTCACAAGATTCTTTGCAAAAATCTATATATTTAATAACCAGTGAGGGGCGCCTGGGTGGCTCAGTGGTTAAGCCGCTGCCTTCGGCTCAGGTCATGATCTCAGGGTCCTGGGATCGAGTCCTGCATCGGGCTCTCTGCTCAGCAGGGAGCCTGCTTCCTCCTCTCTCTCTCTCTCTCTCTCTCTGCCTACTTGTGATTTCTCTCTGTCAAATAAATAAATAAAATCTTTAAAAAAAAAATAACCAATGAGGTTATTTATAAAGATTTTATTTATTTATTTGACAGATGGATATCACAAGTAGGCGGAGAGGCAGGCAGAGAGAGAGAGTGGGGGAAGCAGGCTCTCTGCTGAGCAGAGAGCCCGATGCGGGGCTTGATCCCAGGACCCTGGGATCATGACCTAACTGAAGGCAGAGGCTTAACTCACTGAGCCACCCAGGCACTCCTAACCAATGAGGTTTTTTTTAAAACTTTATGTTACAGAAAATACAACAAACATTGACTGGTTAATTTCTGATAATTTTAGGATTCTTCTACTGCACTTGACGTTCTAAGATCAAAGTAATTAAGAATTGCATAAGATCTCATCTTTAACTTAAAACTTAATAAAGTATCATTTCCTAACCTTCTTTTATAGAGACTAACTTTAAGGTTGTTATATTAGTCATGGTTCTTCATAGAAACAGAACCAACCTTCTTTCAGATGCAAGTGCAATGACTCTCACAACAAGAGCATTCAGTAAACTTATGTGGACTGAATTGAACTGAATTTACATAAATGGAATTACGTATCTCTAGTGGTGGCTCTGCTAGGGTTCCACTGTGGAGTTGGGAAGTACTATGGGATAGAGGTTAAGCATGAACTCTGGGGTCAGATGATCTAGGTTCACATAGTGCTCTTTCTGCTTACTTTCTATGTACCCTTAGATGAGTTACTTAACTTTGCTAATCCTCCATTTCCTCACCTATACAAAAAGAGCAGTAATAATGACTATTTGTGGTACACATTTTTTGTATTAATCAATACTCAGTTCTCTTCCTCTTCTGGGCACTCAGTGGATTGACTGTTCTTTCTCAGCACCCCAGCAGCTAGATGGATCCATGTGACTTGGTCTGGCAATGAAATACTGTGGAACTGACATGTATCCATTTCTGGATGAAACCATGAAAAGCCAATATGAAATTCCCCAGCCCTTCTCCTACTGGGGCAATCATGTAAAAGGAATCATATTAAGATGGTGACACCACAAGGTTGAAAGAGCCTAGATTATCATACCATTGTATGGAAGACAGTTCCCTGCAGCCAGAGCCAACATTTTAGAATAAGAAATAAATCTTTGTTCAGTTAAATCATTGACTTTTTTTTTTCAACTGCAGCATAACCTAGACTATTCTGTTCTGCCTCAGAGAATTGTTTTGATGATTCAATCAGATATGGTATGGGAATCGCTTGTTTGATAAATAATAGCACTTGAATGTTATATTGAATTCAATATATTGGATTATATTGAATCAGTCATATTAGCTTTGAATATAAGGCACTGCTTTGTTGTTGATTATTATAATGATTCAAAATTCTGTCAAATTAGAGTACCAGGTAACTTATTTATTTATTTATTGGGAGGAAGTGTGAGCAAGTGAGCTAGCATCCAAGTGGGGGGAGGGGCAGAGGGAGAGAATCATCAAGTAGACTCCCATAGCCTGACAAAGCAGGGCTCAGTTTCAGAACCCATGAGATCACAACCTAAGCTAAACCCCAAAGCTGGAGACTTAACCAATTAAGCCACCCAGGTGCCCCATAGAGTACCAAGTAACTTTTGTTTAAAGTATTCTAACTCTTCAAATTTTTGAAACAATGCCTAACACACAGTAGGCATTCAGGAATAAATGAAAAAATTCTTATTTTGCTGATTCTCTGATACTTGCTATCGTTTTATTCTAGGATCATTTATTCCCTTGTTAGATTGGTAAGATTTCATTTTCCAGTCCTTTTAATCAGATCTAGGTTCTCATAAAACAATTACTTTTGGATAGAGTTGTCCTAGCCATAATGGAGCTCGGGCAGTGACAGCTGCTCATTTATCTTAACTCTCTTCTGAATTCAGAACCAATAAATAGGGAGCCAGATAGAGAAAGATGAAAAACCACCACCTTTCTGATAAAAATGTTTGGACAATATGACTTCAAGGTATAGCCACAACCAGGCTTTTCAATACTCCTCCTCAAGTTCAAATGGGAAATGGCATAATAAAAGGAAAAATTGGGTCTACAGGACAGATAAACTTGAGCAGAATCACTGCTTTCCATACCCAGTGAGGTCAACCATAGAAAAAATGAGGGTTAGGACTCAGACCTTCCTCTAGAAAGCAAGCCTAAGCTCTGATCTATGTGTGTTTAGATTATTATGCATAATGAGAAAAAAACAGAATATAATCTGTTGTGGGTAGGTAGGTTTGAAAAACATGGCAAGAAAGGGGCTGGGTCTTATTTTCTTCCTTAAATCACCAATTATGTAAAATAACTCTTTCTTCTTAGGGAAGGTGGCAGAAATAAAAATGGAAGATACTCTTCCCTAAAGTTCTGAAAGTAGCATATTCCTATTTTAACAGTCAGGCAGGGGAGCACCTAAATATGTAAATATAATAATTTATAAATATGTAAATGTCTAACTAGAGAGTATAATAATTACTGATTATAAATATGATTTTGTTGCTCAGGAAAAGAGGACTTGGCTAGAGATACACATTAGATCAAAAAGAATGAGAACACAAGATCAATTTTCTCCTCTCTTTTCTAGGAGGAAGATGTAAAGTGAAAAGAGAAGAGGGCTGAGTATGAAATTTTGGAGTAATAAATAAAATGAGGGAAAGATAAACTTGTAGAACATGAGGAAAAGTCAGAAAGGTAAGAAGAAAATATGATAACATAAAAGCTGTAAAGAAGTACGTTTCTGCCCAAGGCCAAACAAGCTGCCAACTCATGACAACTGCTACAGTGTGAAGACTACATGGATCTAGTGCTGAGGCAGCCTACAAACCGTGGGTAAGATGCAAAGGCAATGGAAATCTGCAAGCGGAGACGCTTTAAAGAAGTAACCAGCTATGTTGGTTCCCTGGAAGTTCCTCATGCTGAAATGTTTACAGTCTTATGTTGATGATGACTCAAAAGCTATACGTAGGCCCAGTAGGAAATAGTGATTTTCATTTAAAAAAAAAAACAAAACAAAAACTTCTGTTACTATGAAAGTAGTACACACGGTAGAAAGTTGGAAATTATATATAGGTAAAATAGAAAAATAAAAACCATATTTCCAATCTATTACCATTGTTAACAACTTATTGTATATCTTTCCATACCTTTACTTATCTCTATATATGCATATAAATATATATATTTTTAACCCAAATGGTTTCATACCTGGTGTGCAGTTTTACAACCTTACTTTTTTAAAATTAATAATCTCTACCTTTCCTAGTCAATGAATTTTCATCTTATCTAAAACCCAAATGCAGATTTCCCCATTAGTCACCAAATTATCTTTATTCCGAAAATAACTAACTAAAACTAAGGAATATTTGTTTTTCCTTTCCTGTATGAACTATATTTTAAGGTAACCAAATAGTTCTAGGTATAAAGTCAACCTCTATTTTGCTGGGAAAGAAAAAAGCCAGAATATAGAATGCATGATGATATTAAAATTATCTTGCAGGGGCGCCTGGGTGTCTCAGTGGGTTGGGGCCTCTGCCTTCAGCTCAGGTCATGGTCCCGGGGTCCTGGGATAGGGCCCCACATTGGGCTCTCTGCTCAGCAGGGAGCCTGCTTCCCTCTCTCTCTCCCTGCCTCTCTGCCTGCTTGTGGTCTCTGTCTGTCAAATGGATAAATAGGGTCTTTGGAAAAGAAAAAAAAAAAATTATCTTGCAATTCTTTTCTTTTTTTTATCTTGCAATTCTTATTGAAATTATTGACTCGTACAAGGCTTTTCAACGTGTTAAAACACGAGGTTTGTTTGAAGAGAAACTAAGCATATGCATGGTATCAAAGTAATGCCATACAAATAACTTCCTAGTCATGAGTTTATAATGTAGGGATGAGACTGCCATATCATTATTTCAATATCAGTCTAAGCATTACTAATTGAACATTAATTGAATAACATGAAAGATACTATACAAAATATACTAAATTACCTATAATTATTCTAGCTCAAAAGTTTAACTTGAATCTACCAAATCTTTACATCTAATATCTCTCAAATATTTCAAAAGGTCATTTTTATATCTATTGACTATTATAAATAAGGTGTTCTGGATTGTTAAGTAACGTTGCAAGAGCAGGAGAATAAGGAGACGTATGCATTACTGCATTGTGCTTAGAGATAAATTTTGTTTTACTATGATTCATTGTACTTAAGAAATAAGTTTGGCAAGAGAGGACTGGCTTAGAGTGTTGACTTCATGTATTGCAACACTCTGAAGTCTGTTTGAAGTCTTATTTGAACAGAAAGTACAACTCTCAAATTGAGTCCATTTCCTGGTTGCCGAAGAAATAGCTTTCATTCTCACATCACATGTGAGACCTGATACTTGAACAGGGGTGTTTGAGATTCTTAAATAAATCTGCTTCCATGGCCTGAGGTTATGCCCATCTATGTATCTTCTATAATTCTCAGAATTAGGCCAGTTGCCACAAAGTTTTGGTATCAATGGAAGGTTGATAGAGTATTGTCTATTTGTAATATTTTTTTCACAACTGAGAAAAGTGAAAATACAGTTAGTAATATTGTATATCATATTCCCCAAAGAGTAATCATAACAGTTAATGTTTCTTGAGTTCTTCCTTATCACAACACTGTAAAATTTAAAAAAATTTTTTTACTCCTCTTACATATGAGGAAAGTCTTGGTGAGGTCTTACAGCCAGTATATGATGGGGTTAGCATTATTTATCTGATGTTAGAATTGGAGTTCAACCCCACTGCACTATACTACTTCAGTGAGTCAAGTTTATATTGATGAACTTTGTAATATTGATTAAATTTATTTTTTAGAACGATTTATTTATTTTTAAAGATTTTATTTGTCAGAGCACAAGCAGGGGAAGCAGCAGGTAGATGGAGAGCCCAGCTCTGCGCTGAGCAAGAAGCCCGATGTGGGACTTGATCCCACGACCTTGGAATAATGAAGACAGATGCTTAATCAACTGAGCCAACCAAGTATCCCAAGACTTATTTATTTTAAAGAGAGAAAGAGTGTGTGCATGAGAGAGGGGCAGAAGGAGAGAGAGAATCCTCAAGCAGACTCCCCTCTGAGCACAGAGCCCAATGTGGGGCTTGATCTCAGGACCCTGAGATCATGGCCTGAGTTGAAATCAAGAATCAGCTGCTTAACTAACTGAGCCACCCAGGCACCTCTTTGATTAAATTGATTTCAAGATTTTCTACCAACTTAATAGTAATACTAACTCATAACAGTTTCTGGATTATCACTGCTAACCTAATGGGAACATCTCTGCATAAAATGAAAGTACTTAGTTTTTGTCAAATATTAGCACTGAAGAAATAAAACATTAACAGAATAGTTTCAACTATTTTTTTTCCAGAAAACAGTCAGTGCTAATCAAGCCAAAGCCTAAACTTTCACTTGACTTTTTTTGCTACTTTTTATGAATTTGACAGTTGTGCATTTGGAATGTGTTCAAATTCTATTTGTAGCTGAATCATGTGAATGCCAAGGAGATCAGTACATCTGCTTCTTAGCATCTCTAGAGTAATCTGTATTTGCAGAATGCTTTATATAAATTTGAACATGTTAATGTGCTTAATCAGATTTATTTACCATAGGTCATGAGATATTTGGCCTTTCACAGTGGTTTAATAGAGGTTTGGAGCAAATAATGGATAGCATGAGTTGCTTTTGATTTGAATACTTTTACCAAAAAATAGTCATAGACGTGGGGAACCTGGGTGGCTCAGTCAGCTAAGTCTTCAGCTTAGGTTGTGATCTTGGGATCCTGGGATTGAGCCCTGCATGGGGCTCCCTGCTTGGCAGGGAGTCTGTTTCTCCCTCTCCCTGCTCATGATCTTTCTCTTTCTCTCTCAAATAAATAAAATCTTAAAAAATAGAAATGATAAAGAGGAAATGATTACTATCTTAAGGGTAGAAAATAACAAGTAGTAATTGTAGAGTACATTCCCATGGATTTGACCTACAGATAGAGAAAAGAAAGTGACATAATTTGAACGTGGGTTTTTTTTCCTTTAAAGTAGGGGCCCAATTATACAGTATGTACCTCTAAGAAATGAGACATTTAAAAAAACATAACCACATATTATTATGCCTAAGATGATTAATAATAATTCCTTGATATCATGTAATATCCAACAAGTATTAATATCTCCCTGATTGTCTCAATAGTGCCTTTTATAAAAGTGATTTGAAACAATCTAAAAGAGGTCCACATACTGCATTCGGTTGATATGTCTGATGAGTCTATTTTTTTAATAAACATTTGTAATTTTATTAAATAAAAATAGAACATCACAACCATGAACACTGTTACAATTAGAGGCCCCTCTTGGTTCTCCACAATAATACTGAGCATGTTCACAAGGGGTTTCCATTATTTAGTCTCAGTTTAAACAACCACCTTTATTTATTTATTTAAAGATTTTATTTATTTATTTAACAGAGAGAAACATAGCAGAAAGGGAACACAAGCAGGGAAACAAAGAGAAGGAGAAACAGGCCTCCCTCTGAGCAGGAGCCTAATGCTGGGCTCAATCCCAGGGTCCTGGGATCATGACCTGAGCCAAAGGCAGATGCTTAATGACTACGCCACCCAGGCACCCCTAAAAAACAATCTTTAAAAGAAGGAAAAAAACAGCACACTACCATTTAAGTTGTTTTAATGTTTCCTCACAAATGGTGAAAAATACGACAGTACAGACAAGGAATAATCATAATGTTGTGGCCAACATTATAAATATGGAATTATAAATTTAAAACATGTTATGGTTTAAAAATATATCTGTAGTCAGTGAAGCTCTTCAGGGTCTCTGCATCTAGTAGGTTTGGTCTCTGTGTTCCTGATGGTGCTCACCTTTTTCATTTTTCCAGGTCTTTCACCCCCACGTCATCTTCTTCCCATCTGTTCCATCAAAGGTTCAGGGGACCCATTAGAGTTACCCCATCTTCCTTCACCAATGTCACCTCTGTCCATGCCACAGCCACCAGAAAGCCACCTCTTTCTCCACCATGACCATTTCTGAACATCCCACCCTGACCACCATAGCTCATGAGGCCACTTCTTCCTCCCTGCCTGCCACCAGGACTGCCCCTGCCACAGTCACCACGCAGTGGTGGGAGGGGTGGTGGAAGGAAGCCTTCAGGCTCTAGGACCTTAGAATGGTTCATTCTGTTCTCCAGGCAAAGTTCTGGCTTCCATACCCTGGATTGGGACACTGCCAGTCTCCAGCTCTGTGCTGGATGTTTCCTCCTCCAGATGGGTTCCCTTGGAAACTCTGGGACCCTCTTGGGGGAAAGCTACTTCTATCTCCTCCTCGGTCTCTCATGTGACCCATGGGACCCCCAGGCCCTCATGGACCATCTGGACCTCCATAGCGTGACTTTGGCATCCTTCTGCCCTCACGGGGAGGCATACTACCAGGAATGCTGTTCATCGGAGGCTGCTTCTTAGCAAGAGAAACCTTAAGTTTGCTCCCTTGAAAATCTTTCCCATCAAACCACTCCATGGCAACCTTAACAGCTGGTGGGTCTTTCATAGGACACTGTAGCACCACCTTTGGGCTTTCCTGTTTCCTTGTCCAAGTAGATATGGATCATGGGTTGTCTAGTTCTCTTGTTTATCTTAACAACTTCACACTGCTTAATGAAGTCTGCCAGATCACCTAGAATCACATTGTCATTTAAGCTTAAATTGTACATTGCCAGAGTCTTCATCTAGAGCCACAGGTGGGCCTAGATCAAGATCTGGTCCTTTTGACCATGAAGCCACCTTGCTCTCCAGCACCCATTGCTCTGCATCTTCCTCCCTGCCCATTTCTGCTCATGCTCCCACTGATCAAATACCCCTCTTTCACTGCCCCAGTTATCAGGCCCACTCATGTTCCATTCTCTCCTGTCTGGAAAGTCCTCCAGACTCCTGGAACTCCATAAACACCCATGCTACTGGGGTGGTCCTGTTGGAATGAACTCTACTGCCTGTAGCTGCCGCTCTGTTGGCTATATTGACTTGGGGAGTCTGGCTTTAGGATCAAGTTTGGCAGGGATAACTAGTGGACAGCTGCTGCCCATAGCGGCTTTGTTGACCATAGCTACTCTGCTGTCCACAGCTGGTGGGCTGCCCATAGGTGTTCTGCCAAGAGTAACTATTCTGATTATACCTAGCTAGCTGTGCAGAGGAATAGCTGGTAGGAGAAGATGGTGGTGCTGACTGGCTGCATGGGGTAGCTCCTAGGTACCTGGGGTAACTATAGTTATTCTGTCCATATCATAGTCTGGGCTCATTGTAACCTCTGGTGCTAAACTGAGATTGACTAGTCTCAGCAGATTGTTACCATCCTGTGGTTTTACAGGTTCAGTGGCTGTTGGCTGCTGCCTGTAGACTGGGTAAGCAGGCTGAGTGCCATATGCAGACTGAGGTGCACAGAAGGCCTGGATGGTAGTGACGATAGCAGTGGGTATCATAAACACCAGTGCCATACAGTGCAGACTGTATGCCTGGGAGGCAGCTGGAGTAGTGTAACGAGGAGGAGGCTGTTCCATAAGAAGTTGCATAGGTGGTCTGCCCACAGGTTGCAGTGATCTGAGCTTGGGTAAAGCTGAAATCTGTGGGTTGTCCACAGGTTCCATAACTTTGCTGCCCATACGCCTGGGTGGTCTGTGCATATCCTTGAGTGGGCTGCAGCTTGACTACACATGCTGTAATCCGTAGACACCATTTTCTCTCCTTCCTTCTCATTGATGAATCTACTTTAATAATAATAGTGCCCCTTATTTCCTTGCCTTTATTTATTGCATGAAGGTAATTTCCTTCTAGTATTTTTCATGTTCTTAGTTTATAGCAATGTATTCATAGGGTGTACTGTTTTTCTAAAAATTTCAGAAAGGGAGGCTGGGAGGCAAACAATGTTAGATCCAAGACACTTGGCTGACAGCAAAAGAAAGTCAAAGACCACAAGGGGCAAAGTGTTTGGCCATCTCTGGAAAGGAGCTGATATTTAAAAATAAAATAAAAAATAGATGTATTCTAACTCCATTCCGTTGCAGGAGGGTGTTATAGGCATTAGGGATAAAAGGAAACAGCTGGGGAATGGGATTGGGAATCTGGTCTCAGCTGTCTGTGCATATAATACCAGTAAGTTAGGCTCCCATAGGAACTGACTGAGAACAACTATGGGAAAATATCAACAGGGCCTAGAACCAAGGGATGAACTGGACACGAATGCTTTGGACAAACATTACTGGAATATAAGGAAGGTGCCTTCTTTCTTCACCTTCTCACCTCTGGGCACCAGTGTTCTGGAAGAATAAGAAAGATAATAAATAATTAGTAGGAGATTTGACAAAAGTCATTTAGGTAGCTCCTGTCCTTGTTGGGAGAGGTGGGTAGATGGCTACTACCTGATAATGTTGTACCTATGGCACCTTTATTACTAGGAGAGAAGAGCACAAATGGCAGTTTTGAAACACTGTAGAGTGAGGCCTCTTGCTAGCTTCCTATTCATTTCAGAAAAGAGGTGAAGTAAACTACAGATACTTGAATAATTTTTTTGTAAATAGGATGAGCCTTGGACACAGTAAAAACCAGTAACTTATTAAGTTGAAAGAATTAATGTACAGTCTGGTTTATATAAATTACTTGTGAACTATCAGAAAGTTTATGGATGTATAAACACAGGTATGAGAAAGCTAACCAGAATAATCTATTCTAACAATTTATAATCTCTTATATGTTAAAAAATATGAAGTAATGAAAGTCATTTGGACATTGTGCAGTGAAATTATGATTTGGTTTTCTCAGGAAAGTATTATAAAAGTAAATATGTTTCTAATAATCTTATGTGGCTGAGGAAAAGAAAGAGTAAAGCTTTGGTTAAAAAAAATGAGGATATAATTTCTTTGCATTGTAGTTACCACAACTTCAGAAATTTAAGGAATTATGTGTCCTATGCTTTACATGTTTACATATCTATGATAAATAGCTTTTTATACACTCTCTTGAAATTGAAATGAAGAACATATTTACAACTGGGAATATGTAGGCTAGGTAGATATCAGAAATAAATGGGTTCTTCTTCCTTTATAAAAATTTATTTGGAGTTCAGGATGCCCTCTGAGCTTAATTAAAACTCAGGAGTCAATCTTTAAATTCTGAGCATAGATTTCTAACTATATCCAGAGATGGTGTTAAAAAGTCATAGCATGCACATTGAAAAGGCAATGTGGGTGGAAAGAGTAGGCAGAGCTTTTCAATAAGAGTTAATTGTTCTTAACCTGTGAATACATAATTATATAATTTGTTATGATGAACTTTCATTTTTAGACTTCTATGGTGGGACTCATTAATGCTTCATAGTTATTTGAAAAATAGTATGTAATTCTGTTTTTTATTACTCTAAATCGTGATCTCCTAAATATGTGTTAATTTCTTAATCTGATTATTAATAAATCATCCTCACTGGTACATTAGGCAAATTTGAAATAAAAATGTCATGAAGAAAAATATTTAAAATGCTACATCAGGAGAGTTATTTAAAAGAGAATACCACTAAAACATTAACATAGTCTTGGCTAAATGGACCAGAAAAGAGGAAAAAAAAAAGGAAATGTTTAGTATTTTTGCTTTTAAGGGCATATACCAGATGAAAATAATACAAATGGATAAAATACTTGGTCTGATGAGGTCTGTTTAATAGTAGGTGTAAAGTAAGAATCTGATTGGATTTATTCTGATGCTAGGAATATGATTGATTGCTATTTTTTCTTTTTAAAATATTATTAAATATTTTTAACAATTCTGGTTTGTGTAGTCAATGGTTTTTAGATTCATGCAAATATTTAACGCTTTCAGTGCTATTCCTTTAGTCTTAACTATCAGACCTTTTAATTGGGATGATTTCATTTTTTTCTGTAGAAAGAAATTTCTTTAGACATTCTATTTGTGAGAATCAATATTAGCAGCAAACTGTTTTTGCTTGCCTGGAAAAATGCCTTCATTTTGGCTTCATTCTTAAAGATCTCTTCAGTGGGCATTGAATTCTAGGCTGACAGTCATTTTCCTAGCCCACTGAAGACATTTTTTCACTGTCTTCTGATTCTCTTGAGGAAAGCCAATTACCAGATATTTTGAGGATAATCTATTTTTTTTTACCTTCTACTTTTAAGGTTTCCTTTTTTTGTTTCTGGTGTTTTACAGTTTACTATCATATATATAAGTGGTAGATTTATTATTCTTTAACTTACTGGGGATTTCCTAAGTCTGTGGGTTAGAGTCTTTCTTTTATCAGTTCTGGGAAGTTTTCAACCATTATCTTAACAGGTACTGCTTTGCCATATTTTCTCTTTCCTATTTCCTATTCTTTTGGAGTACTGATTTATTTCAGACTTTCTCACAATGTCTTCCATGTCACTTAAAGTCTCTTTAGCATTTTTCATTTATTTTTCTTTTTTCTATTACATTTGGCCAATTTCTTCATCTCTATCTCCCAGTTCACTAAATTTTACTTCTACTATGTCAAATAGACTATTAAACATGTCTACTGAGTTTTAAATTTTAATAATTTATATATTTTAATTTTTTAAATTCTATTTTACAAAAAAACATCTTTAGTTATTCTTTGTACTCTCTTGTTCTCTGTACATATTTTCAAGGTTGTCTTTTATTTGTATTTTATATAGTTATTTTACAGTCTATGTGTAATTTCAGTATCTAAAGCCCTTTTGAATATGTTTTTGCTATGTTCACTGTTTCTTACCAATGGGGTCTCATTTTCTTCTGTGCTTGTTATTTTTTAAAATGTGAGCTGCTCGGGGTGCCTGGATGGCTTGGTTGGTTAAGCACCCAACTCTTGGCTTCAGCTCAAGTCACGATCTAGGATCGAGACCCGCATCGATACATAAATATTTTGTAAGCAAATCTTCAGATATTATAAATAGACTACTTTTTTTTTTTTTAAGGTCAAGCAAAGCTTTATTTCGCACCAAGCAGCAGGAATCAGACTGACCGTCAAATAGACTGGTGGGGGCCGCCCCTACAGAGAGGACGACCCCTCCCTGTTTCCAGACTAACCTTTATAGAGCAAAGGCCATGCGGTGGGGCCTGGCCACACACAGGTGGCCAGTGAGATTGTAACAAACACAGGAAACTCCACAGTGATGCTAAGCGAATTACAATTTACCCTAGTAGACATTTGAACCAACCCATCACCTAGTTCAGAATTGGTGCCCAAAATGTGCCCAAAGGGTGGGGCCCATACTCCTTGGCAGCTAGGAGACAGTATGCGCCCCCACTGATTGAATACCTCTACCTGGCCTGACCCATAGACTACTTTTTAATATAAATTTTTAGTTGGGTGCTTACCAAATATCTAGGTGACTATTTTGTAAGTGTCTATTACTTTATTTTACTAAATAGAAGAGTAATATTGTTCTATAGTACATTTTAGCCTTTGAACCACTAATCTGTTAGTTTACATGTACTTAACCTGATTTGTGAGATTATACTACATAATAAATTCAAAATCTCTGTAATAAATATTTATTATTTATTCTTATTTCATATTAGTAGCAGCAAGTCAGCTGCTACTGTATTGCTCCAGGGTAAAGGTAAATTGCAGGTCTGCTCCGTGTATTCTCTCATTCTGATAGCCTATTTGAAAAATGCCTTTCTCATGGCACGCAGCATGAGACTAAGAGATTGACCTGAATGTTGCACTAAAATTTAAAGTAGTTAGCATGTATTACATCTGTTTATAAACCACTGGCTAGAGCAAGTTACAGGGCCAAGGGTAATAATATAATCTACCACAATCTTATTGTGTTCAATACCTTATTCATGTTTAAGGTTACTCTTAATCTTCTTTGAGAAAATGAGCATTTTAATAGAAAATCCTCATCAGCAATTTTTGGCAACACAGATATCTAAATTGAAAGGCTAAAGGTAAAACAAAAAACAACCTCAAGCCAATTGTTCTCATTTTAGGTCAGGGTTCATACATATTCTATTATCATGCCTGTCAGTGCTTTAACTGATTTGGAAAAAGAACTTCTCATTCTCAGAAATGTATAATTAATTAAACACTGGGCAATAAGAGATTAATTCTCATTGGAGTTAAAATTGGGTAGTTATAATAAAAGTGGATAGTTTTAATAAAAAGTTTTGTTCAAAAATGTTATTCTTTTTTTCAAATATTTTATTTATTTATTTGACAGGCAGAGATCACACATAGGCAGAGAGGCAGGCAGAGAGAAAGAGGTGGAAGCAGGCTCCCTGCTGAGCAGAGACCCTGATGATGCGATACGGGGCTTGATGTGGGGCTTGATCCCAGGATCCTAGGATCATGACCTGAGCGGAAGGCAGAGGCTTTAACCCACTGAGCCACCCAGGCTCCCCTCAAAAATGTTATTCTTAAAAATTATTTTAAGAGTAGAAAACTTGTAGGGTATCTCAACATAGCAAATGAGTTACAGGGTATTTCTCAATTATAGTGCAGGATCACATATTTTACAGTTTCTGTTTATGTTGTGATTATATCACAAATGCTAGATTGATCATTTCCTGCAATCATAGAATATTAGATTTGAAAGGATCTGAAAAGTATATCTTTCTGAATTTGAATATATTGATACATCATTTTGTTGCAATCAGTTGTGAGGTATGTCAAAATCATCATTCATGGCAAGCAATTATTATTAGCAACAGTTAAAATACAGACAACTGCAAAAGATATACTTACATTTGTTGTTCCATATCTTTAGTTTCATGAACTTGCATTCTGATTTTTTTTTAGTGTGGTTGATAGGAGTTATAACTAGTCTGACAAGAATTTGCACTGTCCTGAGTATACAATGGCTATTTATTTCAAATGTGAATATCATCACTGAAAAAAAAAAAAGGTTGAATAACATTGGTTAAACAGCATATAGTCCAACTTCCTACTTTTATCAGAATTTGAAATGCAGAGAGTAATTCATCTAGCCAAACGTCTAACTAGCAAAGTCTATAACCTAGGCCACCTTGCTTTCAGAAGGGTGCTTCCTTTTTCAGGAAAAGGTCATTTATTTTCCACTGCCTGTGTAAGAAATTTGGGCCTGAGGCAGGAGAGGACTGTCAAGGTAATTTGCCTTCTCTTTCTTTTTTTTTTTTTTAATGATTTTATTTATTTATTTGACAGACAGAGAACACAAGTAGGCAGAGAGGCAGGCAGCGAGAGAAAGAGAGAGAGAGAGAGAGAGAAGCAGGCTCCCTGCTGAGCAGAGAGCCTGATGTGGGACTTGATCCCAGGATCCTGAGATCATGACCTGAGCCAAAGGCAGCAACTTAACCCACTGAGCCACCCAGGCACCCTGTCTTCTCTTTCTAATCTTTAGTTTTAGTTCCCAAAGTAAAGGAAAAGTACCAGAGAGACAGAGCCCAGAGTGTATATTTTGTGTGTTATTTGTGCTCTAAGAACATTCTTTTTCAAATCTATTTGACTGCAACTCACAATAAGAAACAATTTAAATCACAATATAGTACACACTCTTGTCCTTCCCCACAAATGAAACAAAAATTTCACAAAGCAATTTCTTGTCCACACTAAGTATGTAGTCTGGTCTTTATATTCTCTTCCATTCTAGCTTATTTTATTACAAAATAAAATTAATTTTTGAGTCTGTATAAAAAATATTTCTCCAGAAAATAGGAGACAGGTTTCAATTTACTGACAAGCTCCAAAGTTACTTGCTTTGCTGAAAGTGTCCTTCACAGAATAATAAATGTCTCTCATATTTATTGGAACTACAATTATCTCAAGAGTTCAGAACAGAACCTGTAGAATCTTTTCTTCATTCTACAGAATGAAGAACACCAGCTCATTACCAGTCTCACAGATTCTAAGACTCATTGTTTTTCACATTTTAACAATCTCTGAACTCAGGATGTGTCCTAAAAATATCAGTGGCATGGCATAGTTTAATTGGCAGTGTTTTTCTATCTTGAGTAACACGAACTAATGGTGAGTCTTAAAGTCTGTTTCTTAGTGTATCCATAAAATACATTAATCATAACGATTTAAACAGGCCAAACTCTATTGCTTATTCATTTCAAAGTATCCAGCTGATCAGAAAGCTTTTTGATGTCATATTAAGAAAATGTAATGAGGGCGTAAGACTTTTTGCTTAAGCAAAAACCCCTTAGTTCTGGGCCAAAAGTAAAAATGACTTGCAAACGGAGAAAGCTTTCTCACGTGCTTTCATTGTTCCCAGGGTTTGATTATGATCTTTTGCTTTTCTACCCCCCTCATTTCTGTATTGTTGCTTCTCCTCCGGTGTCCAGCATACTCTTCTCTCCTCCTCACCAGGGCTGACGGCTGGGGGAGAGAGGTCCTTGGGCCATGGTTTAAAAGGGAGGCAAAAGGTATGCCCAAAAGTTAAGGTACTTGGAGGATGGGGAGGATTAGTCTTTATTTTAAAAATGGAACAAATTGCCCAAATCCTGCGTATCTGCTTAAACTGCCACCAACCTAACACAGTGTAAGACTTAATGACGGCGAAACTGGCACGAAGGATGCTGAACCTGATGAGGAACAAAAATAAGTTTGCTAGGCTATTTTCATCCCAGCGTGATTGAAACGCACCATCCTTTCCTCAAAAATAAAAACCTCTAACGAGGAAAACAGTAAATTAAATGCCACAAATTAACGTGCTACTAGAAATCGGAAGAATTAGTTACTTTTTCACCCAGACACCACGATGCCTTCTTTTTTCCTTTGTTTGGCTAAAACTTCAGCCAAGCCAGGGCTGAGGCGGCGGGCGTCACCCTCACGCCTCCGAGTGGGCGTGGGGTCCTAAGCCCTCACCAGGAACCTGCACTGTGCAGTCTCCTCAGATTAGACAGGGCCCTGTAAGACCGGTCCACAAGGCCCCGCCTCGGCAGGTTACAGGCGTGGGGCGGAAGGCGGTGGTCTCGCATTCCGAAGCCTCCTTCGGGTACGCGGAGGCAATTCGGAGGCGATAAGACTCTGGCAGAACAAGGTGTTGACAGTTGTTCCCGCGCGACTCACCGCCTAGCCCGCAGGAGAGGCGTCTCTGCGGCCGCCTCCGCACCCTGTCACGTGACGGGAAGGGGGGGGTGGCTGGAGCGCGCGAGCTGGGGGGCGGGGCCTGGAAGGGGAGGGCGCTCGGATGTGAAGTATCTCGGAGGCTCCAGGTTCCCAGAGAGGCGGCGACGCGGCCGATGACAACATTAGGCCGCGACGAGCTCCGGGCCGGGCGGTGGTGGGAGCGGTAGCCCGAGCGGCTGTGGCGTTAGGTTTTACCGCGCCAAAAGCCGCAGCGAGAATCGGGCAGACGAGGGGAAGGTGGAGCCCGCCCTGGCCAGAGGACCGCGGACAGGGAGTTCCCGCCCCGCTCTCGTGCACAGCCGGCAGCGTCTCCGCGGCAGCGAGCCAGCGCCCTCGGTCTGGGCTCGCGCCCTAGCTCCTGCCGGCTACAGCAGCCGAGAGAAGTTGGGGTCCGCCCGGGCTCGTGTAGGGCCCCGGAGGAACCGGCCTTCTGCTGCCCGCCTCTCCGGGGGCTCCGCACCGGTGAGTGTCACGCCGGTCCCTGAGTCGGGGGCCGACGGGTCTGCACCCTCCTGGGCGACTGCACCCCCTTATCCCCACGTTCTGAGCTCGGCTCGGCTGGGGCTCCCCGCGCCGGAGAGTTCCTCTTCGGCTTCTTTGTCCCTATTTGGAGTGGGGGATTCCAAAGGCCGGCGGGGGTGGAGTGTTTTGGGGCCCACAGTACGTGCGTGTGCAAACCTTACAAAGCCACGTCAGGGGCCGGGGGTGGTGAGAGCATTTTGACCACCCTGAGTACCTCCTCCCGAAGTTTGGGCGGACAGCGGGGTCTCGCCGGAAGCCCCCGCGCGGGGGAGAGCTGGTGCTTTGTCACTTGGCGCGGTTAAGGCGAGGCTTCGGTTTTCCTGTGACAGCCTCAGAGGAGGCTGTGCCGCGCACCGCAACCGCACCCGCCCATACTGAGCCGAGTGACACGGTGTCGTTCTTCTGAACTCAGTTCCTGTGGCCGACTTGTAACGTAGGAGGAAGACGAAGCCTTAGTTGTACTTTTAAATGTAATGTTTGTTTCTAAGTCCTTTCTCAAGAGTGGACTCAGGTTCTTAGGAGCTTCCCATGGAGCACGCGTCTGGTTCATTGAGCCGCCCACTCGAGACCAGCTGAGTGAAGCAACAGTATATGCAGATCTTCCATTCACAAAAGTCATATAACACTCTTCTTTATGAGAGACATCTGCTTTAGGGAACGTGCCTAATTTCATTTTATCTAAATATTGTCTGAAATGATAGATAACTTGGACTCCTCAAACAGATGGGAAAACTTATCTGATGATATTATAAGCATATTTGTGTTAAATAATTTTTTTTAAAGATTTATTTATTTATTTATTTAACAGAGAGAGAGATCACAAGTAGGCAGAGAGGCAGAGAGAGAGAGGAGGAAGCAGGCTCCCTGCTGAGCAGAGAGCCCGATGTGGGACTCGATCCCAGGACTCTGAGATCATGACCTGAGCCGAAGGCAGCGGCTTAACCCACTGAGCCACCCAGGCGCCCCATGTGTTAAATAATTTAATGAAGTTTTTGCCTTTCTAATGCTAGAGGACTTTGAGTGACTTCTGATTAGTATGAGAATGCTATAGTGGGGTTATTAGTTTTTATTAACTTCCCTTGAAACTTAGCCTCAAATTAGTGCCACTTTAGGTCTTTTCAGATAATCATTTAAAAGTTTTTTTTTTTTCGTTTTGTTTTGTTTTGTTTTGTTTTTTTGCCTCTTAAGATTTCAAGGAAAATAAGGATTGTAGAGGAATGTGGATGAATTGCTTGTTAGATTTTCTCCATTCCATCAGCTGTTGTCTGCAGTAGATCATGTTAAGAGACTGTGGTCAATTTTTATGCTTGCTAGAAACCTGTTTTACAGTGGAACTATGATCATGCTAATTTTATAAAACAGGTTGGGAAAGGGAGAGTAAGGGTATGATTTGTCCTTTATAGAAAGTACAGCTAATTTCAAGTATTTGTTGCCCCTTTTTTGATACCAACTATGTATGGAATGACTATAATATGCCTGTTCAAAGTACTGGGAAAGGGAATAGATGAAACATAAGAACTACCTTTTAGGTCTTTAATTATGGAGATTAGGTTGTTGCGGTCAAATTCCATGTAGACTGTTTGAGCCACAACACATTGTACACAGCTGCTTAGAACTGGTTGTTTAATTAAAAAAGGGTCATGGTTTATTTCTTTCTTGTTGAATATTAATATGCTATCTGTGATCTGGAAAAGGTGCTGTCCTTTTTCAGTTAGAGTATTATTACATTTTCAAGGCAGTCAAATATGGTTTTTACAGCAGCACATTTATGGCACTTATAAATTTGGCAAGATCTAGTTTCTTGGTTCATTTTTTAATTGAAACCCTTATACTCTGGGGATAAATAAATTACAATTCTGTGTAATGAAGTTATATTTTAGTTTTGACTTAAGAAAAAAATGATAACATTATGATTTTATTAAATTTTCATTACAAAAGGAGCTGTCTTGTTAAAAGACAAATTGCAGAATTTCTTTAGTGAGTACTGTTAGTACATTTAAACTTGTTTTGGTTTATAAATAATCCTTCAAGAGCAGGTTACTTGGAACATGAGTGACAGAGTAAGGGAGGATACTTAGACACAGTTTTCCGATTTTGTGAAAAATTCTTATGCTAATAGCAATACCTGAAGTGTTACGTTTGAATATTTATAATATTCAAAGCTGAATGCATTTATAGCAGTGATCTTGGAGCATCAGGGGATTCAAAAGTAGAAGGCATATGTCTTACCTTATTTTTTTGAATATGATGTACATGTAATCCATAAATATAACATGAATTAAAAAGTCTCTGAGTACTGCATTAAAGTGGCTGGGTGCAAGGAGATTGGTGGAGATGCTCTATTGGAGCAGTTGTGGCTATAGTAGCATTTTCTTGTGGATGGGACTCAGGAAGGGATGTCTGGACTAATGTGTAGATGTAGATTTACATTCCTATGTTGGAATCCCTTGAAAGATTTTAGATCTATCCTTCTTTCTACCTTGGTTCCTCACTCCCTCATATTTCTTTGAAGGCATTAACTTGAAGGTCTCATCTGAAAGTTGTGATAGTAGGAATTTTTCCTCCCAGAAAAATGTTACCAAGTACGCAAGCGAGAAAGGTTTCTTCAGAGACCTTGTAAGGAAGGAATCCTTGTTGTAGAAGAACATACTCTTCTACCCTATCTTATTTTTACCTTTTTAAAACAATGTAAATCATCTGTGATATGTGATAGCAAGGACCTGTCTTATTTGTTCACCATTAGTTCTTCAAATACTTAACAGTTACTGAATGAAAAAAATGTAGTTCCAAATATACGGCAGGAGAACAGAGGAGTGTGTGATAATGTAGTCCAGAATAGATACAAGGAGTGAGATGGTAAGGAAGGATGTTGGATTGAGAGGAAGAGAACAGATCATAATTGGGAAGCTCTTTTAGGGGAAGTAATTCTTGAGTTAGGTTTTGGTTAAAGCTGTGTATCTGAAGATAAGCAGGTGTTTTAAGGGGGTAGACAGTATGAACAAAGCATTTACAATGGACTGGGTAATCATGTGGGATTAATAAGCACAATGAGGTTTTTTGGGGGTTATATTATGAATAATTTTTTTCCCCTTTGATGGTGAGATTATGAATAATTTTTCTTCTCCCCTTACAACTGTTGCCTCTCCCAGATGAAGAGATTAGTATACTTCATAAGAACTAAGATTAGAGTACTCGAATTATTGAAGTGACAGTGGTATAGTGAAAGCAAGAGCATTGAACTGGGGTGTCAGAAAATTTGAATTAGATTTTTGATTAAATCTTACACAAGCAAGTGTAGGCAGATCTCTGGGCCTTAGTTTCCTCATTTGTAAAAGGACAATAATCCTTATTCTGTATGGTTGTTGGGAGAATAAAGTTACATCATGTATATGGAGGGGATCTAACACATAGAAGGACTTCATGTTAAATTGTTTGAAATAGATCTTTGTCAGGGGTGCCAGGGTGTCTCAGTCAGTTGAGCATCTGACTCTTGATTTTGGCTCAGGTCATGATCTCAGGGTTGTGCCCCATGTCAGGCTCCACTGGTCATGGAGCCTGCTTGGGATTCTCTCTCTCTCCCTCTTTCGATCCCCACCATGCTTGCTTGCTCTCACTCTCTCTCGGGGTGGGGGAGGGGGGGAGAAAACCTTCAGATTATTAAAAAATATGTTGGTGTATTTATCATGAACTCTAATATCTACTTGACCTTTGAGTTGACCCTTTAAATTACCTTTACATTTTTGAGTATTAAAATTTTAGATGCTTAGTTTTCTTTCAGTGAAGCATAATGTTTTCTGATAGAAATGAAGCCTAACTTTTTTACTTTAATGTTACCACAGAAACGCTAGAGGCCTCAAATTTTTTTTTTAATATTTTATTTATTTATTTGACAGAGAGAGATCACAAGCAGGCAGAGAGGCAGGCAGAGAGAGAGGAGCAACCAGGCTCCCTACTGAGCAGAGAGGCCGATGTGGGGCTCGATCCCAGGACTCTGAGATCATGACCTGAGCTGAAGGCAGAGGCTTAACCCACTGAACCACCCAGGTGCCCCGAGGCCTCAGATTTTTAAAGCTTTAAGTAAGGGATGTGTATGGCTGAAAATCTGAGCTTTTAGGCATTTCTTCCCTAGAGAATTTGTTTTTGAAGAAATATCCCATGCCTATCTATCTATCTATCTATCGTGCCATCTATTCATTGTTGTGGAGAAACGGGATTTTCCTGCTATTAAGTTAAAAAAAAAAAAATTACCAGAAGTATCCTTTATGTGTTTTTAGTGATTTGAGTGACTGTAAACCATGAAGGATCTCTGCCTGCTGTGCTTTATTTTAGAATTCAATATTTTTTGATGAGGCTAATGGACTTCTGCCTCATTTCTTATCTAAGCTTTTTGGTCTGGCAGCTGTTCTTTTATAAATCTCAAAATTTCATTATATTTTGTGAACTCTTCATATGTTTATAATCCACAGAGCAATCTATCTTGTGTATAATATTTGCAAGGAAATTATTTTAAAAACTAAAGATCTTGGGTCTTAAAATGAAAAAGAAACCATTTTCCCATCACCTTCCGTGTTCACAAAAGATTGAAAAAAAGAGCAAATGGTTTTGAGCTTGAAGACTCTTTTCCGATGAAAAGGAGAAACTTTTTGATTTAGGGTTGTTAATATGATAGATTCAGAAGGAGATTGTTATAGCTCCTGAAGGTGTCTTAGTAGGCATAGTTGGTATTACTACTACTACTACTAATAAATAATATGTGTTGATTACTATGTACCAGTTACAAGTTTAGAAGTATTTGCTATGTTATCACATTTAATCCTCACGATGAGCACCTCCCCCTCCCCATCAGATTTTTTTTTTTTTTTCCTTTTTTAAACCTCAGGCACTGAGAGATTAAGTGGTAGATAGTGGAACCAGGATTTGGACTAAACCAAAGTCTCAGGGAAGCTAAGTGGCAGGTTGTTGAGCCTACCAAAAGGATTTGAATTAGAAGTTTAACCTGAGCTTTGATTCAAGAGCCTGTCCTCTTAATCACCACATTATACTGCCTTGTAAAGTTTATTTGCAGTTGCCCCTTATGACAGGTCTTGACCTTCATGTCTATTATCAACTGTATGATTTGAAATGAAAATACATTTTGTAATAAGATGCCATATAGCCTCGATTTTTAAAAATTTCACACATGTTTGACATCCTATTTTGTAAATCTTTGGAAATATTTATACTAAAGCAAAAAATTCTTTGTTGTTCGTTCAGCTGCCAGTTTCTCACCAGGAAATTCCAAACTAAACTAGAAATATAAGAATATAGTAGATATGGTATTTTAAGGTGACTTGTTAAAAATTTTAAAATTCATACTTTCAGGGCGCCTCACTGGCTCCGTGGGTTAAAGCCTCTGCCTTCTGTTCAGGTCACGGTCCTAGGGTCCTGGGATCAAGCCCTGGATCAGGCTCTCTGCTCAGCGGGGAGCCTGCTTCTCTTCCCCTCTCTGCCTGCCTCTCTGCTTGTGATCTCTGTCTGTCAAGTAAATAAATAAAATCTTAAAAACTTTTAAAATTCATACTTTCTAAGAGTAAGACTGATGCATAGACATGGTATGGATAGGTTTTATGTGGAGATATTTGAGGGTGACAGATCTGTGTAATTGAAATCTATTGAAATTTCCATTAAAGTAACTTGTTTTTTGGCTGTCAGATGCCACATATTAGCAGGATTAGTTTATCAGATTACATAGTTTCTTACAAAGAATTCTTGACTCTGGCTCCTATGGAAATTATGCAGTCTGGTATATAAGTTTTGATGGGGTGGGAGTATGGTAGATCTGGGTAGAAATGTGTCTACTCTAAGTAACATTATTACTGAGTAGGAGTAAGGAGGTGGAATGCCTTGGACATGAGGGCATGGGTACACTTTTACAGTACAGAATGGGATTAGGGAATTCTGAAGACTAGCTTTGCTTACTGTTTAATTTTGCCTATTGTTTTGACTATAATATTTAAAGTCAGCAATCCAGAAGTAAAGAAAAATAGTGCTGTGCATCATAGTGGGAAATTTGTAATAGTTCTTAGACTGCTTTGCAAGATGTGAATGCTTTATGAATGATCCTGGAAGGACTCTCTTACTACCTATTATTTTAAGAAATCTAAAGAGACAAAATAACACAAGCTTTAGAGCCAGACTGCTTAAGTTCACAGCCTTTACAGCCACTTACTACCTTATTGCCCAGTACCTGATCTGGCACTGACCTACTGTGCTGATAGTGGAAGAAGATGGTGTATTGAGGCAGTGTAAGGCCCAGAGTTGCACCCTATGAGTTTTCAGTGGTTCTTAGATGGTATGAAAGAGATCTAGAAGTTTTCAGAAAATCCTAGTGAAAGAAATAGAAGTTAACAGTGGGAGCCAACAAGCTTGTTATTAGATTACTACTGTGAAGGGAGAGACCATGCAGTAATGATTGAGGGTAGGGGGAGGGCCACTGCCAGTTTGATGCAATGCCCACCAAAATTTGTGTTTTCTCTTGTTCCAGTACAGTGAACACTGGGAAGTGGTTACTCAGCCAGGCATGCATTTCTGTCATTTTGTCCTCTTTCCTTGTCCTCCCTCTCTGCATCTAGGTAGAGCCATGTATGTGACTGATTTTTTGCTAGTGGAATGTGAATGGAAATGATGTGTTTTCGCTTCTGGGTAGAGGTGACAGAAAAGCAGGTGTTCTTTCTCTAACTTCTTTTTTCTAGTCCAAGAAATATGGAGCACTTAGAGGGTGGAAGGATCTAGAGTCTTTAAATTACCATGTAGAAAAAGTTGTGCACAGGTTGTAATTTTAATGAGAAATTTCAGTTGTGTAGAATTACTGTAAGCATGGGCTGCATGGAATGGGTAGTTGAGCTCCCAACATCCATTGGATGTTGTTCCAGAATATTCATCAACATGTGCCATTATGACTCTCCTAAACCTCTGAAGCCCGTGAGGACACAGAATGTAGAGCCCATGGATCTACATTCAGATCAATCATAAATACTTACTGCACCCATGAAAACTTTCTACTATGCCCAAATACCATTATAAGAATGAGGAGCTGTGAGAAACTATAAACATTTTTCTATAGAAGTCTGAAAAGTTCCTTTTAAGCAGGGTTTCTCCAACTTGGCACTGTTGAGATTTGGGGTCAGATAATTCTTTGCTATGAGTGGCTGTCTTTTGCGTTGTGATATGTATAGCAGCATCCTGTTTCTCTATCCATTAGATGCCAATAGCATCTCCCCTTAGTTATACAACCAAAAATGTCTCCAGACATTGTTAAATGTCCTCTGGGGGCAGAATCGCCCCTGATAGAGAACTATTGCCTTAAAAATTGAGTCAACCTGAAAAATTATTTTAAGCTGAAAGATACTTTACCTTTATTCTAAAAGATGGAGTTCATGGGGGATGTTTGTGAATATGCAACAAAGGAAGCTTTGTTGTTTTTATAAAACACACTGCTTTCTATTGAATGTTAATCTACACGTATTATCGATTTAGACATTATCTGAATTTTCCATTTTTTCTTTCTTTCCAAACTTCTTATTACTTAAACACATTACACCCTTTCCCCTGTCCCCATCTGTAACCTCAGCTGTCATTTCCACAGGTTCTCTTTAAATTATGGAAACCGATAAATAGTTTAAATATTGTGACTTGTAAAAATTAGTTAATGCTTGGTAGTATGCCCAGATTATGATTTCTACTCTTAGGCCACCTGAAGAAACATGTCCATAATAAAATCAAGGTCTAGTGGATTTTATTTTACTTATTTTATTAACTGCTCAAAATCTAGCCATTAAATTAAAAAAAGAAATGGACATGACTTCCTGCTTTCTTGGTGTTTCTACCCAGCCTTTTTCTTGTTTGCCTTTATTATAGTTTCCTTTCCCCCTCAACTCTTCAGCATTTTGCATTTTATAGTGTGTTCCGTATTTTTCTGGAGTCGCTTCTAGTTCTGCCTCAGCTTGGACTAGCTGCCTTTTAAGTCTCTTCTGGGAATCTCCTTTTGAATTGAATCCATTTTATTTTAGATCTTTTTTTTTCTCCTAAATTTATTTGATCTTTTTTTTCTGGAGTCCGCAAGTATCTTCCTGAGAAAGTGTGTTTGAGAGGCAAACCTTCTGAATTATCCTGAAAAAAATGTGAGAGGCAAACTTTCTGAATTACTCTGTGTACAAGTTGTCTTCATCCTAGTCTAATATTTGACTGATAGCTTGGTTGGGCACTGTACTGTAGGTTGCAAGTAATTTTCCTTTAGAACTCTGAAAGCATTGCTTGATCGTCTTCTAGCATCCATGAAGCCATATGTCATCTAATTCACTGTGGGTTTGTGGGGTTTTGTTTTTTTAATAAGGTGATCTGTTCTTTATTCTGTCCGAATAAAGGTTTTTAATTTTATTTTGGTTGTTTCTTCTAGGCACTCAGTTGTCCTTATTGTCTAAATAAGATTCTTCCAACTCTAGGAACTTCTTATCTATTATGTCTTTGATGTCTTTCTCCCTTCATTTTATCTATTTCCCCAGTAATAAGCAGGTACTGTCTCGTGGATTGATCCTTTTTGTCTCATTTTTACTTTCATAGCTTGCGAATCTCTTTGCTCTATGTGCAGGGGAATTTTTTTCCCCCCTAATTTTTTTGGCTGATTTTTTGGGGACAGGTAATCTATGAATTTTCTTGTTCTCTTTTTCTTTTCTTCCCATCATTCTCTTCTGTTTCAGTTGTAATACTACCTTTAGTCTTAGAATATGTAAAATAGATTTTTTAAAGATATCTTATGGGGATGCCTGGGTGGCTCAGTCAGTTAAGCATCTGCTGCCTTCTGCTCAAGTCATGATCCTAGGGTCCCGGGATCACATCAGGCTTCTTGCTCAGTGCGGGGCAGTTGGGGGGGGGGGGGTTGCTTCTCCCTCTACCTGCTGCTGCCATGGTTGTGTGCACGCCTTCTCTCTCTCTGACAAATAAATAAATAAAATCTTAAAAAAAAAAAAAAAAAGATATCGTGTGTCCCCTCAACTATCTATTTTTCCACTCTGGTCACTTTCAGTGTTTTTGTAATTCTTATTTTTCATGCTCAGTTTTCCTTATATGACTAGTGTTTCCTGGTTGTCCATTCATGTTTCAGAAAGCAGGACTGTGTTTCTGGTCTGGGTCGCCCTTCTCCCACTCTGTTCCTTGGACTATTATCCCTACTAGTTTTGCATTTGGATGGGAATTGTGGCCACAGCACTTAAGGGGCTGGACAGTACAGGGTGGGGCCTGTCTCTTGGCAAACATTGTTTTAGGGTAGAAGGGAGAAGAGCTAGCTTCTAGCCTGTGGGCCCTCTAAATGCCAGATGAAAAAGGTTTATTACTTTGCCAGCATCACCACTTTAGTCTTATAGTAATTCATTTATCTTAGAGAAAAGCAGAGTATCTTTTTACCTGGGGGTAAATGTCAGTTGCTTAGGTGTTGCTTGGAGATGGGGGATGAGAAATGTAGTTAGTTGTTTCTTATATAGTCAAGTAATGTTTAATTCTGGTTTTGGCCATACTCTTTTCACCCTTTGCTGTATCATGTAGTTTGCAATCACACCTCTCTGGAGTCCTGTCAGACATATGGGTTCCCACCTTTTTGCATTACTTACAAGGTATAACAAGGGTGTAGTTTGCTTGTTATATCTATTTATCTATCCATGTCTGTACACACATATACATACATATACACACATGCTACCCCATCTCCAATTTTAAATTTATTTGCTCTTACTTTTTTTTTTTTCTGTATGAATTGTTTTTATTTCAGTGGGATAATTGCGGTAACTGGAGGGAAATTTTATATATATTCTGCCACTTTTTTATTACAGTCCTTTTCTAGCTTCTTAAACATAAGGTATATAGAACTATTGAATTATTTATTTCTTCAATTTATTTTTTTGAACTAATTTTTTAAAGACAGGCATATTCATGGGAATTATCATGATATTGTTAAAATATAGTATTGTTCCTTAATTATTGATTTATATAGGTGTTTATATCTCTATACCAGTTTGTCCTAATACTTGTACTATTTTTGAATTGTTGCTTGCCTCTTAGTTTTTCTGATTCCTTTTCTCTTGTCATCTATTCCAATTTGCACATATCATTATGATTTCCTTGCCATTTTCTACTTTGCTACTTGGAAACTGAGTAAGACCATTTAGAATTGTGCATAAAATAGTGCCTTTGCTCCAGAGAATGGCCTGTTAGCTTTATCACATGGCTCTTGTGATATTTTGATTATTGGGGTATCTTTACTTATTTTCTGTTTCTTAAATGTATCCAGGCTGGTGAGGTATTATTCTTTTTTTATTTACTTGTCTGCTTTAATTGTTATAGCTACTTTGGTTCAGTAGTTATTGATACTTTTCTCCATTTTTTTTCTATTCTACCTTATAATCTCTGGTACTGTAAGTGTTGAATTTAAATTGCCTAGCTAGTTCATCAAAGGCCTTAGTTTTCATCTCCTCCTTTCATTTTATATTCATAAAAATTTCCCAACATTCTTACAAAATTTCTTCAACCTGTTCTCTTTTTTATTTCCCACTCTCCTTTTCCTGAATCTTTAGGTACCACATTGATTGTAAGTTATCCTGGGCAAATAAATTTAAATTCATCTGTTTCTTTCCCTTCTCTTCTGTGGTATTGCTCCATTTCCCCATTAATCTTTTTAAGTCTTCTCTCATGAGACTTCGTAATTCTTTCTTCTATAGTCCTGATTTCTATGCTGGAATGTGTTTCTATGATTAGAGTTATAATTCTCCTGCAATCAGAAGTTTTTACAATCCAGACTTAAGAAATGCTGACGACTTTGCTGTTGAAATCTTGTCAGAAGGGTTGTGATTCAGACGGCTTGTTAAACCCCCAGATTTGGCCTGATTACATAAGATCTTATAGGACCTTCATAATAAATACTTATTGAAATTTAAAGTAGTTTAGAAAATAAATTGGCTCTTGTGCAGTTTCTTTCTACATATATATATATTCCTAATATAGAGGAAGTCAGTGTTGTAAGCATTCCCTAATGCAGTGGTTATCTATTTACTGATTATTTTGTGAACTTCTTTTATATTCCATGAAAGTCTTTATTTTTAGAATTCAGAGATTAGATTAGGTAGTAGTTGTTTTACCTTAGGTCTCTTTCTTTACCTTTTTTACATATCCTTAACATTTTTTCCTTTCAGATATCTGTTGTCATGATTAATTTCCTTCTTGATTGGCTCATTACAGTATCCTTTATTGTTTGATTATGTTTATAGTTTAGGTACTTTTTCCTACTGTTCCTGAAATTTTAAACTATAATCTTTAGCATTATATAGATAATATTGTACTACTTTCAAAGGTTTGGTTGTTTGGGAAATTATGGTTTTTATATCTTCATTTTCCCAAGAATTTATCATTATGATGTAGGAATTAAAAGAAAATAATATTCTGTCACTATTGAGAGAAAACTTCTCAGGAAAAATAGATTCATTTAAAAGGTTGATTACTTAACATATTTAGTTTTTTAACGAGTAGGATTTCATTTCTGTTATCTTAATTCAAGGTAGTAGTAATTAGCCACTTCAAACTGTAAACTTAATCAGTGATACATTTTGTGGCTTTGAGGCAGATTATGATTTTAATTAAATTCAGAAAATGTGTTTTTTTAGAATTCTCAAGAATTTTTTCATTCTATTGATCAGTTTTCTTTTTGGAATAGAATTTCAGTATGAGACTTATCTCTATAGTTTTGCATATTTGGTAGTCATTTTTTTAAAGTATTAAAATTGTGTTGGTTCTCATAGATCCTTTTTGACTCGGCATGCAAAACTGTAATTATGTGTCTTGGTTACTCACATGATAAATTAAAGATGATGAGTACTTTGGTTGCAGTAATTTATACCTAGAATTCAAAACCCAGAAGCATCTAGGCCTAGATGCAAGAGTTAGGCACTCAAATACTCATTTTTCTTTTATGTCCAAGATAGAAAGCCATTCTTAGTCTCTATCAAAATATGAAGAAACTGTTTTGGGGAATGAATAAGAAAATCAATAATAAAATTTTTTGAGATTGTCTCGAATTAATTTTAGATCTTGCATTTTGAGCTTTGATCCTTGATAAAGAACTCTTAGCTGAAGTATGGGCTTTGCTTTTAGGAAATTAGGTAACTCTTTGGCTTACCGTACGGGTTGCCACACTTAAAAAATGAGAAGCACATTTATTTTTTCCCAGTATCTTGATTTAAGACAAGGTTCATACTTTCCTTAAAAAAGAATCTTTCAAGAAACTGAAAATTTATGCATAATCGTGTAGTTTAAGCTGTAATTTAAAATACCTAGCTTTAAGAAAAAAGACTTAAAACCCAAGAGAGACATTTAATTTATAGAACTAAATTATTAATACGTGATTGCCAGTATCATATTTGTAAGTACTGCCCTTATGTGGTCTTGATTTGTTACTGTCTCAGAAACTATTTGAAACCCTCTGTCAAAGGCTTGGGCAACATAACATTATAAACACCAACTGATTTAGTAAACAGATGCACTGGGAGAATAAGAAACTTGCCAAAAGTATTGTCTTTCCTACTAAGTAACTCTGTGACCTTGGCAAACCACTTAGTCTCGTGGGTCTTAGTAAAATGGAGAACTTGGAACAGATGGCCTCTTCGGTTCTCTTGAGGATTCCTTGAAGATGCCAGGGGCTAGAATTCCAGTTAGACCATATCCTTATAATAGCTCTGAAATAATGGTATTACTCCCATTCTACCGATGCTATTATTCATGTTGTACAGACTCCGTGTTCATATAGCTACGGAGGGGCCAAGTAAGAAGTTGAGCCTTGGCCTATCTCATTCTATATTCATATTCTATTTAGTATACCATATTATCTCTGCAAACCATATTAGAGTAGACCACCAGGTTTTATTTCTAAAACTTGTTTCATTTCTTAATCTTTTAGTTTATAGTAAATGTGCGTATGCTTTAATGCATCTGTTATTCAGGAAATCTAGAAGTCATGGATCAGGCCTATCCATGAATTGTGCCCAAAGTGGAAATGGGACTGGTTTTTAAATAAATATAATAGAACATATTTATTTAAGAGGTGATTGGTGTGTCTGTTCAGAATTATCTTGAATTTATTTCAGCAGTGTCATTCTTGTTCAGAAACACTTTTGGAGCTATTCTTTCTGTATTTCTTAGGTTGCTCAGCATCAGGTTTTTTTTGTTTGGTTTTGTTTGTTTGTTTGTATGTTTGTTTTGTTTTGGGAGAGGGAGAGAGAATCTCAAGCAGCTCCATTCCCAGTGTGGAGCCCAATGTAGGGCTTGATCTCACCACCCTGAGATCATGACCTTAGTGAAAATCAGAGTCAGATCTTTAACTGACTTAGCCACCCCAGTGCTCCCTTATTCTTTTAACCTACACTCTGTGGGGGCAGCTGACATCTTTTGAGAATGGATTTGATCTGTTGAAAAGTGGGAAGTCAGTCAGAACCAAGTCTCAAACATAAAATTAGCGTTCAAAATGAGGAATGTCATTTTTAGTTAAAAATAATCAGACCAAAGGGACAAAACCTATTATCCTAATGTCTCTTGTAAGGTAGTTAAGGAAGTGATTAGAAAAGAGCAGTCCCAAATTGTTTTGTGTGATGACAACTTGAAATAGCCTCTAAAAATGACTACTCTGAATAGAGTTTAACCTTTATTTGGCTATAAATTCTAGTATATTATCTTTATTTGGCTATAAATTCTAGTATATTAAAGTTATATCTTAAGGTAGTTAGACCTGTTCTGTTTGCCGCTTAGGTTAGAGCTATGCTGACTTAGCATGCACTTTAGAGAAGAAGGGTTGATGAATTAATTACAGATAGCAGATACTCTTTCCATTTTAAAGAAGATCAGAATCTATAGAACATTTATTTGCACAATAATTTAATTCTGGTTATATTAATATTATGTAATTTGTGGTTATCCACATAAGGATTTAATTCTAGACAGCTACCCCATCCCACTTCCTGGCGAGAACTAAAACTACTTCTCTTGCTAAGCCTGAGTGTACTGTGATGCAAGCTTACATGTAAGTTTATTTTTGTGCAAAAATTATCTTTGGCTGCCTTGTACACTTATATATTAGTGAATAGCTTTTAGATATTAGTACTTTTTTAGTGCAGTTACTAAACAGTAATCTGTATATCTGGCTGCGTAAGAACTTGTGATAGGAAGATTTCATTTTACCATTTGAAGGTGTTATTTTTCTAGATTTTAAACTTCCAGATAGTGGAGTTTAATGAAGCCTCCTTATATGTGGGATCAGAGTATAATAAAAAAAAATGCTTCTAATCCCCCTTTTAAAAAAGAAAAAAGATTTTATTTATTTATTTGACAGACAAAGATCACAAGTAGGCAGAGAGGCAGGCAGAGAGAGAGGAGGAAGCAGGTTCCCTGCTGAGCAGATAACCTGATGTGGGGGCTCAATCCCAGGACCCTGGGATCATGATCTGAGCCGAAGGCAGAGGTTTTAACCCACTGAGCCACCCAGGCACCCCTCTAATCCCTTTTTAATAATACCTTTTCTTTTCAGGTTTCAAAATAATGTTATAAGACCACTAATTCAACAGGTCACTATGCAGGGGTCTAAAAATTCAGTGGGAACTAGATAGACATGAGACCTCTTTTACCTTATATTTGTGGGAAGGTGTGGAATAGATAGCAAACTACTAATTGCACAATTCACTGTGTAATTACCATCTGGAGAGTGCTAAAAGCAAGAAATATAGGGCAATATAAGAATTTGCTGACCTACTGGGGGAGGGGAGCCAAGGAAGGTGACTTGAGCTGGGGAAAAAAAGAGTATTTCTGGCAGAACATCTTGTTTAAATATCCTGGAATAGCAAGGAACTTGGCTTTTGCTAGGAACTGAAAGAGTCCACTGTGGCTGGAGTGTTAAGAAAAAAAAAAAAAAAAAGGAATGATAACAGTGTGGTGCGATAGGCAAAGGTTAGGTCATGTAAGGCTTGATAGATCATGTTAAGGATTTTGATTTTTGTCTCAAGATCCCTTGGTTGCATTGAAATTAAGGTATCTGTAATTTATCTGAGGGAGAATCATGTAGGCCAATGGTTCTCAAAGTGTGTTTCACTGGGGAACTAATTAGAAATGCAGATTCTTAGGTTTCTGCTCAGACCCACTGAATCAAAAATTTTGCAGGTGGGTCTCAGAAATCTGTTTATTGAGCAAGCCTTCTAGATGGTTCTGATGCATCCTAAAAGTTTTTGAACTTCACAGGTCATTAGATATGTGGCTTTGAATGTAGGAGAAAGTTCTAGGCTGATAGTATGATTAAGGAGCTACTGCATGGAAGTGGTAGTTGAAGGTGAGGGAGAGAGAAGAGGTTCCAATAGAATGAAATCCTGAGATACTTTAGTCCCAGACAGAGTGAAGGGAGCTGGTGAAGGAACCAAAAAATGATTGGTCAGGGGGACTAGAAGGTCAGAAGAGTCTTTGAATAAAGGTGTGGCAAATTAAGCATTAAATTTGTCGGTAAATGATATTTGTGTAATTGTAGTGGAATTACAAAGGTGTGGGCACCAATGTCAACAGGTTGAAAAAGAAATGGGGAGAGGAGTGAAAGAAATATAATTTACTTATTTAAGACATCCCTTACTTTTTGGACTCCATAAATTTATATTTAATACTCCATAATTTAATACTCCATAATTATAGGAAATAAAAATAAATAACTTTGAGGGACACCATAAATAACCTTGAGGAACAGCATAAGAGTCTGTGGAGAACTCTAATAAAATATCATTGTTTGGACTTACAGATTCTGAAATTCATAATTTACATGGAGGAATGAGCATCATTATCTTTACCATCTTGTGAGGAATACCATAGTAAAATAATAGTTAAAATATGTAGGGGGTGTGGGGACATGGAGAGTATGATTAGCCTATCAAGAATGATGTTTTTTAACATGATCAAAACGACTTTAGCAGTATGCATTTATATAAAAATAATTTTTAAATTACAAATACTCTTACTCATTACAAATACATTAATTCACTTTTTATTACTACTGTGTATCTAAAGAAAAATGTCTTTAATTTTATAATTCAGTCTTTTACTTAAATTACCTTAATTTTTCAGAATTATTCTAACATAGTAATGCTGTGCTATTCTTTATTTTTTTTTTTTTTAAGATTTTATTTATTTATCTGACAGAGATCACAAGTAGGCAGAGAGGCAGGCAGAGAGAGGGGAGGAAGCCGGCTTCCCGCTGAGCAGCAGAGTGGGGTCATGACCTGAGCCGAAGGTAGAGGCTTTAACCCACTGAGCCACCCAGGTGCCCCAATGCTGTGCTGTTCTTAAGGGAAGACCACATTTAATGTGAAGAAAAGTTAAGATAATTTGAAGGTGAACTCCAATTGCATAGTAATATCTTTGGAGTGAGTGGTGTGTGTGTGTGTGTGTGCACGCGCGTGCGTGCGCGTGTTCATGTGTATGTGTGTCCACACACACTAACACATAGGAGTGGGGTGGAGGAGAGACAAGGAGAGAGGGAGATTGAGACTTAAACCATTTCAAAATGCATTTTCTTTTCAGGGTAAATTATGTATTTGTATTTCTAAATTTTTTATTTATTTAAAATTTTAGGTAGGCTCCATGCCTAACCCAACTCAGAATTCTGAGATCAGGAGTCGCACACTCTACCAACTGAGCCAGCCAGGTGCCCTAATTTTTTTTCTTTTTTCTTTTTTAAAGAAAAAATTAGGTTATTATGTCAACATGTGTTGACTATAAAATTCAACAGCTACAGAAACTCAAAGTTAGTTTCTGCTGTTACTAGACCACACTTTATGTTCAAAATAGCCCATTTATTAGCAGTTTGATACTATTATTCTAGATAGTTCTCCTACTTCCTACTCCCTGTACCCTGCCTGTATGGATATACCTGTATGTTAATTCTTAAAAAACAAACAAGCAAACAAACATAAACCTAGTATTATACTGTTTTCAGGTTTTTTTTTTCTTTTTTCTTACCAATCAGTGCATCTTTTTTTTTTTTTTTAATGATTTTATGTATTTATTTGACAGAGAGTCACAAGTAGGCAGAGAGGCAGGCAGAGAGAGAGAGAGGGAAGCAGGCACCCTGCTGAGCAGAGAGCCCGATGTGGGGCTCGATCCCAGGACCCTGAGATCATGACCTGAGCTGAAGGCAGAGGCTTAACCCACTGAGTCACCCAGGCACCCCCCAATCAGTACATCTTAAATCTAAAGGGCTAAATTCTAAATATTCCTTCATTGACTTTATATTTTGTTCTTAGAACATTAGTCCAGGACTTAAGAGACTTGCATTATGATTTCTTTTGGCTTCATGATCTTGGGCAAGTCACTTAGCCCTTCTCTTTTTGTTTCTTCATCTGTAAAATTTAGAGATGGTGAGTGGTTGACTTGAAGGTTTCTGATAGCTTTAAAATTTGTTTAGGAATGCTAGGATTTCAAAGGGCAGACATTTCCTTCAATTTTATATGAAAAGTGATTATCTTAATCCACCTGTGAATGCCTCATGGGAGTAGTTGTTGCCAAGTTAAAAATATAGTAGTTTGGGGAAGAAGCACTAATACTAGAAACAAGATTAAAAAAATAATATCTAATCATTTACTAGGTTACTTACTTAGCAGCCATACCTGATGCTTTTAGGGAAGTGTTGACCAAAACAAAACAGAAACAAAAGGGTTTTCACAGAACTGATTAAGTTTTTGCACTAAAAATTTGTATCACTTTTTGGGGGGTGTGGGATGTAGGTGGGTCAGGGTTTGGTTTTATCTACTGAGTGCAAATGAGACAAATGGGACTTCACGGCCCCGCTCAGTGTTTTTTTCTCCACATCAGATGGGTAATGTGCCAAGGTGGTAACAAGGATTGAGGGATGCACATGTCACACAATGGTGTGAACACCCAATCATCATGCTTACTGCACAGCATTTTTTTTTTTTAAGATTTTAACTATTTATTTGACAGGCAGAGATCACAAGCAGGCAGAGAGGCAAGCAGAGAGAGAGGTGGGGGGAAGCAGGCTCCTTGCCAAGCAGAGAGCCTGACATGGGGCTCGATCCCAGGACCCTGAGATCACGACCTGAGCCGAAGGCCGAGGCCTTAACCCACTGAGCCACCCAGGGACCCCTGCACGGCATTTTTAAAGGAATTGTGTCACCTTCTCACATAAGTGTCGTATAAAAGCCAAGGTATTAGGAGTAGGAGTAATTAGTATGTGGCTGGGAGCTGTGTTATGTATTCAGGAAACACTTGAGAAGGCAAAGAAGTCTTAGTTTAAATAAATTTTTTTTAATTTATTTATCAGAGCACACACTGCAGGGGGAGCAGCAGGCAGAGGGAAAAGCAGGCTCCATGCTGAGTAAAGAGCCTGATGTGGGACTTGAACCCAGGAACCTGGAATCATGGCCTGAGCTGAAGGCAGACCCTAAACTGACTGAGACACCCAGGGATTTCCCCCTTGCACCCCGCTTTTTAAAAGATTTATTTATTTTTAGGGGCGCCTGGGTGGCTCAGTGGTTAAGCCGCTGCCTTCGGCTCAGGTCATGATCTCAGGGTCCTGGGATCGAGTCCCGCATCGGGCTCTCTGCTCGGCAGGGAGCCTGCTTCCTCCTCTCTCTCTCTGCCTGCCTCTCTACCTACTTGTGATTTCTCTCTGTCAAAAAAATAAATAAAATCTTTAAAAAAAAAAAAAAGATTTATTTATTTTTAAAGGGGGTGCAGAAGGGCAGAGGGAGAGAATCTCGAGAAGACTCCTCGCTGAGTGTGGAGCTTAAGATAGGGGCTCAATTCCACACTGAACTGAAACCAAGAGTTGGATGCTCAACCCACTGAGCCACTCAGGTGCCCCTTATTTTAAAGAATCTGAGTGAAAGTGTTCAGCTCTTGAATTAGCATTATTATTTTCTTGTTACTAATATTATAATATTATATAATAATATTAATATTATATATTATAATATTATAATATATAATAGTTTTGGGGGTGCTTGGGTGGCTTAGTTGGTTAAGTATCTGCCTTCGGCTCCGGTCATGATCCCACAGTCCTGGGTTTGAGTCCCACATTGGGCTCCTTGCTCAGCAGGAAGTCTGCTTGTCCCTCTCCCTCTGCCACTCCCCCTGCTTGTGCTCTTTCTTGCTCTGACAAATAAATAAAATATATAAAATAAAATAAAATAAAAGGTAGCTTTTGTTTTTCTGCTCTCAGTGTCTTAAGTTGCTGATTTTATTTCCTTTTAATTTTTTATTTGTTTTATTTGCTTTCATCTTTGTCCATAGTGTGTCCACTAATATTTTATGTACTTATTCCTAATCTTTAGCTTTTATTTTTCTAATACTTTCTTGTCACTTTTATGTGTTTTAACTCTGCCCTTTTCATTTGATTTTTTTGCTTAAATTCTTTGTTAAAATTTAGTTGTTGTTGTTTTTCCCTCAAATAAGATTTTAGGAAGGCAAAGCCACAAAAAGTTATGCAGAAGAATCATTGAGGAAACTAGTGACTCCAACAGTAGCTTGCCCGGGGAGAGCTTTAATTTAAATTTACTTTTTTTTTTTTTTTCCTAAAGATTTTATTCATTTATTTGACAGAGATCACAAGTAGGCAGAGAGGCAGGCAGAGAGAGAGGCAGGAAGCATGCTCCCCGCCGAGCAGAGAGCCTGATGCGGGGCTCAATCCCAGGACCCTGGGACCATGACCTGAGCTGAAGGCAGAGGCTTAACCCACTGAGCCAACCAGGTGCCCCTTAAATTTATTTTTTATTGTATATATTCTTTTTTCTATATAACTGGTTGTTGGGTGTCATGTTTCTAAGATAAATAACCAAAAAGTTACTTTACACCCTCAGCAAGAGATCAAGCTACTTTTATTCTCCTTCCTCTTACCCAGTAGTGGCTCTTTTAAATTCTTCAAATCTTTAATCTGAGTAATGCAGATGCACCATGGGCAAATTTCTCACCCCTACATAAAATGTTTATTTACAGTGATAAAGCCTATGAAGTACACTAAAAAGGTCTGTTCTCATATTGTCATACCTTTAGTCATTTTGAAGGTGCTTGACTTAAAAAGTTTCACAGTTCTCATTTTTAAAAATTATTTATTTATTTATTTGACAGAGATCACAAGCAGGCAGAGGCAGGCAGAGAGAGGGAGGAACACAGTCCTCATTTTAAAAAGAATACTTTTTAGCACTATTAGCCTCCTAAAATCTTTCAAACAAAAAACAGAAAAATAGTGGCAGGTTTTTTTTTTTTTTTTAAGTATTTTTATTTATTTTTTGAGAGAGAGAGAGTGAAAGAGAGTATGACAGCAGGGCGAGAGGCAGAGGGAGAAGCAGACTCCCCGCTGAGCGGGAGCCCAGCTGCCGTGCTCTGGCTGTGGTGCTCTATTGTGGAACTCTGGGATTATGACCTGATCCAAGGCAGATGCTTAACCAACTGAGCCACCTTGGCATCCCAAACAGTGGCAGGTCTTAACTAATATTTATTGCTAATCTTATTGTTAAAACCTTTTTAAAAAATTTATGTTTCTTAAAATAATAACTTCCTTTTTTAGTGTATATAGGTACAGAAAATATTTAAAAAGATATTTTAAGTATGAAATACAATCATCAAGGGGCACTTGGGTGGCTCAGTGGGTTAAGCCTCTGCCTTCGGCTCAGGTCATGATCTCAGGGTCCTGGGATCGAGTCCCGAGTCAGGCTACCTGCTTCCCTCTCTCTCTCTGCCTGCCTCTCTGCCTACTTGTGATCTCTCTGTCAAATAAATACATGAAATTCATAAAATCTTTTTTAAAAAAAATCATCAGAAGGAAATTTTAAAGAGAAAATCATAATTCTGGATGATATAGCACATTAATAATTTTTATGCATTCATAATTATTTCAGGTATTACATTGATTTGGGCCTAAGATATCATGTGGGCCTAAGAATGCAAAACTAGATAAGGTTATTCTTTAGTCTCTGCACGTTCCAGTTTGAGCCTAGGCCTCTAACTGGATATTGCTTTGGTATAAATGGAGCAGATGAAACCTTATGTTAGCTGTCACTTTTTTACATCCTTCCTCAACAAGATACTTGACTTAATTTAATCTTCTAGGTTTGTTGTCTTCACCATAGTGATATTGCTGCTACTCTTTTTAAAGGTCAGTATTATTACCCTTTAATATTTCCTTTTTCATTATGCATCTCATTCTCTTTCTACATTTCTGTACATTTCTCTCATTCTGGGATCTAAATTAGCCTAAGTTATTACTGATGATCGTGTCTGTCTCTTCCCAGAATTAAAACACTGAAATGACACTTTAATGTTTTATGTATGAAATATATACAGGAGTTAGTTACTTTGCTGAATATGTAAAGTCTTAATAAGGATTCAAGTTAGTTTGAATGCTACAAGAATGCTACCCCTGCGTTCTTTTTATTAAACACATTTAAAAATGCATACATATAATAACATTTCAAAATTATGTAAGTGCTCAAGAATCCTGATCTTGTTCACTTCAGGTCTTTTGGAATATAACTGTAGCATTCTGACATTAAGTAGCATGCCATGAGATAATTTTTGTTGTAGTTGATTAGTTTTTTGAGGAGATTTTTAATGCCTTGTTTTTCAGAGTGATCACTTACAGATTTTAGATTCTGTAAAGTATAGCTTTCATAATTTTAGGAGTGCAGTGACAACTGCACAGCAAGTCCATATGTTGCCTTGCTATAATTATATTTTAATAATTATTTTTTCTTTAGGGAAAGAACTATGGCTAACCTCCAAGAGACTAAAGCTGATGATTGTAATCATTCATATTTTTTAAACAGAACTTTTTCCTTTTTCTGATTTTACATAGCCAAATTTATTTTTCTTGTGAAGTTGAGTTTATTTATGTTGTATCATAGCATCAACTGGATGAAGTTACTATTCTGGATCCTACTGTAAAATTTAAATGAATATTTATGTCAGATGGGAAGATTACCCTGCTTTTTTAGTTATTCCCGTATATGGACTTGCTGCCACATGCATGCTAATTTTTTCATCTCGGAACATGCAGCTTGCTCCTTGCCGCCTCCGTTCTTCTGTATATTACCATTCCCTCCACCAGCAATGCCCTCCTTCCTTTTCATCCATCTCCTTTTCTCCTTTTAAAATTGGCATCTAAAATTATTTCCCCTAAAAGTTCTTTCACGATTTTCTTGGTTTTACCTTAACACTTAACATGGATAGATACAGCGTCAACCAGTATGAGTTGTGTTACTGTGATATACCAGGTACAGTGCTAACTATCTCGTTTAATTTTCACAGCTGTTTTATGAGTTGTGCTCATTTTACATTGAAATTAAATAAATTTTGGTACATTCCTAGCTTTAGCTTTGCTAAAATGTGAGCTTTTCCTATCATTTAAAAAAAGTTGCTTTTTATAGTAGTATTCTGCCATACGTATTCTTTCCTTTCTTGGTTTTTATCACTTAACCTACCAATAGCACTTAAAGGAAAAAACCAAACACTGTTTTTATATAATTTCCATAGATAAAATGTACCCATTTTATGTATACAATGTGATGCATTTTGACAGATGCATATGCCCATGTAACTATCACTACCATAAAGAAGATGTAGAACATTTTCATCAGTCCCCAAAATCCCTTGTGCCCTTTTCCTACTTAATATTTCCCCTTCTCCACTGTCCCCACTTTCCCAGCTCTTCTTCAGACAACAACTGATCTGAGTTCTGTTCACAACACATTGTTTCTTGTCTGTTCTAGGATTTCATCTAAGTGAAATAATAGAATATGTACTCTTGTGTGGCTTCTTTTGCTCAGCATGTTTTTGAGATTATTCATTTTTATTGCTAGATATATTCCATTGTATGAATGTACTGCGATTTGTTCGTTCACTTAGATATTTGACTTGACTATTAAAAATGTTGTGAGGGCCACCCAGGTGGCTCAGTCAGTTAAGCATCTGCCTTCAGCTTAGGTCATGATCCCAGAGTCCTGCATCAGGCTTCCTGCTCAACAGTGAGCCTGCTTCTCCTGGTTGCATCTCCCCTCAGCTTGTATTATCTCTTTCAAATAAATAAAATCTTAAAAAAAAAACTGTTATGAAAAATCCATGTACAAGTCTTTGAGCAGACATATTTCCATTTCTCCTGGGTAACCCTTGGGATAGTTCTACTGTTTTCTATTTTCACCAACAGCATATAAAAGTTCCAGTTGTTCCTTCTCCTTGTCAACGGTTTAAAAAATTTTAGTTTCTAGTGGTTGTGTAGTAGTATCTCGTTGTGGTTTTACATTTGCATTTTACTGGTGACCAGTAGTGTATTGAGCATATTTTCATTAGTTTGTCGGTCATTTGTATTCTTATTTATTGTTTAAATCTTTTGTCTATTTAAAAACTTTTGCTTTTTCTTATTATTGACTTTTAAGAGTTCTTATGGTCTGATACTGGTTCTTTGTCAAATGTATGTATTGTGTATGTTTTTTCCTAGTCTGGTTTACCTTTTCATTTTCCTAACTCTGTTTCTGAAGAGAAGCTTTTAATTTTTATGGAGTCTAGCATACCAGTTTTTTCTTTTATGGTTTGTGTTTTCTAGTCTCCTAAGAAATTTTTGCCTACCCCAAATTTGTGAAGATTTTTGCTATTTTATTCTAAAAGTTTTATATTGAAATATTTATATTTACATTTATGTTTGCTTTTACATTTAGGTCTGTGATTTATTTTGAATTAATATTTGTGTTTAGTGTAAGTCAGGTTTTCCCCCCCCTCTTTTAATGAGATTTTTATTTAAAATATTTTCCTTTTTATTGGGTTTCCTTGGCACTTCTCTTGCAAACTAATTGACCATGGATGTCATTTCTGGACTTTCTGTTCTCTTCCAGTGGTGTATATTATGTTATGCCAATATCAAACTCTTTTGCTTCATTTTTGTAATAAATTTTGGAGGTAGTATAAATCCCCTAACCTAAAATCATCTTGAAAATAGAAAAAAAGTCCTTGTATAATTTTCTCTCTTGCCCTCACTGCTTATGTTTGTGTGCATGGCGATTTTTGTTTTCATTTACTTGTTTTTGTTAGTTTATGTTTTCAGAATGTTGCCGCCAATGAGGCTTTGTGCTTGATATTTTGGGGGCAGATATTATTTGTTTTAAGGACGATGCTAAGTACTTTCAGCTGATGAGAAGGAATTAGACAGCAGTTGATGATCTTCTTTTCCTAAAAATCATTGGTAATAAGTAACACTAGGTTTCAGTGGTATATCTATATGTTTTTGGAAGTCAGTTAATAGGGTCTGCAATACCAAAAGTGTGTGTCAGAAGCCAGGTGTTTAAATACCAAATCTGGAATTGGTTGGGAAACGAAATTGTAACACTTCTCAGTTACTTTAAAATCATGTTTTTTTCTCCCTCTCCTGTGTCTCTTTAACAGAAGCATCTTAGCTTTGTCTAAAGCATTCTTTCACCGAGTATTTGAGAAACACTAATGGCAGTTGCCAAAACTAAAGGGTGTTTAAGAGGGAACATGTTGAATTGAAGAAAAACTTTAGATACAGATTGCACTTAATTTAGTTTAACTACATGTAAATTAAACTAAAAAAATCAATACTATTTGTGATTTCAAAATAGTGCCCAGATGCTTTCATTTTTCTTCTTAAACTGTCTTATTTTAGAATAAAAATAATAGAAGTGATAAATGTGGCATTCAATTTTGTATTGATTTTTATTTATCAGTGTTTTATTTCATTTCTTTCTCTCTTTTTTAATGTTTTCTTTCAATTCTCTCTCTCTTTCTTTTTGTCCTTGGGGATTTTATCTTCTGTTTATTCTGTATCCTTTTTCTTTACTTCTCACATATTGGAAACATTGAAGAGTCTTGATTATGCATTTTAATTAACTTGTTCTTGTAACTGATAAGTCCTAGGCGATGGTAGAAATATGTGTGTATTTTTTTCTTCCTACGGAAATCACATTTATCATTTGAAAGATGTTTCTAAGCTTTGCATTTGATACAACTTAGAATTTTTAGAAACCAGGGAGGTGATGAGATAGAGGTGGAGTTATAGCTTCCCCTTTTTTTAGTTATTGAGATGGGTTGATTATGGTCTTGGGCCTCATAAGGATTGGTCATATACTTTGTTTCCACTGTTTACTTCAGAAAGACTGCGTAGATTATAAGATCAGACAAATGGAATTGTCAGCTGCTCAAATAGATATTTTTAGATATGTTTCTCCTCTTAATACTAATCATGCAGTTGACCACAAATCCTTCATTTGATAGGGCATGAGAAACTAAGATATAAGAGCTCCAGAGGAGGCATTTTGGATAGTAAGACCGAACTAAAATTGAGATAGAGGTCACTTTTCTGATTAAACACGGTTTTTTCTCCTTTTTCTCCTTATCATTCTGGTTAAAACCTGGTCTTGATGATGTTTATGTGATAGATCTTATTAATGGAATTAAAACACCTAGCTAGAAACACATAGGTGAATATAATGCTATTGTTGCTTTTTTTCCTTATAGTGTATATGGTGTTTTATGTTTCAAGTCTCACATACCACTTTTGTGGATTCATTTGAAGTTAGCCTTGACTTTGTTATTCAAGGCTTGCTTATTTTAGTTGTACAAGGCTGAAATACGTTCAGTTAGGGTTCTTTGGTTCAAGCAGTAGGAAACTTTTGCTGACTTAAATAGTATACCAGAATGATAAGCTCATTTTCATGAAGTAAAAGTTGGAAAACCATGATTTAGAAAGAACTCCAGGGTCTAAAAATTCATTCATGTGATCACTCTGCTCTTGAGTCAGCTGTCTCAGGAGAGTGAGTCAGATAGGACTGATTGACTTGGTTTGGGTTTATTGCTCAGTCTTTGCTAGAGAAGAGCAGGGTACCAAGCAAGATTGCATACATTGGAGGAGGTTTGCTTTCTTCAAGGGAAGATCAAGGTACATATTATTACAGGAAGGGGAAGTCAACGTGTACAGGTTAAAAAAAAATCCATTACTGCTATAGTTTCTAGGGTGACATAATATTTTTTTAATCTTATAATGCAGTTTTAACATTTCTTGGGTGAACTCAAACTTTTCAGCCTTCATAGATTTGCCATGATCATTTATTAAATGCCCACGAAGAAGACTACTCTGCTTTATACATCAGTTGTTTTTCTTCAATCTTTTGTTCATACCCTTAAGTGACTCAATGATTTAAACCATGTAGTCTTAATTACTTGTGAAGAAAGTTTTACTTTGTTCCTGTTATTCACTTACTGAATTTTTTTTCCCAGTGCTTGCTATGTGCCAGGTACTGTGCAAGAAACTGAGGTTTCCAAAATAAATAAGAGCAAACATACCTTTTCCCCCAGCCTTGAGATATAATTGACCGTATTATCCTGTGTAAGTTTAAGGTAAACAGTGTGATGATTTGATCCATGCATGTGCTGCAGGATGTTTACCAAAACTTTGTGTTAAAGACATCCTTAATCTCACATAATTACCATTTTGTTATGTTGTTGTGAGAACATTAAAGCTTTGCTCTCATAGCAGCTTTCAAATTACAATACAGAATTGTCAACTGTAGTCACCATGCTGTACATTATATCCTTGGAATCTATTCATCTTACACCTGGAAGTTTGTACACTATGACCAGTATTTCCTCATTTCCTCTTCCCCTGAGGCCCCTGACAACCACCATTCTGCACTCTGTTTCTATGAGTTCAGTGTTTTTAGATTCCACATATAATTGAGGTCATACAGTATTTGTCTTTCTCTGTCTGATTTAATTTCACTTAACTTAATGTCTTCAAGGTCTATCCATGTTGGAAATGGCAGGATTTCCTTTTCTTAGTAGCTGAATAATTCTATTTTATAAATAAAATTTCCATGTTTTGGCGATTGTGAATAATGCTGCATGAACATGGGATATCTCTTCAAGATAATGATTTTGTTTCCTTCAGATAAATACCCAGTAATGGAATTGCTAATGGTAGTCCTATTTTTAACTTCCTGAGGAATCTCCATACTGTTTTCCACAGTGGCTGTACCAGTTTATATTCCTGACAGCAGTGCACTGGGGTTCCTTTTTCTTCATATCCTCACCTACATTTGTTATCTCTTGTTTTTTTGAGAATAATTCTAACAGGTGTGAGTTGATTAATCATTGTGTTTGTTTGTTTGTTTGTTTTTTAGATTTTATTTATTTATTTGACAGAGCAAGACACAGTGAGAGAGGGTATACTAGCAGGGGAGTGTGAGAGGAGGGAGCTCAGCAGGAAGCCCTATTGGGGGCTCGAATCCTAGGACCCTGGGATCATGACCTGAGCCAAAGGCAGCTGTGTAATGTAACAGCTGAGTCACCCAGGCACCCCAATCATTGTGGTTTTGATAGGCATTTCCTCTATGATCAGTGATGTTGAGCACCTTTTCATGTAGCTGTTGGTCATTTGTATGTCTTCAGGAAAATGTCTATTCAAGTCCTCTGCCCATATTTAAATCAGATTTTTTTTTTTTTTTTTTGCTATCAAGTTGTACAAGTTCCTTATCTTTTTTGAATATTAATCCTTTATCAGACATGTGGCTCACAAATATTTCATCACATTTTGTAGATTGACTTTTCATATATATTGTTTCTTTTGCTGTGCAGGAGCTTTTTAGTTTCATACAGTCCAGTCTTATTCCTATAAAAAGAAGGTATACCAATGTTGCTTTTGTAGCTTGTATATTTGTTACATAGCCCCTCCGCCCCCAATCAGTACCAAGACTGACGTCAAGGAGCTTTTTCCTTTGTTTTCTTCTGGAAGTTATTTGGTTTCAGGTCTTAGGTTTAATTCCTTAGTCCACTTTGAATTGATTTTTGTGTATGGTGTAAGATAGGGATCCAGTTTCATTCTTTTGCCTGTGACTTTCCAGTTTTCCCAACATCATTTACTGAAAGGACTATTCTTTCCCCATTGAATATTTTTGGCTCCCTTGTCAAATATTAGTTGACCATATACTTATGAGTTTATTACTGAGTTCTTTGTCCGGTCCCATTGGTCTGTGTCTGTTTGATGCCAGGACCATATTGTTTTGGTTACTATAGCTTTGTAATATAATTTAAAAAGAGAAATTGTAATGCCTCCAACTTCATTCTTCTGAAGATTGCTTTGGCTATTTGGGGTCTTTTATAGTTCCGCTGGAATTTAAGGATTGTCTTTGTATTTTAGTGTGAAATGTGTCTTTGAAATAATGGTAGGGGTTGCACTGAATCAATGATGACTTTGAATAGTATGAATATATAAAAATATTAATTCTTCTGATCCATGAATATGGGATGTCTACTTTAATTTCTTCCTTGGAGTCTTATGGTGTTCAGTATTTAGATCTTTCACTTCCTTGATTAAATTTATTTCTAAGTGGGGTACCTGGCAGGCTCAGTCAGTAGAGCACATGACTCTTGATTTTGGAGTCATTAGTCATGAGTCATTTGGAGTCATGAGTTCAAGGACCACTTTGGGTGTAGAGCTTACTTGAAAAAAAATTAAAAATAAAATAAAGCCGGTTCACCTGGGTGGCTTAGTTGTTAAGTGTCTGCCTTCAGCTCAGGTCATGATTCCAGGGTCCTGGGATCAAATCTGGCATTGGGCTTCCTGCTCAGGGGAAAGCCTGCTTCTCCCTTTCCCACTCCCCCTGCTTGTGTTCCCTGTCTCCTGTGTCTTTCTCTGTCAAATAAATAAAATAAAATCTTAAAAATAAATAAATAGAACCAATTCTTTTAAAAAAATTATTCCTAAGTATTTTATTCTTTTTGATGCTATTGTAAATGGAATTGACTTCTTTGTTTTTTTCCACATAGTTTATTGTACTATAGTAATTTTTGATTTTGTATCTTGCAGTTTTACTGAATATGTTCATTAGATCTGTCAGTTTTTTAACTGTGTTTAGGATTTTCTGTATACAAGATTATATTATCAGCAAACAAAGACACTTTATTTATTTATTTATTTTTTAAAGATATTTAAAATTTATTTGCAGAGATCACAAGCAGGCAGAGAGGCAGGCAGAGAGAGAGGAAGGGAAGCAGGCTCCCTTCTGAGCAGAGAGCCCGATGTGGGACTTGATCCCAGGACCCTGAGATCATGACCTGAGCCGAAGGCAAAGGCTTAACCCACTGAGCCACCCAGGTGCCCCAAGACACTTTTTTTAAAAAAGGTTTTATTTATTTATTTGCAAGAGAGAATGAGAGAGCGAGAGCAGGAGAGGGGTGAGGGAAAGCAGACTCCCCTGAGCAGAGCCTGATGTAGGTTGGGCTTGATCCCAGGACCTGGAGTCAAAGGCAGACACCATCTGAACCACCCAGGTGCTCTGAGACACTTCTGCTTTTCGCTTTCCAGTTTGGATGCCTTTTATTTCTTTTTCTTGCCTAATTGCTCTGGCTGGGACTGGAAATCAAATTCTTCTCAAACTCTTCAAAATAAAGATCTTCCTGATCTTGAAAGGAAAGTTTTCAGCCTTTCACCGCTGAATGTTAGCTGTGGATTTTTCATATATGATCTTTATGTTGAGATATGTTACCTTCTATACCCAATTTGTTGAGCTTTTATTTTTTTCCAGTTAATTATGAAAGGATGTTGAATTTTGTCAAATGCTTTTTCTGCAGCTGTTGAGATGATCATGTGATTTTTGTCCTTCATTTTAGTAATGTAGCATATTTACATTTATTGATTTGCATGTGTTGAACTATCCTTGCATCCTAGGGGATAAATCCTATTTGATCATTGTGTATGATCTGCTTAATGTGCTATTGAATTCTGTTTACTATTATTTTGTTGAGGATTTTTGTGTTTATAGTCATCAGGATTTTGGCCTGTTTTCTTGTAGTATCATTGTCTTTGGTATCAGGATAATGCTGACCTCATTAAATGAATTAAGGAGTGTTCCCTTCTGTAGTTTATTTTGAAGAGTTTGAGAAGAATTGGTATTAAATCTTTAAAATTTTGGTAGAATTTACCCATGTAGGCATCTGATCCCAGGCTTTTCTTTATTGGGGGTTTTGATTATTGCTTCAGTCTCCTTAACTTGTTACTTGGTCAGCTCAGAATTATTTCTTTATGATTTGGACTTGGTAGACTGTATGCTTCTAGGAATTGATCCATTTCTTGTAGGTTGTTCATTTTTGGTGTATAATTGTTCATTATTAGTGTCTTATGGGCCTTTGTATTTCTGTGCTATCTGCTGTAATGTCTCTTTCCATTTTTAATTTGTTTATTTCTCGTTTATTTTTTCAAAAAACCAATTCTTAGTTTCATTGGTCTTTGTATTTTTCTATTCTGTTTCATTTTTTTCATCTTTGATCTTTAGCTTATTTCTTCTGTTAACTTTGGGCTTAGTTCTTGTTTTTTCAGTTTTTGAAGTGTAAAGTTGGGTTGCTTGAGATCATTCCTTTTTCTTAGTTTAGGCATTTATCCCTATAAACTCTTTTGCTGTATTCCATAAACTTGTTATGTTGTATTACATTTGCATTTATTTCCAGATATTTCTTTCTTTCCCTGTTAATTTCCTCTTTGATTCTGTGGTTGTTCAGGAATGCGTTATTTAAATTCCACATTTGTAAATTTTCTGCTTTTCTTATTATTGATTTCTAGTTCCAAATCTTTGTGGTTTGAAGAGATCCTAGCATGATTTCAGTCTCTTAAAATTTGCTGAGACTTGTTTTGTAACCTAACATATGATTTATCCTGGAGAATGTTGCATGTGCACTTGAGAAAAATGTGTATTCTGCTGCTGTTGCTTGTAGTGTTCTGTATATGTCTGTTAGGTACATTTAATCTAAGGTATAGTTCAAGTCCAGTGTTTCCTTATTGATTTTCTGTCTGGAAGGTTTGTCCATTTTTGAAAGTGGGGTATTGAAGTCCCCCCATTATTATATTGCTGTCTTCAAATCTATTAGTATAATTTGCTTAATATATTTAGTTGCTTCAATGTTGGGTGCATATATATTTACAATTGTTATATCCTCATGATGAATTGACCCCTTTTTCATTATATAATGACCTTTTTTGTCTTGTTTCAATTTTTGACTTCAAGTCTATTTTCTCTGATATAATTGTAGTTACCTCTGCTCTCTTTGGTTTCTATTTGCATGAAATGTTTTTTCACCTCTTCTCTTTGAGCCTATATGTGTCCTTGAAGCTGAAGTGAGTCTCTTGTAGGCAGCATTTAGTTGGGTCTTTTTTTTTTCTTTTTTTTTAAATCAATTCAGCCACTCTGTGCCCTCTCATTGGTGTGTTTAATCTATTTACATTTAAGGTAATTATTGATAAGTAAGAACTTATTATTTCTATCTTGCTAATTGTTTTCTGGCCATATTATAGTTTCTTTGTGCCTTTCTTCCTCTCTTATTCTCCTTCTTTATAAAGTGATGATTTTCTATATTGGTACACTTCGATTACCAATTATGTGTGTCTTCTTTAAGTTTTTGGTTTTTGGTTGCCCTTAGGCCTACTTGAAACATCTTATAGATATAACAATCTATTTTAAGTTGATGTCAACTTAACTTTGGTCTCAAAAAAACAAAACAAAACCAACAAACAGAAAACTGCTCTTTCATTCCCCTCCCTCACATTTTGTGTTTTTGATGTCACATTTTAATCTTTTTATATTGTGTATCAATTTACAAATTATTATAGCTATAACTATTTTTGTCCTTCAACCTTTATACTAGAGTTAACACACCACCATATTACAGTATTAGAGTATTCGAAATTAGACTACTTACTTGCCTTTACTAATGGCTATTTATTTTCCTAAGTTTCCATGTTACTGATTAATGTCCTTTAGCTTCAGCTTGAAGGGGTCCTTTCAATATTTCTTGTAAGGGAGGTCTAGTGGTAAAGAACTCCCTCAGGTTTTGTTTAGGAAGGTCTTTATCTTGCTTTCATTACTGAAGGACAATCATGCTGGGTAAAACATTCTTGGTTGACAATTTTTCTTTCTTTCCATACTTTGACTATAGCACTCTTTTCACTCCTGGCCTGCAAGGCCTGTGATGAGAAATCCACTGATAGACATGGGAGTTCCCTTATATGCAAGAATTTTTTTTTCCTCTTGCTGCTTTTAAAATCCTCTTTGCTTTTGGGCCATTTTATTATAATGTGTTTGGAGAAGATTGTTTGGATTGAAAATGTGGTGACCTATTAGCTTCATGAACCGGGATATCCAGACAAATCTCCCAAGTTTGCCTTCTCAGCTGTTATTTCTTTAAATGTGTTTTCTACATTTGTATACCTTAATGTATACCTTGCTTCTCTTATTGGTATCTTAAAAGACCCATAGAGACCCATAGACATCTGCATACCTTTTCTTTTTTCTCTTTCTTTCTTTCTTGCCTTTCTGGATGATTTCAAAAGATCTGTCTTCAAGCCCCCTGATTATTTCTTTTGTTCTTTGATCTGCTGTTGAAGCTTTCTGTTGAATTCTTCAGTTTAGTTATTGTATTCTTCAGTTCCAAAATTTATTTGTTCTTTGCTGAACTGTTTATCTTCTTGTATGATTTTCTTGTTACAGTTAAATTGTTTTTCTGTGTTCTTTTGTAGCTCTCTAAGCATCTTCAGAATGATTATTTTGAATTCTTTGTTGGGCAATTCCTGGATCTCCCATTTCTTTAGAGCCAGTTTGTTTCTGGAGGTTTACCATATTGCTTTGGTTTAGCTATGTTTTCTCGATATTTTATAGTATTGTATCTTTGTGTCTATGGATTTGAAGAATCAGTCACCCCTTCCTGACTTTATAGACTGATTTCAGTAAGAGAAGACTTTCATCGACAGGTGGGGCACACTAGAGCATGCTGTGTCCCTGAGTCTCGTAGTATTAGGATACCAAGTGCAGGGGCATGTGGCAGCACTGGGTTTTCAGTGGCCATTGTGGCCCATTGGCTAAAGCCATTGGGGTCTATAGCATCAACAAATGTGTGTTTTTTGGCTAGTGTTTTGGGAGTTCTGCAGAGTCATTGAGGATTGTTGTGGTCCTCAGTAGTACCTCTAGATTCAGCACCTAGGGTCCAGGGCAAGCAGTGGTAGTGTCTGGAACCTGTGGTATTCACACACTCAGCTATAAGGACTAGCTAGGGGTGCAGCTAGTGGCAGGTGTGGTCACAAACAGACATGTAATGGTGGGGCTCAGGGCAGGTAGATAGCTACAGGAGCCTTGGCTCTAGGTGTGCCCCACATGCTTGCTGTGTCTTGCTATGGGTGCATGGCAGTAGAGGACAGTGATGGAGTTGGGCCAGGATGTGCAGGTGCACAGCTCAAGGTGCTAGCTGTAAGTGATTCAGTGGTACTGCCCAGTGACAGAAGACAGGGCCTGATCTGGACCCACAAGAAGCTATGATGGCCCTGGCTGTTGGTGTGCTCTTCCTTGGTTGCAATCTCCAAAATGTGTATGTATGTGCATGTGATAGTGGAAGGTGGTACCATATGTCAGGCCAGTAGTGTGCAAGTACACAACTGGAGGAGCTCCTCTGAGCACATTCCTATCAAGTAGAAGTCAGCTGTGCGAGTCTAGGCTGGTGTCTTGAACTCAGCAACCACAGATGCCTGGACTGGCTGCTTGTATGATTCCCAGGCTCTGGAAGGGGCAGATGAAAGGAAGAAATGTATTTGTATGTGGAGGATCAGGCAGCTAGAGTCTGTGAACTCAAATACCTGTGGGGCAAAAGCTAGTGAAATCTGTCTCTGTGCTGGCTGTTGGTCTGGTCTGGTCTGGTTTGGTCTTATCTTCTTTCTTTTATTGTTTTAAGTAGGCCCTATACCTAATATGGAGCCCAGTGAGGGGCTTGAACTCATGACCCTGACATAAAGACCTGAGCTGGGATCAAGGGTCTGATACAACCAGTTGAGTGTAGTGTGGGTCTCAATCCCAGGACCCTGAGCTCATGACCTGAGGATGAAGGCAGACGTTTACCCGACTAAGCCATTCAGATGCCCAATAAGTTGGATTTTTCTAGGATTTCTTTTTCTTACAAATTTTCAAATTTATTGGTATAGTTATTTATAATTTTCTTTCAGGATATCTTTAATGTTTGGAGGATTTGTTATGATTTCTCCTTTATCAGTCATAATATTGGTTATTTTTCTGGTCTCTTTTTCCCCCCTTGCTTTTTACCTAGCCTTCATCAAATTGAATCTTTTTAAAGAACTAACTTTTGACCTTGTAGATTTTTCTCTTTGTACTTCTGCTCTTTGTTATTTCCTTCCTTTTACTTTTTAGATTTAATTTGCCCCTCTTTCAAATTAAAAAAAATTTTTTTTAATTTATTTAAGAGAGAGAAGAGCATGAGAGAGGGGAGGATCAGAGGGAGAGGCAGACTCCCCACTGAGCAGGGAACCTGATGTGGGACTCGATTCTGGGACTCCAGGATCATGACCTGAGCCAAAGGCAGTGGCTTAACCAACTGAGCCACCCAAGCATCCCTCAGATTTCTTGAAATGGTTGTTTAGCTCTTTGATTTTCAAACTACGTTTTATAGATATAAATTTTCTCTATAAAGTAGTCCTATCTTGGCCATAGAGAGTCCTTTTGCGTTGGCTCCTGAGTCTTCATTATATAATTCCTTGCATTTTGCTTGGATATGCAAGATACTGGAATGTAAGATATTCTAGGCATACCTTGTACATTTGTTTTCTTAGACCTAGAATATGCCATTTCTCAAAGAAGCCCTGATACCTTTTAATAAGAAATGATGGAGATCACAGACTGGATGCTGGGTCTGGTTGCTACTAGGTTGGTTATTGTCTCTATGTGCTGTTTTGCTATTTCCTTTTAAACCCATAAACTCTATATTTCACTTCGGAATGATTTTTTTCTTGAAGTATTAACAGGGAAGTATGAATGTATAGTAAGAGGGTTCTTACGTAGTTCTTTGCAGATTGGCTTGACACTTTTAAGGAAATGTATTACCTTGAGCTATATTCTGTCATTCATATTTTTTTCTCTGTATCCAACTCTGCAAAATGTTCAATGAATTAGATATATATCTACTCTATATAATATAAATATATATTTATAGATATATAGATATATATCTACTCTATATAATATAAATATATATTTATAACATATAAATATAAATATATATAATATATATAAATATATATTTATATATATAAATATATGTAAATATAAATATATATATAAATATATGTTTATATAAATATATATTATATAGAATAGATACATAAAATAGAATCTTGCTGTGTCAAAATTTATTTTTAAATTATGAAGTTACCTTTCTAATCTGTTCCTTTTCCACGTGTATTTTTTAGAAAACTTGTACTCTATAGTAATCTATTTGAGATGACTTCATTATTTCACATTATTTTATTTTATATTTTGTAGAATTAGGTATTTATTGGGAAATAAGGTTAACTAGTTTTGTTACTAGATCTAAAACCAGATAGATGAATCTCAAAAAAATGTAAACCAAAGTTTAAAATAGACTGCAAAAGTTAAAAAAGCTATTAGATTATAAAGATTTATAAAAGATTCTACATTAATTAATCCTAGTTAGATTTATTTATATATTCTACTTCTGGTAGTTAATTTGTTTTATTTAATATAAAAAGGCTTTGCGAAGTTCTTTTTTTGTATGTTGTTACTCTGCTACCTCCAGAAGGCTGAGTTTAATATCCTTATGTGCTACATAGGTAACATCATACATGTAGCTTTGTCATAAGACTCATTACATTGTAATATACTAGTCAGTTTATTTTGCCTTTTTTTGGCTAGGACAGGAATAATATTGATTGTTCCATATATGTCCAGAATCTACATCAAATAAATATTTGATGAATGTGTTTTGAGCCCTTTTAGGACATACAATTGATGGTGAAGCAATATAGGTATAAAGGCTTATTTTAAGCCTTAACAATTATGAGTTATGTATATTAATGGTTAATCTAAAGAAAATGAGAAATGGAATTTGTTTTGTATCTTACCAGAAATTTAGTAGTAGTGATTTTGTTTTTCATTGAACTTAGTCTAACACCGTTGGTTTTCCTCTGGGCAAATTGCTAATGATATTATTTTGGCTGAATTCTACATATTGTGTATTTTATTATCATCATTGTTGTTGTTACTATTTTTAGAATGAAAGGAATTTTAACACAATTCATAGGTGCCAAAATATTATTATACTCTAAGAAACGTATGTACTGCACTATTTTGCAATAATATTGATGAAAGCCCTTTGGATAGATGATTGCTTTATTCCAGCAATCCATTTACATAATTTATTTTGTCAAAGTGCTTGTGATTATGATGTTGGTGCTGCTGGCTTGCTCTTTGGGAACTGTCACAATTATGTGATGAATTTCTCATACTAGGCTTTCCTTAAGGATTTGACTTAGTGTAAGTACTGTATATTAGGTCAGACTAGCTAAACAAAATTGTTTTTATTTGCAACCTTTTTTTTTTTTCAAACTGGCAGTGAGAGAGATTAGGATTATTGAATCTAATACTCTTCTAGTATGTTGTACTTGAGAAGTATGATGTGTTCATTGATAAGCATTCTTGCTTTTGAGAATATTGGTTATTGTTACATAATCATTTAACAAAACAGAACAAATAACTTCTGAGGTATCCTGTGAGATAGGAGGAAATACTAATCATATACAACTTGTTGATGCCTTCAGATGGAGCCATCATTCATTATAGCATCATAAATTTGTTAAGATTAAGAAGAAGGGCACTTGGGTGACTCAGTGGGTTAAGTGTCTGCCTTTGGCTCACGTTATGATCCCAGGGGATCGAACTCCTGGAGTGGGACGCCCAGCACAGTGGGGAGTATGCTTGTCCCTCTCCCTTTGCCCCTCCCCCTGCTTGTGGTCTTTGTCTCTCTCGAATAAATAAAATCTTCTTCTTTTAAAGATTAAGTGACATGTGTTAAAGATGTTAGCATTGCTTAGGAGTTGCTCCTTCCTTTTCTCTGTTACTGAAATAGCAATTTAAGCCCCCAGTAAAGAACTATTATAAAAATTACTTTTTCTAGGAACTTTTTAAGTGTAGACAGTGAGGCACCAATTCCCCAAACAATGGCTAGAATACTGATAAAAAAAGGAACAAAAGAGGGAACAAAGTCTTCTTTAAAATTTGCCTTTGACTAGTAATTATGTTTAAATTTGGATGCAGGCCTAGCTTTAGCTCTGCAATTTGGAGAAGGGAATATTCAGGATTATGACACATTGTACTCTTTTACAAACATTTTATTATACTTTCTTCTTGATTGTATGTAACATATACTGTTAAAAATTTTTTTTAAATGGCAGAAAAGATTTCTTCTCAAGCCTACTCCCTGGTGCCTGTTGCCATTAGGTTTGTGTTTAGTTACCATTTAAACTTTTAGGAAATAAACTTTGTAATTCTCAGATTATCATTTTGATGAGGGAACAGAAGGCAGGCCAAGGACAAAGCACTAGCTGACACCCCACAACCTACCCACCCAACCCCACTCCTGTGTGGAATACATACATGTGACATTCTTCAGAAAACTTCCAACTATATTAATGGTAATGCTTTGTTATAGGGAAAAACAACCTTAGTTTCACAATAGCCAGGCCTCCAGTATCCTGAGAGTCTTCTTTAGCATATCAACGTCCTTTTGGCAGCTCCCTTTTTCCTTACCTCCCCCCAACACCCAAATATATAATCAGCCATTCCTCAGAATCCCAGGGCAGCTGCGCTTTCTGCCCACCAATCTCCAAGCTTTAATAAAATCAATTTTTTGTGCCAAAGACGTCTGAAGAATTCTTTTTTGTCTGTAGGCTTTAAAAGATCTCACTAATGTTGTGAAACTACATCAATATAAACATCTTTTGACTTTCACCTCTGAAAGATGGGGAAATTATTATGCTTATACTTTAAGCCTCCAATCAATCACCCTCTCCCTCTAGGATTTTTTGTTTCATATGTTGCAATCTTTGGCTTCAAGGAAAGTACTACTAACTTATTTCTTGACATATTAGCAATGTCTCTTATTTCAACTTCTTATTATCAAAGATAAAGAATTTAGGGCACCTATCCTTAATTTTATCTTTCTTTTCCACTTCTGGCTTCCTCTTTAAATTGGTCATGTTATGATTTGACTTTTGTATGTGTGTGTGTCTTCTTTGCCTTTTATATTGGTTAATTCAGTTTTTACATAATGTAATTGATGTACATGTTGGGGTTTGACAGCGAACAGTCAAGAAAGAATTCTTGAGATGTCTTAGGTGCAAAAAGGGTGGTTTTATTAAAGAATGGGGATAGGACCGGAGGACAGAAAGAGCAGCACTAGGGTTGTGAGGATTGCTGATTATATACTTTCAAATTGAGAGGGGGTTAGGAATAGTGTAAGTTTCTCAGAAATTTGGAAGCAAGGTTACCAGGACCTTGAGGGGCTACTTTTTTATTTATTTATTTTTTAAGGAAAAGGTCATTTACTACTGGTTAGTAAAACCTTCATCATGAGATCCCTTCAGATGTATATCAGTGGGCCATAAGTTTGGAGGATAATTGCTAACTTATATCTTGGTGGTGGGGTGGGTAGTTGGGTAGAGATAATGAAGTTTCCAAAGAGATTTTTTTTTTTTAAGCCAGGATTGTGGAGGTTGAGCTACTGTATAGCCATGGTTGCCTTTTGCCTTGGGCAAAGTGTTAATATGGAAGCACCTAAGCTTCTTGAGAAAGGTCACTCTGCCTATCTCAAGAAATTGTCTATGGCTATTAAGTTTTAAGGAAGTTTAATTTTTGTCTTTTGCCTTTGTTCTCCGCATTAGTAATTACATGGAGTGGTTTTTCCAAGTTGAAAAGCAAAAATTGGGATTCATTCATTCTATAAATAGTGATCCTTTAATATTCAAGTACCTCAGGGATCTGAACTTGATCCTTTTTTCTGTCTGCACAGATAACCCAGGGACTCTCATCCAGTTTCATCTTTTAAATTTTTAAATGTGCAGGGGGGGGAGCATGGGGGTAAAAATGATATGCTTTACCATGGGATCAAACTTAAGTTGTTATCAACTTAAAATACACTGCTATAGTTAGAAATTGTTATATGTAAGCCTCATTACAACCACAAAATAAAAACTTATGGTAAAAACACAAAAGATGAAGCAAAAAGAATGTAAGCATACCATTAAAGTCCCCAAACCACAAAGGAAGAAAATAAGAGAAGAGATGAAAAGAGGAATTATGAAAATATCCAGAAAACAGTTAACAAAATGGCAATAAGTACATACTTATAAATAAATAGATAAATAAATAAATAAATATTTATTCATTTATTTTAAAAAATATTTTTATTTATTTATTTGACAGAGATCACAGGTCAGCAGAGAGGCAGGCAGAGAGAGAGAGGAGGATACAGGCTTCCCGCAGAGCAGAGAGCCTGATGTGGGGCTTGATCCCAGGACCCCGGGATCACGACCTGAGTGGAAGGCAGAGGCCTTAACCCACTGAGCCACCCAGGTTCCCCTATAAATAGTTATTTAAAAAATAAATTATTTTAGGGGCGCCTGGGTGGCTCAGTGGGTTAAGCTGCTGCTTTCGGCTCAGGTCATGATCTCCGGGTCCTGGGATCGAGTCCCCCATCGGGCTCTCTGCTCAGCAGGGAGCCTGCTTCTCTCTCTCTCTCTCTCTGCCTGCCTCTCTGTCTACTTGTGATCTCTCTCTCTCTCTCTCTCTGTCAAATAAATAAATAAATTGTTTTAAATCCAATTGGACTAAATTCTCCAATTAAAGATTGGAGAGTGGCTGAATAGATAAAACAACAATAACAACAGCAAAAATACACAAGACCCATCTGTATGCTGCCTGAAGAGATTTTCTTTAGATGTTAGGACACACAGAAGTCTGAAAAGGGAGGGATGGAAAAAGATGTTCCATGCAAATGGAAACTTAAAGAAAGCTGGAGTAGCTGTATTTATATCAAACAAAATACACTTTAAAACTGTAATAAGACAAAGATGGGCATCATATAATGATAAAGGGATCAATCCAAAAGGAGTATTAACATTTGTAAATATTTATGCACCAACATTGGAGCATTACATACATAAAGCAAGTATTTACAAGACCTAAAGAGAAGTAGATAACAATACAGTAATAATAAGGGATGTTAATACCCCAGATCCAGACAGAAAAGCAATAGGAAAAAACTGCCCTTAAATAACATGTTAGACCAGATGGAATTAACAAACATAATCAGAAAATTACATCTAAAAGCAACAGAATGCACATTCTTCTCAAGTACACATGGAACATTCTCTAGAATAGGTTGTATGTTAAGCTACAAGTCTTTATTTTATTTTTTAAAAAATTTTTATTATTATGTTCAGTTAATCAGCATATACTACATCATTAGCAAATCAAGTCTTACTCTATTAAAGAGTATTGAAAGCATATCAAGCATCATTTTTACCACAATGGTTGAAAGCTAGAAATGAATTACTTGAAGAAAACTGGAAAATTTACAGATAGGTGGAGATTAAACAACATGCTTCTTAATAACCATATGAGTCAAGAAGAAATAAAAAATATCTCAAAACAAACAAAAATGGAAATATACCAGAATTTGTGGAATATATCAAAAGCCAGCCTGAGAGAGAAGTTTACAGTGATAAATGCTATAGCTCAAGAAACAAGAAAAATCTCATAACCTATCTTTACAGCTTGAGGAAATATAAAAAGAACAAACTAAGCCCAAAGTTAGTAGAAGGAAGGAAATAACAAAGATTAGAGCAGAAATAATGAAATAGAGACTAAAATGGCAGTAGAAAATATCAATGAACTAAGAGCTGATTCTTTGAAAAGATAAACAAAATTGGCAAGCTTTTAGCTAAAACTCACTAAGGGAATAAGAGGACTCATAAATAAATACAATAAAAAAATAAAAGAGGAGATACTAGAGCTGATACCAGAGAAATACAAAGGATCATCAGAAACTACTATGAAAAATTATAATTATCTGCCAACAAATTGGACAATCTAGAAGAAATGGGCAAATCTCTAGAAATATGCAAGCTATTCAGACTAAATCATGATGAAATAGAAAATTTGAACAGATCAATTACTAATAAGGAGATTGAATAAGCAATTTAAAAACTTATTTCAAGTGAGAATCCAAGGTCATGTAACTTTACTTGTATATTCTACCAAACATACCAAACAAACCAAACAAAGAAGAATTAATATCAATCCTTCTTAAACTCTTCCAAAGTATAAAAGAGGAGAAAACTCTTCCAGATTCATTTGACAAGGTCAGCATTTCCCTGATACCAAACCAGACAAGGATGTCACAAGAAAAAATTACAGGTTAATATCCCCGAGGAACATAGATGCAAAAATCCTGAAAAAAAAAAATAGCAAACTTAATTAAACAATACATCAAAGAGATCATACACCATGATCAAGTGAGTTTATTCCAGGGGTGAGAGGATGGTTCAACATCCACAAATCAGTCAATGTGGTATACTATATTAATAAACTACAGTATAAAAATCATCCGATTATATCCATAGATGCAGAAAAAGCATTTGACAAAGTTCAACATCTGTTTCATCTCAACAATGCAGGTAAGAGGGAATGTACCTCAGTATAGTAAAAGCCACATATGACAAGCCCACAGCGAACATCATATTTAGTGGTAAAAAACTGAAAGCTTTCCCGCTGAGGTCAGGTACAAGACAAGGATTCCCACTCTTGCCCTTTTATTCTGTATAGTTTGGGAAGATTCAGCTAATTGAAAATTTTATTGGGAGGAAGTCTTCATTTCCAGACAATGATGATTAAGGAAGGCGTAGCATTTAATCATAAATTGGGATAAGTCAGGAAAACATTCAGTCATCAAAAGCTACACATACAACAAACAGACACATACATGCACATCTGTGCTTCATATTAACCTCAGTGTAGAACCAACATAATACATGTAGGCATGAAAGCAGGGGGAAGAAATAGGGGAAATAAATGTGTGAACATTTATGATATTTTCCAATAGAGATAAAAGAGAAATAGGAGGGTAATTTTCAGGAAAGTAGAACTGAGAAAGGACTTTTTAACAATCAGGGAGGTTTGAGCATTATGGACAAGTAGAAGAACTGACAGGACAAATTCTTAGAGTTCTGTACTGTCATTAGATATTAGAAGAAAGTAGCTTGAAAATACAGGTAGAAAGCTTAATCACAGGAAAGATGGTGGCTGATAGAGAAGAAATTCAAACTGGGAGCTTTTAAAATTGCTCTTTTTTTTAAAAGTAGTTGTTTATGTTATTGAACGTTTCTTTGTTTTAGAAAAGATTCTGTATAGGTAACTTTAAACTTCAGTCAGAACTTAAGGATTTACAGAAGTTAGGCAGTTGGCAAAAAGGAGAAGCAGCGAAGTACTGGTGCAGATATGGTATGAGAGGTGGGTACAAACTGGAGAATGTTTCCCCTTGTAAAGTGGATGGCTGCTGCTTAGCTCTAATCAGTTATTGCTCAGTCTTCCAGTATTTTAGGACAAGTTATAAATCTACATTGTTATATGTGTAAGTTTTACTCTTAAAATATTGCTTGAAAAGAACCAAAATCACAGCCATTTGCCTTACATTTTGTGACCTGTTTTACACACTGAATTCCTTGTCATGTATGGTTTCATTACTATTTTGTTTACATAAAACTTTTGAGAGCTGCTTATTGCTAAAGTATAAATATAAGCACAATGGAACCAAATCTCCTCTTACAAAATTACTGCAAAGCCAAACACTGGTTTAAAAAATCATTTGAGAGGGCGCCTGGGTGGCTCAGTGGGTTAAGCCGCTGCCTTCAGCTCAGGTCATGATCTCAGGGTCCTGGGATCGAGCCCCGCATCGGGCTCTCTGCTCAGCAGGGAGCCTGCTTCCCTCTCTCTCTCTCTCTGCCTGCCTCTCCATCTACTTGTGATTTCTCTCTGTCAAATGAATAAATAAAATCTTTAAAATAAATAAATAAATAAATAAATAAATAAATAAATCATCTGAGAAATATATATATGCTCTTCACAGGCTAATAAACATTTGTCACATGCCTACTACTAAGAATAACATTCATGTCTTTAAAAATTAAATGTATTCAAGCACTTCTCATTTTGCTATCTTAAATTCAGTGTGCTATATTATATCCAACTGCTTGCTTAACATGCCCACTTGAATATCAAATAGACATCTCAAACTTAACATATCCCAAACTAAATATGTTTACCCCGACCAAGTACCTCCCCCATCAGACTTCCCTATCTCATCTGAATGGCCATCTTTTCAGTCATTCAGGCCAAAAATCTTTGTGATTATGGATTCCTTTTTCTTTCCCACTTCATAGTCAATCCTTCAGGAAATCCTGTTGCTTCTACTATCTAAATATATATAGAATTCTACTACTTCTGAGTATCTTTATGGCTGTCATTAAACCTAGTATCATTGTTTCTCTCCGGGATTATCACAATAGCTTCTTAACTGAATTCCCAATTCCTACCCTTCCCCCACTACTACAGTTATTGTCAACACAGAGAGAAACTTTAAAAATGTAAGTCAAATCATATTCCTTCCTCTGAACCCTCCAGTGATTTCTCATATTACTTAGAATTAAAGGCTAAGATCTACAGTGACCCACTGGACCCACTGGACCTACTGGATCTACTACTTTTGTTCCCTTAAGTGATCAGATCTCTTCCTACTCTTTCATTTCTTTGCTCATGTTGTTCTAGGCACATTGCTTTCTTGCTAATCCTTAAACTTCCAAGTTAGGCTCTTACGGCTTTTGCACTGGGTATTCCCTCTGACCTGAATATGCTTTTTCAGATATCTATAGGGCTAATTTCCTCCCTGCTTCAAATGTTTGATCAGATGTCATCTTTTCAATGAGACCTATCATGAACATGCTATATAAAATTGTAACCCTTTCCTCCCTGGTTTTTCTTAGTCTGCCTTATTTTTTTCTCATAACATCATGCCCTAACATAAAACCTTTTTTAAAAAATTTTACTTAGTTAACATACAGTGCAGTATTGGTTTCTAACATATGACTTTTAATTTATTGTATTTATTGTTTGTCTCTTCCTAGAATATAAGCTCCATGAGATTAGGGCTGTTTGTTTTGTTTATTGATGTATTTTATTATTTGAAAGATCCAGTTGGTTTTATTAAGTGATTAATGAATCAGGCAGCATCCCATCTAGCAAGTAGAGGGGAACTCCTTCACTTACATATTTTAAGTGCCTAATATGATGTCTAGGAATAAATAAACCCTTAAAATGGAATGGATAAGATGAAAAAAATTGGTAAAATACTTTTGAAGTTGAAGCTTCCTGTGGGTGTTTTATTATTATTATTTTTAGTTTTGCCAATTTCTAGAATAATGCCTGTCAGTATTCAAGTAAGAATTTTAGTGTGCATCTCAGACATAAGTAATTTTTATATGATCTGTTTTGGATCATTATTCATACAGGTAATTGAGGGGACATTCAGTGCAACAAGTGTTTATTAAATGCCTACCATGGACTAGCACTGGGTAGACAGATGTAGAATGCAGTCTTTATCCCTGAAGAGAATTAGATCATGAGAACAAATAATTACAATGCATTGTAATACATAAAGTAAGGAGGGATACCTAAGGTTTATAAATTGAAAGTCCACTTAGCTTGGGTTGATTGTATTGGTTATATCAAAGAAACCAAATGATAGCCCTCCAAAGCCCAAGTAAAAAGTATTATCCCTGGGGCGCCTGGGTGGCTCAGTGGATTAAGCCACTGCCTTCGGCTCAGGTCACCATCTCAGTGTCCTGGGATCAAGCCCCGCATCGGGCTCTCTGCTCAGCAGGGAGCCTGCTTCCCCCTCTGTCTCTGCCTGCCTCTCTGCCTACTTGTGATCTCTCTCTCTGTCAAATAAAATAGATAAAATCTTTTAAAAAAAAAAAAGTATTATCCCCACTGTTTATACTTCATTGTAGCCTTTTATATTTGCAGAAACAAGAAAATGTTTTTCAGACTTAAAGAAAGGACCAGAAGTTTGCTGACTTACTGATTTGGGTTTTGTTAGCGCTTTTAAGGAAGGATTATTAGAGAGGTTATTAGAGACATTTGAATATATATAGTTATTGTAAGAGTTCAGTTTGAAGAAGAAAAAGACTTGTTATAAAGACATGCTTCTAACACTTTCAAAATAAAAATATAAAAGTGATACATATTCATTGTAAAAATGGGAAGACACAAACACGAAGAGTATTTTATATATAATGTTCTATAATTTGCCATTTCCACCTAATTGGCCCTCATTTTAGTTTATATATAAAGCAAATACGTAAGAGTATGTAAAGACCTACCTGATTTTTAGAAGTTGCTACATGATACTCCATTTTATGTCTATAGTATAATTTAAGCAAACTCCTAATGATTGACATTAAAGTTTGAGTTTTCTCATCATTTCTATTACTTTGTTGGATGTGTTTGTATATCTTTGTGCATTTGTATAAACAAATACGGCATTATTATTAGCCTCAAAATTACTGGATTAAAGTATACATATTTTTTAATTGCCCTACCAAAAATTATTATAATTTATATTCTTCTCCCAAAGTATGTGAGAATACTTTGTCCTACATTCTTGCCAGTGTTGGCAATATTAGCATATTTGCCAATGTAATCATGAGAAAAAAGAACACTTATTTCCTTAATTGTAGGTAGATTTAAACATTTCACTTTGAACAGTCTCATATCTGTAACCTTGTTCTTGCTGTTCATTACTTGGTATATTTTCTTTTCTTCATTTTTTTTTTCTCTGAATCTTTACCATTCTTTAAGGCCCATGTTAAAATCTGTTTTCTCCATGATTGGATTTCTCAGTAACCTCATCCTAAAATGATTTCTTCCTCCTAATATACTTACTGATTTTTCCATTTCTCACAGTTTTATACTAGTCCTAATACATAGGATTTTTTTTTTCTTCCAGGATTTTCAAATTTACAGGATGGCTAAATATTAACAGAAAGAGAAGCATATACTTACCTTCTTTCACTATGGATGCAGGTTTGGCAGATGGAGAACCTGATCAAACTTCGGTGAGTGATTCAAGTGTAGCATAATAAGGTACTATCACCTACAGCTATGAAGTGTTTGATCTAAGCCATCATTTTATCTTTAAAAAAATGTATTTAAAACAAACCTAAAAATTTTTAAAGTAATTCTTTAACTCTTGCTGGTATGAAAATGACAGATATTTAAAGCTTGTTGAAGCAGAACACAGTCAGTTTTCTGATATTTCCATCCTATCTCCTTCTCTGCTTACTTGTATTAATTTGGTTCCAGCCCTTGGGATGATAAATTCTTTGGGATAATGCAGAGGCAAACTTTTCTATGTTTCATATTGCTATGGAATTATATTGAGATGTTTGTATATTTTAATTTAGTGAAAGCCCTTTGTTCAGACTCAGATTTAGGGACAGTCTAATGATTGATAGCAAAATGCTATTTTGCTTATTTGGGTTAAATTGTTCCCAGCTTTTTTTGAATTTCTGGTTCAGTCTTGTATTAGTTTCTTAAAGGGTCAAAGAAAGTTAAACTTTAAAATAACTTGTTAATAGAAAATAAAATGGGCATGGAAGTAATTTGGTTTACAAAGGTTATTGTCACAGCGATTATGAAAGGAAAACTGATGGTAGGTTATTTTATTTTCACTATGATTTCAACAAAAAGTTAAGATTAAAACCTTGTCTTAGAACATGTATACTTTGCCATAAATATCTTATTTAAGGTTAGTGGACTTAACTATTTTAGCTGAAATATTTTAAATCTCATTGATAATAAAAATGCCAATAATAACAATAGTTGCTATTCTCTAAGTGTGTGCTTTGTCAGACTGCCCTCACAACAGCCATTAAAGGTAGGTATTGTTTATTCTCACTTTTAAAGATAGAGAAAATGGTTCTGAGCTGAAGGTTAATTATCTTCTCTAAGAGCTCGCACAGCTTAAGGGGTGTTTCAGTACTTTGCCACTAATGTATTGGCTCTGTGCCTTTCTGAATAGAATTACTTAAAATTTACTGTTATCTTTTTTTTAAAGATTTTATTTATTTGATAGAGATCACAAGTAGGCAGAGGGGCAGGCAGAGAGAGAGAGGGGGGAAGCAGTCTCCCTAACGAGCAGAGAGCTCGATGTGGGGCTCAATGTGGGGCTCAATGTGGGGCTCAATCCCAGGACCCTGGTATCATGACCTGAGCCGAAGGCAGAGGCTTTAACCCATTGAGCCACCCAGGTGCCCCTCTTTTAAACTAATATCTAGACAGTATTAAATTCTATACCAGAGTATCTGTGATGTATTAATAAAATTTAATTCATTTTTTATTCTCAATCGTGCTGATATTTAGAGAGATTGGAGCAAGATATTTAAAAAGCAATGAGAACAGTTTTCTTTTTCTTGTTCCCTCAGTTTCTTTTTTGAAATATTGTAGCTTATTATAGAGTAAAAAATACCAAAAATTTCATTTGCACTACTCAAATATTATGTATTTGAAACTAATCTTGAGATCTACTTTCGAGTTACGTATTTATAAAATATCACCTTTGAACTGCACCGCCTAAGCTGGTTACTGTTTAGATCTAAGAGAAGTAGATAAGTACACGGGCTCTGTAAATGCACCGCCTAAGCTGGTTACTGTTTAGATCTAAGAGAAGTGGATAAGTACAGGGGCTCTGTAGACATTTAGCTACATATTAAAATCTAAGCTTTGTTGCTTAGTTGTATGACCTGGGTAGTTAATTAAATTCTCTAGGCTTTCAGTTTCTTCATCTATTATATAAAGTTAATAGTAATATCTACCTTCCAGAATTGTTTTGAGGTTTTGTTTTGTTTTTTAAGATTTTATTGATTTGTCAGAGAGAGAAAGGGAGAGAGAGCACAAGCAGGAGGAGCCACAGGCAGAGGGGGAAGCAGGTTCCCTGCTGAGTAGGAAGCCCAATGCCAGACCTGATCCCAGGAGCCTGGGATCCTGACCTGAGCCAAAAGCAGATGTTTAACTGATTAGGCCACCCAGGCTTCCCTGTTTTGAGTTTTGATTGTAATAATATATCTATAAAGTGCCTATTATAAAGCCACAGACATTATAAACATCCAGTAAATAAAAGCTATTACTATTATTATTGATATACCTAGCTGTATTAAGCTTTCTGTCCATAAAGATAAATAATTAGAAGGCAGGAGAGGCAGTAATACACATTGGAAAAAAGCCCTAGGCTATTCAGTAATTTTGGCTTTATACTTTCTCAGAATCTCAGTTTTTCTTCCTAAAATATTGAGGCAAATACTCTACTTCAATAAAAAACATAGGCAAGAATATTCCTTCTGAGTACTTGATAGCGTCAGTATGATCAAGAGAAACCAGAAAGTTCTTTGAAAATATGAAGTAGTGTGTCAACATGAGTTTGTAGTGTTTTTAAAAATGATCGCAGGTACTAGTTTTTAAGATATTAGTAGACTTTTAAAAATTGCTGCCTCTGTACAAAGTACTATGCCTGGTGAAGGGGATGCCAAGATATATACAATATATTCTGAATTAGGTTTACTTGGGGAAGAATAGAGAGATGGATAGATAAGGCAAAAACAGATTTACTCAGTGTTAACTGATGAACATAAAACAAGGCAAGATTTACAAGCCGTGAAGAGTGGGTGGTTGTTATATACTGGGGTAGTTAGAAGGGTTTTCTTAAGAGAACATGCACTTTGATTAGCACAGGTAAATAGTATAGGATTGAAAATGAGCAAGGAGAGTATTCTAGAAAGGGAGGATAACAAGAGGCAAAGCTAAATGAGGAGAATTAACTGCTTATGGCTTTTTTTTTTTTTTTAGAGAGAAATGAATTAGAAAAATTAAGGTAGATTAGAAGGTAGTGTTATTTACAGGAAAAATGATTCATGAGGCAGAAAGAGACCAAAATTGTAGGTTTTGAGTGCCATACCTGGGATTTTGAACTTGAATCTGAAAGCCATAGTATATCATTGAATATATTTATGTAGATCAATGAATCTGGAAGCAAAATATTAAATGAGTAAAAGATATTAAGAGACTATTATTGGAGTCTTGGTGTGAGATTGTTAAAGTTTGGACTCAGTATAACTGTCAGTGTCCATTAATTTAGTATTCTTCTTCCATAGGAGATTACTTTTTCTTTTTCTCTTCTTTTTTTTTTTTTTAAGTTGGCTCCATACCCAGCAGGCGCTTGAACTCACAACCCTGAGATCAAGACCTAAACTGAAATCAGGAGTTGGACACTTAACCCGTTGAGCCACCCAAGCGACTTTACTTTTTCTTTTAAAAAAATTCCTTTGCCCATTTACTATTCCAGTTGTGTATAGTTTAGTTTTTGTGGTAGTGTTGTCTTAATTAGTAAATATTGAAAAAATACGGATTGAGTCTCTGAACATGGAACCTACTATATTTCAGGACACAAGTATACATTTAATATGTATCTTATGATAGTTTTTAAAAGTCCAGAACTTAGACCACTTTAGCAGTTAACCACTAAGAAATGCTTAAAGTGTAGGAGTTAAATTTTTATTAATAGATTGAGGTAGACTATGTGAAGCTTTTTTTTTTTTTTTAATTCAAAACCTGAATAGGTTTTTCACCTATTCATTGTATTTTTTAAAAATATTTTATATATTATTTCTGTTGCTGGAAGAAACCTTCTTTTAGAAGGTCTGTTAGAGGTAAAAATCTTTTGTATTATAAGTGAATTATATAACTGACTTCAGAAGAGAACATAGTTTTTAAAATACTCGTGAATCTTTTGTATTATAAGACGCTCTCAATTGAAGTAATCTTTCTTAAGATTCTGATGTAAATGGGGTACTTTGAATCAAAGAATTTCTGAAATATAAGGAAATGCAAAGATAATTTAGTTCAGTAATTCTTAGAATGTAGTAAATGAGTGTCTTTCTCATGGGCCTAGAGATTATCCAACTTCCTGAAACTTCTATTTTTACATACTTACTAGGTGGTTTTTTTCGTGTTTACTGTGATTTGGTGTTCATAAAGTAAAATTGGTATGTTACTAGACTTCACCAAGAGCTTTAAATCCTATTCTAAGAAATGTGGCTACTATATATAATATTTGGCAACATTGTATAGCTTGTGTATTTTGCCATGCCAGTTAATGGAATTGCCCCAGTGTTTGGTAACATTAAGTATTATTTTGAGTGGTCCTAAATTATGTAAATTCTTAGGTTGCAGAGATCTTCTAATGTAAAATAATGAAACAACTAGAAATTTTAGTCACCAATTTGTTACCTACATATTTGTTCTCTCTTATATTAAAAGAGTTCTTTCTTTCTAATAGCTACTTCTAACTATAAGAATTTATATTTTAATCACATTTAAGAGTGGTGCTATCTTTCTTGAACTTTTTATTATGGAAAATTTCAATATATTTTTAAAAAGATGGACTAGTATAGTGAATCATCATGTGCTTATCACTTGTTCTCAACAATTAACAATTCAGGTCAGTGTTGTATCATCTGTAGTCCCACCTTCCCATCTCATGTTTTTTTGGAGCAAATCCTGGATAAATCATTTTGTTTGTAAGTATTTCTGTAAATATCTCTAAAATATAAAGACTTTTCTTTAAACTTCAACCATAGATATCATTAGTATCCTAAAAACAAGTAATTCTTTAATCAAATAACTAGTCAATGCTTAAATTTCCCTGATTGTCTCATAAATATTATTTTCTTATAATCCTTATGTTGGCCTTGGTTGATAAGTCATTGAGGCCTTTTTTTAATCTTTTAAGTCTCTCTCGTATCTGTTTTTAATTTTTCCTTTTCAGTTTATTGAAATAAATAAGAGAGTTCATCCTATAAAATTTCCCACAGTCTGGATTTTCCCCCATGGTGATTATTTAATGAGTTCTTCAGTCACTTAAATTTCTCACAAGTTGGTCAGAGTTAGACTTGCTCAGACTCTTTTTTGACAAGTATACTTATTGAGGGTGTTGTGTATTACCATCGGAGACATATAATATCTGTCTCTCTTCTTGTGGTAATAGCAGCCATGGATGATCAATTGCCTAGATATGTTAATTCACTGGTGGTATAAATTAACGTCCTAACTGGCTTACACAAATGGGGACTGGAGAGAATAACTGTGACTAGTCCTTACCTTTCACACGAACCAGCCCACCTTTTATCTTTTAAACTATTAATCATTTTGCCATTTTACAACTTTGTTGAATCTTCTACTAAAGGGAGACAGTTTTTAAAAGGATAAAGCAATTTGACAAATATGCTTTATGCTTTATTACCATCTTTAACTTATGAACACTACAAGTTAGTAGTATTTCAGTATTTGTAATATTTGCACTTCCAAGTGGGAAAATACCACTCAGTTATTTCTTACTGTAAGGGTACTTAGATTCTATCTTATTATAGTTTCATTTATTTGACTTGTTAAATGTTCTTAGAAGCTTATTCAAGCTTATTATTCAAGAAGCTTGAATAATATAACGTAAAAAATTTGCAGATATATAATGGGACTCTAATCAACTCTAATGGGAGTTGAAAATAGCTTTTTTTAATTGAGATTTTATTTGAGAGAAAGAGAGTGTGAACAGGGGGAGTAGCCTAGGGAGAGGGAAAAGCAGCAGGGAGCCTGACTTGGGACTCGATGCCAGGACCCTGATATCATGACCTGAGCTGAAGGCAGATGCTTAATTGACTGAGCCACCCAGTTGCACAAGAGTTAGCTTTGAAAAAGAAAAATAACCAGTGATTTACACAGTCCATCGGCAAAATTCTAAGCCAGAAATCTTTGGTATTTCCATTATGCTTGGAAAGCTTCTTCAGTAAATGGTATTCGATGTTATTTGCCTCTTTTCTCATTCTCTCATGAGTGTACAGTGCACTATTCCAGAGACTACCTGAGGTGCTGATGTCATCAATCTACTGGCTAATGGAGTGTGTGCTTGTGTATTCTTTTGTTTTCAAGTTTCCTTAGTTTAGTTTTTTCCTAAGCAATGCTTTTTTATTTAAATAAACTCTATTTTTTAGAATAGTTTTAGGCATAGAAAAAAAATTCTAGAGTTCCCATATACTTTTTACTCAAATTCCCTTACTATTAACACATTTATGGTACATTTGGTATAATTAATGAGTCTAGGTTGATAACACTATTAACTAAAGTCCATACTCAATTCAGATTTCCTTAGTTTTTACCTGTTGTCCTTTTCTGTTCTAGTATCCTATCTGGAATAGCACATTACATTTAGTAGTCATGTTTCCTTTTGGTCCTCTTGACTGTGATTTCCTTGTTTTTGATGGCCTTGATAATTTTGAGAAGTACTGGTTAGATATTTTGCACAATGTCCTTCAGTTGAGATTTGTCTGTTTTTCTCTGGTCCTTATGGGTTTTGGGGAAGAGACCACAAAAGTAAAATGCCATTTCATCACATCATTGCCAAGTGTATATACTGTCAACCTGACTTGTCATTTCTGATGTTGATTTTGATTATGTGGCTGAAATAGTGAGTTTCTCATTTTTAATTTATAATAGGGCAAATAGCAGTAGGTATAATCCCCAGTAAAGAATAGTTCTTTGCAGTCTTCAGTAATTTCTGGGACAGTGAAGGGATCTGGAGGCCCAAAGTTTGAAAATTCCTCAAGCCTTTAGTAATTAACACTTTAAAAAAGAATAACTTATAGCTACCTGATATGAAAAGAGGGATCCAGAAGGTGACGGGGTGGGGGCAGGGTAGAAAGAAGAAATGACAGGGCCTTCAGGAATGAGGGAGTGATAATCACAATAAAATTTAACTATTAAAAAATTGTAATATAGCGCTAGCATTATGATCTGTATCTTTCAAGCAGTTTTTGTTTTTGTTTTGTTTCTGTTTTCATTTTGACATTTACAGATACTGGTTGAATGCTTACCTATTTTGTCTTTAAGAGTTTTAATGTTTTGTCTGATTCATCTGCAAATAATAGTTTATTTCTTTCCAGTCCTTATACAGTTAGGACTATTGTTCTGTGTATGTATGCCTGCAGGTGAAAGTTGATGGAATGGTTATAATGTTTTATATTTTTTCAGATTAATCTGTTTTTTTATAATTTTCAAAATCATTTAAGATTTATTATTTTGTTACTTTTTGGAATACATTGTGCCCTATTTAAGGGGTCTCCTCTTTGGGGAATGTGGCGCTTTTGTTTCTGTTTTTTATCTCTTGTGTTTTCCTTCTTTTCTTTTCATTATGCCTTGTTGAATTCCTTCATCACTCTTCCTGCTTACTAATTTATTTATTATATTTGTTTTGCTTGTCAATCCTGCTATATACCTTGTTTCATCATAATATTTTTATACTCATTATTACTAGCTGCTTTTCTGTGAATGTTTGGTTATAATTCATTTTTACAATATCCTCTCATCTTTTTGAGCATATTACCATTATTTTAAGTTTTTGATGGGTTTGGTTCACTAATTAGTTCTCCAGTTGAGACTCTTCAGTTTTTCTTTCATAGCATTTGGACTCCTTAGGATATTAATTATTTTTGTTTATGAGTTTTTACTTCCTTGGGAATAATATTCTCTTGGGAATATTCATTGCTTTGTCTGATTGATACTGTCCTAGATAGAAGAGAAAGCACCTAGGGGCTCTTTCAGCTGATCTAGGGAATATATGTTGTAGAGTAGAAGAATCTCTTAAAATCATTGCTTCATCATTTTCCACTTGCCCTCGCACCAATATATTTATGTTTCTTAGGGGATTTTTCTGTGTATTTTCTCTGAGCATAGCTCATAGTCACAAGCTGCCTCTCTAGTTGTAATCACTTAGCTCATTTGGGGAAAGGAGCAGTGAGAGATAGTGGCCAACCTCCTTTCCTGCAATACTGCAGCTGGACATATGCACAGTTCTGTTCTGTTCTATTCTATTTATTTTTAAATAGTGGAGCCTAGTGTGGGACTTGAACTCATGACTCAGATCAAAACCTGAGCTGAGATAAAGATCAGATCATTAATCTACTGAGCCACCCACAGTTTAAAAACAAAGTGTTTAAAATGGTGTTTAATGTTTCTAGTTGGTATTAAATCATGTTCTACCCTGGTACTGAGGACATGGTGGGCAGTGATCTGTCCAGTATTGCCAAGAAACAAGGGCACAGAAAGATGACTTCCAACTCTCCCTCCTATCCTCAGGCCTTTTCTCCATCTGTGGTACTATACTTGTTCTAGTCTAAGGTTGCCTGCCATACATCCATCTGTAAAGATAAGTTCAGGGAGAGTATTAGTTATTTAACTAGTAAATAAATCAGTTCCCATTTGGAAAAGAAGCTGGTTACTTTCTTTTTGGCTTTGTGTTCTCTGTATGTAGAATAGCTATGGTGGTGAGTGAGAGGGGACTAAAAAAATCAAAAGAACAGCAGCATTGTTTTTAACAGTTCATTCCTATTAAGACCTTTGGCTGCTGTGACATGCCCATAGTTTAAAAAACAAAAGTAGAACTATTAAGCACTTAACTTGCTAGTAAATAGGTTATCCAATAGAGAGCTATTTGTTTTGCTGAACTAGACTTGAGGAAAAACAAGTTTCAAATTTTGTTATTTCTTTTAATGTCCATAAATAATGCAATCATTCAGTTTTTAAAAGTATGGATTGAAGATTTTTTATGAACATTTTTACTTGGTGTTTCTCCTGTTTTAAAACATGTGGGTGCTTCTGTAAGCAGAATTATCATTAAAGCCACTGCTCTACATTTAACCTTTTTTTTTTTCCTGAAGATTTTATTTATTTGAGAGAGAGCAAGTGCACGTGCCAGTGCTTAAGCAGTGGGAAGGGTAGAAGGAGAAACCGACCCCCCAACTGAGCAGGGAGGCCCCATATAGAGCTCTATGCCAGGATCCCAGGATCATGACCTGGCAATCTCTTAACAGACTGAGCCACTCAGGTGGCTCATACATTTAACTCTTACTTAAATTTTTTCTTGTATTTTTTTTTAGAAAATAAAATGTATCCTATCAAACCTCAGATTAGAATGTGAAGGATTAGAATTTTAGCATGTTAGAGATACATTAGCCTAGGTGACTCGGTCAGTTAAGTGTCTGCCTTTGGCTCAGGTCATGAAGCCAGCCAGGGTCCTGGGATTGAGTCCTGCCTTGGGCTCCCTCTGCCTCTCCCTCTGCCTCTTCTCTCTGCTTGTGCATGCTCTCTCAAATATATAAATAAAAAGTCTCCCCCCACCCCAAGAAAATAAAACTATAAGAAATTAATAGCAACTAACATTTGTTAAATTTCTGTTCTGTGCCAGAAGCTATTGCTAGTGCTTTTCAGGTAAACTTACATAATTTTCTAATAACCTTATGAGATAGCATTATTACCCTCATTTAATGTGGGTATTAATTTAATACCTCATTTAACAAAAGAGAACACAGAAATAAGTAAGTTGCCCAGGGTCATACAACTAGTAAGTGGCAGAACTGAGATACATTTGGCTCCATAAGCCAAGCTTTAATTATTTTCCTATACTGCATCTCAACCAAGTTAGAATCAGAATATACAGATCCTTGAATACAATTTCTATAGTTTGAAATTATTGTTTTTAAGGTAATGTCAGACTATTGAATTTTTTTGTTCTTGTTTTTTGGAGCAAAACCTGTTTAGAATTGTGACTTGGGAAAATCATTTTGCAAAATTATGGGATATTGCAGGGACAACCAGCTAAACATTATAGAGCTATCTCTGAGGTGTCTTGAAAAATCCCAGTACCTATGTTGCACCCCTGTTCATTTGAATTAGAGTCTCAGAGAGTGAGATGCAGATATTAGTACTCTTTAAAAGTCTCCCAGTTGATTTTTGGCCAAAGTTGAGAACTATAAAAATAGAGGTGGTTAGCCCAGGGAATAAGTTAGCATGCAGTTGTGTCATCTAGGTAGAAGGCATTTAAAACCTATAGGGTAATAGTAGCTGAATAGAAAATATGTCCCTTTTGGATTTTGCTTTTTTTCACTAGATTTTTAGAATTAGGTAATTCCATATTTGGGTTAATTTATTAGTATGGAGAACAAACAAACAAACAAATATATTTTTGCACACTTACTGTGTGTCCTGATCTCAGGTCGGTGTCTCACATACTTTCTCATTTAATTTCCGTAGTACTGTGGGGTAGATGTTTACTCTGTTTTTAAAGATGAAGAAACTGAGACTCTGAGGAAGTTAGTAATTTTTTCTAAGATCACATAGCTAATCAGTGGGTCATGTTAGGATTTAAATACATGTGCTCTAATTTTGTTTCTCTTGTCATTGAATGTAAAGGCTAACGTTTTTATTTTAAATTGATCTATGTCAGACACAGCCTTTTATTTTTTATTTTTTTTTTAAAGATTTTATTTTATTTATTTGACAGACAGAGATCACAAGTAGGCAGAGAGAAAGAGAGGGAGAAGCAGACTCTCCGCTGAGCAGAGAGTCCGACGCGGGGCTCGATCCCAGGACCCTGGGATCATGACCTGAGCCGAAGGCAGAGGCTTTAACCCACTGAGCCACCCAGGCGCCCCTTAGACACAGCCTTTTAAAATTTTTGTGTGCATTACCTAGTATAATGTGTACTTGAAAAAGTATGTGATACATGATCTATTTTTATTTAACTCAAAGCTTTGTTCCCCTGTAACTAATTTTGATTTTTCTATCTGGAGTGAATATTTTGGTATTTAGGCAGTATACAATTGAAGAACAGTTGTTAACTGCATTTTTATGTGTAGTAGATATTGTAAGGGCCTATTCAGCCAGAGCAGCCCCACCCTGGTTAAATAGCCATTTTGTTGTTTATGCAGTAAAACTTAAATTGACTCTGCCCCCCCCCCCCCCCCCCCCCCCCGCAGAGGAACTTACTTAAAAGCAAGTCGGGGGAAACCAGTCCCAGGTGCAGAGCCCAAATACAAGGGTGGGTCAGGTCAGGTGGAGATAACGTCCGAATGCAGGGATGAGTACAGGGATGAGTCGGCTCAGGTAGAGACATCCAATCAGTAAAGCTTGCATACTGTCTCCTTGCCTACCAAGGAGTGTGGGCCCCGCCTTTTGGGCGCCAATTCTGACTAAGGTGATAGGCTAGTTCAAATAGCTACTATGGGGTGAATTATAATTCAGTTGGCCACCCATGTGTGACCTAGCATGACTGTGCAGCTTTCTCTGTGTGTTACAATCTCATTCACCACCTGTGGGGGGCCAGGCCCAACCATATGGCCTTTGCTTTATAAACGTTAGTCTGTGAGGCAGGGAGGGGTCGCCCTCTCTGTAATGGGCGGCCTGGACTGGTCTGTTTGATGGTTGGTTTGATTCTTGATGCTTGGTGCGAAATAAAGCTTTGCTTGACCTTTGCTTTGTATCAGTCTCGCTCCTTTGACCATTGACCCATTATTGGGGGACCCAACAGATATTATGAGTCATGGAAGTTGATGTTTCCAATATTAGCAGTCTTTCCTCTGGCTTGATACTGAACAACGTGATATGCTCATCAGTGATTTGTTAGAAATTGAACTCTAGATGGAAAGAGGCTATTTGTTATACAGCCCTTATGTCTTAATTCAGATCCTGGTCATGATTCAATATAGAATGTGGGTGTATGTATCTGTGTAAGGAATTGACCAGAATAAAATTCCAAGTAACATAAACTCTTACTTGAGTTATTTAAGTAGGTCATAAGATTAAGCATCATACATTGAAATATTTTTGTATACAAGCTTATTGTCATCCCTAGCATGATTGTGATGTGATTACATGGTTTCTTTATGCTTATCAGGTGACAAAGTATGGTTAGGTCAAATATAGGGGAGAATGTTAATGAGGTCAAAGGCCAAGATTTAATTCTTGTTTCATAACCACAGACTTCACCAGCAGTCTCACCAGATGCATGACATTAGTTACAACTGACAAAGTCAGTTTTGAATTTTCCTTGTGTATGAAGTCCTTGATGAAGGAGGTTGCTTTCATTGTAACAAGAGACCACCATTACCAGAAGAAATAGAACTTATGCTTCATTACCAAAGACAGGTGGTAAATCTGTAACAGTGTTATTTATAAAGGACAGAATTATTTAAGAGAAATAATGGAATTCCTAACAAAGGACTTTGGGCATATGATAGCCAGAGACTAAAAGTGGAAGAAAATATGAATATGCTTTACATTACAGCTTAAGATGTTCTCAGGTTTTGAGGTAATTTTCTATGTTGAATTGTTATTATAACAGAATTTTAGGACTTTAACAGACCTTGTGAGCAAATAAAAAAGCTGAATTCGAGATATTTATTCAGGTTTACCCAGGAAATATTGAGAGACCTAGGCTTAGAACTCAGATTTCAGAATTCAAGTCCATATTAGTTCTTTGTGTATCTATGTGAAGCATGCAGAATGTTAAGGTTTGGAAATTATAGAGATGAATAAGACTTTTTTTGCTGTTAGAGAATTTAAGCCAATTCATTTCATAAACAGGAACTCAGCAAACTACATTTAAGAAATTCTTTGCTAGGTATTAGAGTTATAATAATGACTAAACCTTCTTTTTTCCTTCGTGCATTTGTCATTCAGTATTTGTTGATTGCCTCCCAAGTGCCAGGCTCTGTTCTAGTCTAAAGGGATACAACAGTGACCAAAACAAACTTAAGTTCCTACTTCAGTAGAGCTAACATTCTAGTGGAGGAAGAAAAAAAAAACAACAACATAAATATATACTGTTAAGTGATGATTGTTGTGATGAAAAATAAAGCAGGGTAAGATGGATAGAGAATCTAGGGGATGGGTGTTGCTATTTTCTGAGAATACTGTGGAAATCTTCTGATGAAGTTACTTTTTTATTTTTTTTAAGAGTGTGGATGGGTCAGAGGGAAAGACTTTTTTTTTTTTTTAAAGATTTCATTTATTGGAGAGAGAAAAAGAGAGAGAGAACATGAGCAGGAGTGTAGAGGGAGAGGGAGAAGCAGACTCCCTGCTGCAGGGAGACCAACACATAACTCCTACGATCCTGAGATCATGACCTTAGCCCAAGGCAGACACGTAACCAACTGAGCGACCCAGGCACTGAGAGAGAAAGAGGGAGAGAGAGAGAGAATCTTAAGCAGAATCTTTTTTTTTTTTTTTTTCAAAGATTCCATTTATTTATTTGACAGAGAGAAATCACAAGTAGGCAGAGAGAGAGAGAGAGAGAGGAGGAAGCAGGCTCCCCACTGAGCAGAGAGCCCGATGCGGGACTCGATCCCAGGACCCTGAGATCATGACCTGAGCCGAAGGCAGCGGCCCAACCACTGAGCCACCCAGGCGCCCCTCTTAAGCAGAATCTTAAGAGAATCTTAACCCCACATGGCGCTCCATCTCACGACCCTAAGATGATGACCTGAGCTGAAATCAAGAGTCAAGATGCTTAACTGACTGAGTCACGCAGGTGCCCTTGATGAAGTTACTTTTGAACAGAGTCCTAAAGGATAATTGCCATTGTGGAGCTTGCAGGTCAATTAGGCAGGCTGTGGTGCTTCTGCTGTAAGTGTTGAGATTTGTGGGGAAGGTGAATTAGGTGTCTTTCACCTCCTCACTCAGGAAAATGGTGGTGTGCTGCAGTGGCACTGTCTCTAGAGCACATGGAACTCTGTGGGCTCTCCCCTGCAGTTCTGCCTGATAGAAGGGTGCAGTGACAACACAGATATAGTATCCCTTTGTTTTTGCCTGGTGTGGGAGGTCAGGAAATCCCTCACGGAGGATGTGATACTTTATCTGAGATAAGAAGAATGAGTGCAGCAGGATGGTGACTGGAAACCTTTAAGGAGCGGAAGCTCAGGAGAGGTTTAGGAGGGAAACTAATTTGAGGAGTTGTTGGTGAATAGACCCCATTTAAAAATTAAGCCTATGGAATCATCTTTTGGAAAGCATGTTGAATGGGAACAAAAGAGATTCTAAGATACAACTTGGAGGGCAGGGGCAGATGGGAAAGGGAGCCAAGCAACAAGAGGGAAGAAGGAAAAAGAGAGAAAATAGCTTGGAAACTAGGGAAGGGGAGAGACTTTGAGAAAAGGAATGATCTGTGATGGCTAGTCCTAAAGAGTGATCAGTGAGGTTTAGCAGGGAATGGTAAGATTGGTTAGACTTGAAATGTTTAATAGTATAGCCACTTATGTTTAAATTAAATAAATTCAGTGCCTCAGTTTTCAGTAGCCACATTTCAAGAATTTAACAGCTACATGTAGTTAGTAGCTACTCTATTGGATATTGTAGATATAAACTATTTCATTGAAGAAATTGAAGAAAGTTCATTTGGTAGCAGAGTACTAGCATCATTGAAGAAAGTTCTATTTGGTAGCAGAGTACTAGACCATTATAATATTAGGGAAAAGTTAAATGAAAATTTTTTTTCCTCATTTGTGATAGCAATAGAGAAAATACTATGAGACAACTAATTATGTTGATGAAGAACTGATATTAGGGAGTCAGAGTTTTATCTTAAACTGTGATAGCAGAATTGGCAATTTGAGCTGATTCTTCAGGGTCAGGGAACTTTCAAGCTATTGAACAGGGAAGCAAAAAGAAAGGGAGAGAATTGCAAATCACTCTGAGCATAATCAATTTTACTAGACAGAGAATTTAGGTAAATTGCAAAGCTATCTTATGGGGGATCAGAACACCCTGTGGCATGAATAATTGGCCCATGCTGTAGAAAATTTCAGTATCGGGTTTGGCACTTATTTTTTAAAGAATGGGTACTATCAAATGTTTTTAAATGGAGGAGTAACATGGCCAGTGTGATAGTTTATGGAATTAATTTGCTAAATTAAATTCTTGGTTTTTTCTTAGTCTTTGTTATTTGTGCACTGCTAAGTAATCCTACCTATGTCTGCATATTGCTTTTTAAAAAAATCTACAAAGTACACTTACGTAAACTGTACCACTCATGTAAACTGTTGTTAAGCCTCACAATGATTCTGGAAAGTTGTAACATTTATAATTATGTATTCACAGAGAAGAAAATCTCAGAGTTCAATAACTTGATAATGATGGTGCTAGCTCAAAGGAGGAGTAATATTGGTTGAACAAGATAACTTACCTCAATGTCATATAAATTGCTATTACAGTACATACAGTCTTCAATATATGGTCATCTTGTTGGCAGTAGGAACCATGTCTTTATTGTGTTTTTGAATTCTAGTACCTAGCAGAGTAAATGAATGAGTGAGGTGAAATGTAATGCAGGGACATTTATTGAAAGGGGAGATGAGAAATGAAGTGATGTGGGTCTGGCCTAGGTAATAGTGAGAATTGAAGGACAGTAGAAGACATGAAGTAGAGATTGTCTCGGTGAATATCATCAGAACTTAATGACTTCATGAGATGTTGGGGGGAAAGAGTCTCAGATGATTTAAGGGTTTTTGTCTGAGTGAGAGAAAGATGCTACAATTGAAAGACTTGGGCAAATTGCCATGGAAGCTGGTTTCGGAGAGAAGCTACTGAGTGCTATTTTTGACTTAAAGATGCTTTCTAAAAACCACTTTTCCTGGTTTTAGAGCCCTTCCTTTTTTTTTTTTTTTTATAGATTTTAGAACCAGAAGTTATTTTGCGCTAATGTCTGAACATACAGGTAGCAATGTTTTGGAGTGAAGTTTTAGAGATGGGGTAGGACTTGGAAATCTTCTGAATAAAGGTGATAAATACACCTTGAGCATGAACACAATCTGCAGAAAAGGAGTAGATAGAGGAAATAAACAGTTGAGGACTGAGCACTGGTTATGGCCACTGACACTGACTTACTGAATGAGAAGAGTAGAGTCAGGAAAACAGGAAAGGGAAGGCAGAGGAGTAGAGTACTTTAGAAACCAAAAGAGGAGAAAGTTTACATAGGGAAAAGGCTGATAGAATTAAATACATGCAGAGAGGACTTCACAGATTGGCAGATTGACTGGAATTTCCCAAAGCCTCAGAGTTTTTTGTTGTTGTTTTTAAAAGGATTTGGTTTCCAGTGTAAACATATTGTTGCACTTTTTTGGGGGGTGGGGGGCTACTTCTTAAAAGATTAATGCAACTCTCAATTCATTTATACACTGGGTGCTTTCTAAATTCAGATTCAAGTATTTGACATTAAATCACTCCTGAGAAAATTTGTTTTTTTTTTAGATCTTGCCATATTCAGAAGTTGCTGAAGTTCAAGAGACAGTGAGTAATATATGGTGCTATCTTTGAAATGTTAACTTTTTTTATTTTTTGAGGATTTCAAGTTGGAGTCTTAAAATATATTTTCACTGTATTTTATTATAGATTATATCATTACACTAAGTAATTCATGTAGATTGAAAAGATCACTTTTAAAATGTTTTCATTCTTTCCAAAATGCGAATGGATTTAATTTTTTTTAACTGTAAAAATAATGCATACCAATGGGGGCATATTTAAACAATATAGAAGAATATAATAAATGAAGTTCTGCCTTCTAGAGGCAACCACTTTTAGTATTTTGGTGGCCTTTTTACTAAGTTTCTTCATATGTATATGTCTTACATATGAAATTTTATAAAAGTGGAGTCATAAAAACTTTTTTTTAACCTATTTTAAAAGTCAGCACATAATGAATGATGTTCAGTCAGTGGGAAAAAAACTTCAATGGCTACATAGTACATTGTATGAATGTATTATTTAATAATAGAATACTCTTTTAGATTACTCTAAGTGATATGATAAATATCTGTGGACAAATCTTTTTAAATATTTTGGGTGATCACTTTAGTGTACATCTGTAGAAGTGCATTTGCTGAATCAAAAGTCTGATTAGGTTATTTTAAAATAACTGCCTGGCAGACCAATTAATAATCTCTATCTAACAGTGATAAGCTCTAGTTCCTAGAAAAATATTTCTGTAAAATATCTCCTATAAAACCCAGGGATAAAATGTACACAATGTGTGTTTCGCAGTTGATTGCAAGAATATAAAAAGTTCAGCTGAGTGTAGAAAAAGGACTCCTGTAGGAAGAACAAACAAATCTCTGCTGTGTTTTAGATCTCTCACTGAAGACTCTTACTTCAAGGGCCAAAGATAACACTAAATAGAGCACTCTTGGGGTGTTTTATATAATCCTCCTTCCAAATTGTGGCTTCTGAGAGCCAGCTGCAGAAGGATTGCTTCTATCAACACAACTTGATTAACTATGTTGGGGGAAGAGGAGCAACTTGCCTGAAACTTTTTTTTTTTTTTTGAAACTTTATTTTCAAGTTGTAGCAAAGCTGTGATTTGGCTTAAGCTCAAAAGATGACTTGAGTCAAATCCATATGTATGTTAAGGGGGAGGTGCTGTGCAATGGAATCAGGCTTAATAGTTCTTATAGTATTGTTTCTGTGTTACAAAGTGGCCATCTGTCCTGAATTGCTTAGGACTAAAGGTTTTCCGAGGATGAAGGGTGTCATTATGAACTTCTACCTATTCATTTATACTTCTGAAAGACGGCAAGTTTTATGCTAATTATAGATGGTGTGGCAAGTATTTAGAAGTACATTAAGTAAAATCCCACTTTTGAATAATACTCTTTCTCTGAGGTTTGTCAACTAAATTCAGTAAAGATTTAGGTAATGGCTATATTTTATGCTTTTAGTTAAAATAGTTGTTAGCATACTAATTAATAATAAATAGAACAATTCTAGGCATGTTATTTTATCACTTTCACCCTATACTTTGTGCCCAAACAGAGAATCTGTGTATAGGAGAAAAAGACTGTTGAAATGGCTGTGTGGACATTGTTGAAGGGATAATGACAAATATGGTGTTATTCAGTTAGAGAAAATGTTTCTATCATATCTTTAATGGTCTTTCTTTGAAGAAGCTGAGGAAAAGTTCTGGGATTCTTTGAGTTTCATGTAATATTTTGGTTCTCTAACAAAAGCTGAGAAGAGTGGCTAGTTTTTTATTTTTTAAACTTTACAAGATACTTTAGTAGAGTGTTCCCCCATCAATAATTTCATATTGTCTTTAGTCATGTATTATACTACATGGAGCTGTACAAATTAGGCCCAGGTCCTAAAAGCCGTAAAAGTAAGAAGTGTAGTATGCCATTTAGCCATGCATACAAGTGTTATAAGTTACTTGGTAAAATTAATATATATCTTCAATTACTTATATCCCATTTCCCATTGGCATTACTTACAGGCAACTCTGGGAGGGTAATTTCATTTGTATTACAGTTTACTGTCTCTGTATCTGCAACATTCTGGGGAAGGTTTCTGAAGTCTTGTGTATTTTTTTTTTTTTAATTTTATTTCCACTTTTATTTAGAGTGTTTCAGCTTAATTCTTAGTTCTGTTGTTCCATTATAATGTATGTTTTCTGGTGCCTGTTCTTTTTTTCTGTCGCATTTTTAGTTTCCTGTGATTAGTCATTCAGTTCTTATACCCTACCTGTCACACATACTATAATTTATACTGTTTCTTGCCAGCCTGAACCTTTCTCTATACAGGTTTGTATGTCCAGTTGCCTACTTGATGGTTTGAGTTGGATGGCTAACGGATATTTCAAACTTAACCTGTCTCAAACTTAGCACTTCTGTTTCTTTCTGTAAACTAACCCTTCTCACTGTCTTTTCCATCTTAGTGAGAGTTCCATTCTTCCAGGTACTCAGACTGCAACTCTTTTTTTTTTTTTTTTAAGATTTTATTTGTTTATTTGACAGACAGAGATCACAAGTAGGCAGAGAGGCAGGCAAAGAGAGAGAAAGGGAAGCAGGCTCCCTGCTGAGCAGAGAGCCCGATGTGGGACTCGATCCCAGGACCCCGAGACCATGACCTGAGCCGAAGGCAGCGGCTTAACCGCTGAGCCACCCAGGCGCCCAGACTGCAACTCATATCATTTTGATTCCTTTAAACAAACAAACAAATACAACAACAACAACAACAACACTTCATACTTGTTCTGTTTGGAAATCCTGTTGGCTTTACTTTCAAAATATATTTAGAACTCACCTACTTCCTCTCACCCTCACTGCTACCACCTGATCCAAGTTTCCCTTCAACTCTCCCCTAGAGTATTACAGTAACTTCCTATTGATTATACTCTTGTCCCTCTAGTCCATTCTCAACATAGCAGCCAGAACAATCCTGTTAAAACATAATAAGATTATGTCACTCCTTTTCTCAGAAATCCAGTGGCTTCCTATCTCATTCAGAATAAAGCCAAGTCCTGACTAGGTTATACATAATATGGCCCCCCTTTACTTCTTTGACTTCATTTCCTACTACTCTCCTCCTTGTATTCCAGCCTCTCTGGACTTCTCACTATGCTCCGAGCCTTCCAGACTTGCTCCCATCTTACTCCTCAACTCTATACTTGTTCCTCTCTCTGCCTAGAATACTCTTCCCCTTCATGTCATTATGATAAACTCCCTCATTTTATTCAGTCAATTCTGTAGTGAAGTTTTCTTAGGCTACCCTATCTTAAATTATAACTCTCTCTTCCTTAACACTTCTTGTGTCCTTATTCTCTGCTTATTTTTTCTTTAGTTTTTATACTATATAATATGCAACACATTTTTACTTGTTTAGTATGTTATTGTACATCTCTCCCACTAGAACATAACTACCACAAAGGGCAAACTTTTTGTCTTTTTTGTTCACTGTTATATCCCTTGGTGCCTGAAATACCTGTCTATATAATAGGTACTCATAAATACTCGGATGGGGCCATCAGTGATAGGAATAGACAGTGTTTATTTTGATTCCTCAGTGTCTCAATATGAAAAAAATAGATTAATAGAATCAGATTTCTATGACAAACATGCTTGAAGTTATGTTGAAAGCATAATTTGAAACAAATACCAGAATTTGTAGCTATATGCTAGGGATTATTTTCTGGGAGCAAACAGGCAAGGAGTACAGCTGCAAAGAAGTTGATATAATGCTGTTAATTAACAGAATTTGAAAATATGTATGATCAAAGTGAACTTAATTGTTTATCCTAAATAGAAGACCAACTAAAAAACCTTTAGAAATGGTTTCTGTGGCCTTGTGAAATTAAATAGTCCCAGCTGTGCATATATGGTTAGAACTGTTGTTCTCCTTCAAGAAATTCATATTTAATAGTAAATCTAGGGAAATTAGTAATTATTCATACCAATACAAAAAGATATTTTTAGAGACTGTCTATGAAATACCTGTCAAGTCAGTTTCCTCCTTTCTGTTATATTAGTTATTTATTGGTATACAGCAAATTATCCAAAAATTGAGTGGCATAAAACAACAGTACTTGTTATTTTATAATTTCTGTGGGTCAGGAATCCAAGAGCAGTTTACTAGGTGTGTCTGACTCAAAAATCTCTCAAATGGTTGCAGTCAAGCCACTGGGGAGGCTGTGTGCTGCAGTCTCACCTGAAAGCTTGACCAGGTGGATGGAGGACAAGGAGGGCCAAGGCAGGAGATTTATTTACAAACTCAAGTAGTCAGTTGTTAACAGACATCATTCCTTCACCTCATGGGCCTACCTACAAGGCTGCCTCATGACTTTGCAGTTGGCTTTCCCCAAGGAGAGCGAGAGACTATAAATAAGATGGAGGTCATGGTCATTTTACTGTGTAATCTTGGAAGTAACATCCATTCACTTCTGCCATATTCTGTTCATTAGAAGTGTTTAAGTGAGTCCAAAATACTCTCTAAGAGAGGGGATTATACACAAAGACATGGGGATCACTGGAGCCTTTGTAGAGCTCTCCTGCCAAAAATACTTTAATCTTTTCCCACATGTTTGCTAGTTGTGGTAACGTGGCCATAAGTAACAGGGACTTGAGCACAATTAGTTCATTGTCATTATAGATGTATTTTTTAGTTTATCTGTGAAGTTGAAATCAGTTTATAGAAGAATGGGCAACTGCAGAAAAATGACTAGAGTAGATACCTTTAAAGGAGTTAAAACACAATTTTGAGCTTTAGGGAAGCAACAGGGCCAAGATTTTTCTGAAAGAGGCAAAGCAAACAACTACTACCTTTCTTTTTGGTCACAGATAATTGATTCCTTCATTCCCTTTAAATAAAAGCAAGCAATAATGTAATCAGTGGGAATTTTTTATTTTTGTTGTAACTTTAGTTTTGAGGTTACTATACTTGGTATTTGAGATGAAGGAAAGCTAAGGACTGTTTCTACCAAAGGAGACCAAAACACTTGTCCATAGGCAACATGTAACATAATCTCTGTAGGCAACATTTAGCATAATGTTCTATGTTAAAATAGTTACTAGACAAAAGGTCAGTAGTCTTTTACTGTTTCTTTTAGTTAATTGCAAGTTACTCATTTCAGAATTGGGTCTTCTTACTTCCTAAAGATCAGTAGGTCCATGTGCATTAATAGTTCCTATTTAGTGGCTCCTAAGAAAGTTTGTCTGACAATAAAATTTTATCAATTTATCATTCTAATCAATATTCCTCTGGTTTTTTGCCATTTGAGAGAAAATTTGTTCTACTTTATTGATGTCTTTGTAAAAGCTCTTTGCACAATGCTTGGCATATAATAAGCACTCGGTAAATGTTCCTTTCTTTTTATAGAAGAAACAGGCTGAATTTCTATGTAGAGTTAGTGCTTTCATGGCATGCAGAACTAATATTTAATAGTGCATGGGTGCTATAGATTTTAAAACCATTTAAATATGAAGAATGAGCAACTTTGGGCTTTTCCTTACATTTCTTAATAATTGTACCACTCCTAACCCATATCTTGAGTTAAAATTGAAAGTAATTTTTGATTTGAATAATTTTCAAAACAAAATACTTAGTTGATTTCATTTTTGTCTTTCCATCTTTGTTTTCCAAAATTTAAACAAATATTTGATAATGCTTAAGCCAACTTCTTTTTATGTGTGGCAAAGGAAATTCCTTGTGAATTATGATTATTAGGATTGATGTGCATGTGCTTTCTACTTATAAACTAATGCTTCTTTTCCTTGTCCTTTTGTTTCACTGCTGCTTCAATCCTGATGCATTTTGCTTCTTCCTGGTTTGGATTGTATTTGTTTGCTGCTCAATTACCCTGCATTTAAAGCTTCTTGGTGATAGCAAAGATGTCCTTGGGCCCTCAAGTAAGTAGCCAAAGTTTGAATCGCATATTTGGAGATATATTTTGCTGTGTACTTATAAAAGGCATACAGTATTTCTCTTTTGATTATTTAGTCATCTACTTTTCTTTCTAGGCACTGAAAAGCTGTCAGAGCCCATCTGAGATTGATAGTGTTTGTATATTTACTTCTTGATCATCTCAAGATGGATTATTTACTTAGCTAATTAGCTAATTCATAATTCAGGAACTCTTATAGTATTCCTTTGTACAATCATCATAAAGCATAGACTAGATTTCTTTGAGACTGGATATGGTTCAAGAAATTCACTATCATTTGAAAATGAAAACTTTTGTTTTTTCATAATCTTTACATAATAGATAATTTGGTTATGAAACACGTTTATTTGTACTTTGGGGATTTCATAAGTGAAACATGTTTCATCTAAGGGATTTATAAAATATACACATTAAATTTATGTCTGAATTAAAGGTTTTTTGACTACTGTTCTACCTTTGTGGAGGGATATATGATGAGTAAAACATGTGCCCTGCCCTAAAGAATCATGATAGTCTAGCAGGGGAGTTATACCCCCATTAATAGATAATTCCAGAGCATTGTAACAGAGGCACCTTTTGTATTGGAAAATCACAGAATTACTGAGGTGAAAGGAAGGAACCTCAGATATCATCTAATAAAGCATTAACTTTGTAGATACAGAGCCTGAAGCTAAGAACTTAAAGGATCAAGGGATTAGAGTTGGGTACTAGCCCAGTGTGTTCTTTCCTGGTTTTAAAACATCATAATGAAACCATCAGTTTGCTGAATTCAGATATGACCAAATAATTAAAATATTACTGTGTCATAAATCAGATAAAGATTTAAACTTTGGGGCATCTGGGTGGCTCAGTAGGTTAAGCCTCTACCTTCAGCTCAGGTTATGATCTCAGGATCCTGGGATTGAGCCTGCATCAGGCTCTCTGCTCAGCAGGGAGCCTGCTTCCCCTCTCTCTCTGCCTGTCTCTCTGCCTACTTTTGTGATCTGTCAAATAAATAAAATCTAAAAAAAAAAAAAAAAAGATTTAAACCTTATTGAATGGCAATGTAGAAATTATATTGATTTAGAAAGTTTTAGTGTTTATTCCTAAACAGTTACCTGACCATTGCAAGTCAGTTCACTGCTCTGGGGCTCATTTTTTCCCCCATTGGCTAAAGGAGACTGAGCAGGGTAACGGCAACCATTTTTCTAGTTGTAAAATTCTTTGGTATAGATTGGTTGCTGTTTGTCTCTAATACTGATTATAGTATGTATGTAATTTTTTTCTAAAAAGAGACTAAAGAATTATGTTAAAATTCCTTTTTTTTTTTTTAAAGATTTTATTTATTTATTTGTCAGAGAGAGAGTGAATGAGAGCGAGCACAGGCAGACAGAGTGGAAGGAAGAGTCAGAGGGAGAAGCAGGCTCCCTGCGGAGCAAGGAGCCCGATGTGGGACTCGATCCCAGGATGCTGGGATCATGACCTGAGCCGAAGGCAGCCGCCTAACCAACTGAGCCACCCAGGCGTCCCTGTTAAAATTCCTTTTAAAAGCAGCACCTACCTGGCTCAGTCCATAGAGCATGCCAATCTTGATTTGGGGGTTGTAAGTTCAAGCCCCATGTTGGGTATAGAGATTACTTTCAAAAAATTTCTTCTTATTATTATTATTTAAGATTTTATTTATTTGAGAGAGAGAGAGAGAGAGTGCACCCAAGCAAGGGGAATGGCAGGCAGAAGGAGAAGCAGATTCCCTGCTGAGCAAGGAGCCCAATGTGGGACTGAATCCCAGCATCCCGAATGTAGATATTACTTAAAAATAAAAATAAAATCTTTCTTAAAAATTCTTTTAAAAATTCATAATTGCAACAATTCATAGTATTTTAAATATATTGTTTATTTTATAACCAGCATTATTAGAATAGAAAAAAAGTTAAGATTTTATTTATTTGACAGACAGCGATCACAAGTAGGCAGAGACACAGACAGCAGGGAGGGGAAAGCAGGGTTCCTTCTAGCAGAGAGCCCAACGTAGGGCTCGATCCCAGCACCCCAAGATCACGACCTGAGCTAAAGGCAGAGGCTTAACCCACTGAGCCACCCAGGTGCCCCTAGAATAGTAGAAATTTTAAAAGTTGAAAAAAGTATATAGATATCAAAATATTTTTATGTTTTCTTGGCAGCCTAACTTGTGATACCCGAGTGGATTTTCCAATTACTTTAGTTACCTCATATATTTAAATGTTGGCTTAGGTGAGCTGATTGGCAGTACTGAACTGAAAAATAGAATTGAATTTTTAATACAAGTTAAAATGGTTCTGTTTTAGGAATTGGATTTTATAAATGGGGGTCTTTACTTACCACTTGGAATAGAAGAGATTTATTGTGATTATGTATTTTCTGCATACACAAATAAGACTATATAATATATATTAGAGATGAGTTTATATTATGCTCTGTTAACTATTAGAAGGTTGAAACTGTATATTTACTGGAGATCACATATCTTTTAGAGTGAAAAGTAATTTCATTAATATTAGGATCCATATTGAATGAAAAAACTATAATATATGCAAACATACTTAGATTCTTTAAGTGTTTGAGAAAAGGTACACCATGTGTAAGGGGAGTCTTATAGTTTACATAGAGATTACTTATGACTTTAATTATTTAACTTTATCTCAGCTTCCTTAAATTAAGTGCAAATACCAAACTATGAAGCTTAAAAAAATTCTTCAGATTTTTGTATTGATGAGTTGACTTAATAAAGTAAAGATGGTAATTATAGAATCATATTCTCCTTAGAAGTTACAGCTGGTATGTTACTTATGTTACTATTAATTATTCCAGCATGGTTGGTTTCTACTATACTTAAGATAATAATGCAACATGAATAGCAAAGTAGGTTACTTTATTTCCACTATAAAGTAGAACCAGAAGAGGGCACTATTATGCTATCTTGAGTAAGTAAGAGAATTGTGTCAGAAAGTATTCTGGAATCATGCAGTGATTTGAAAACAAAGTGAATGCCCTTCTTGAGCTTACATTCAAATAGTCTAAGATTGTACAAATGATATAGGACATCAAAGTGATTTTTTATATTTTGCAAATCCTATCATCTGCATAGTTGTTAATGTTCACAAATGGGGTAAGAGAATAGGAAAAAAAATCATAAATTTTTTCTGAATATACAGTATACGTTCTATATTGCTCTTTCTTTATACTCTCACTTCAACATTCTCAAAATCATAAATAGTAATACCTCAACTAGTAAGAAATTAGAGATAGATGCAACTAAATTTGCACTTCTCAAACTATTTTCTTTAGATACCTGTTACTGAATGAATACTGAAACATACTTTAATTCTATTAGTTGTTCTTCTCATAATGTATTTTAAATTAGCCTAAAATGTACTGATGAATCATCCAGTGAGTATGTGTTGACTTACCACTCAAGAACATGAATCTTTAAAATCCCTCATATTCAACCATGTGCTCCCTCTGTCCCTGTTGCCTGCCCCCAAGAAGTGATGACTAGATTTTATGTTTTATCATTTGCTTTTTTAAAAAATGTATTTTTTGAGATTTTTGAATTCCATATGTATCACTAAGTTTTGCTTGGTTAATTTTTTTTTTAAGATTTTATTTATTTATTTGACAGACAGAGATCGTAAGTAGGCAGAGAGGAAGGCAGAAAGAGAGGAAGGGAGGCGGGCTCCCTGCTGAGCAGAGAGCCAGATGTGGGGCTTGATCCCAGGACCCCGGTATCATGATCTGAGCCAAAGGCAGAGGCTTTAACCCACTGAGCCACCCAGGCGCCCCTTGCTTGGTTAATTTTATGAGTGATATCATGCTGTATGTCATATTCTAGAACTTGTTTTTTTGTGTTAATATTGTTTTGGGGTATACCTACAGATCATTACTTTTCGGTGCTGTAAGCTATTCCATTATATGCATATCTATAAATCCATTTTATTTTCAGTTTATGAATATTTAAGTTGTTTTGATTTTTGCTCTTATGAACATTCTTGTTGTCTCTTGATAAATGCATGTAAGAGTACTATTTCTAGGTATAAACCTAAAAGTGGAATTGTTGGACACATAGGGTATGCTGAAATTCAATTTTATAAGGTAGTTCCATATTGTTCTCCAATATGCTTGTATCAGTTTATTCTCCAGCAGCAGTGCTTAAAATGTCTCATTGATTCCCATCCCTATCAGCATTTGGTGTTATCAGACTTACTAATTTTTGTCAGTTTTACTGAGTTTAAAATATTTACCTCATTGTGATCTTAGTTTGTCTTTTTCTGGTTACCAAAGAGGATGAACATCTTTGTGTATATTTATTGGCCATTTGCATTTCTTCTTTCATGAACTCACTGTTCGTGTCCACCCTGCCCCCATTTTCCTTTTTCTTTAATTAAAAATCTTTTTTTGTGTTGAGATACAGTTGACATATTTATATTAGTTTCAGGTATACAGTGATTATTCAGTATTTGTATATTTTGCAAAATGGTCACCACAGTAAGTCTAGTTATCATCCATTACCATACATAGTTACAGATCTTATTTTCTTATGATGAGAACTTTTAAGATTTATTCTCTAAGCAACTTTCAAATATGTAGTATAGCATTAACTAGCTATAGTCATCATGCGGTACATTTCATTCACATGACTTACTTATTCTGTAACTGAAAGTCTGAAACCCTTTGATTCCCTTCACCCATTTTGCTCGCTCACTACCCTCCTTTTTGTGTCTGATCTAGGAACTCGGTTTGGTTTTGTTTTTTAAGAGTTTTTTAATTTATTTGACAGAGATCACAAGCAGGCAGAGAAGTAGGCAGAGAGAAAGCGGGAAGCAGGCTCCCTGCTGAGCTGAGTGCCCGATGTGGGGCTCGATTCCAGGACCCTGAGATCATGACCTGAGACAAAGGCAGAGGCTTAACCCACTGAGCCACCCAGGCGCTCTGGAACTTGGTTTTTGAACTTGGATCATACCATATTTGTCTTTCTCTGTCAGACTTACTTAATTTAACATATTTCCCTCAAGGTTCATCCACATTATGAATGGCAAAATTTCATTCTTTAAGGCTGAGTAGTAGTCCATTCATTTGTCATTGGCACATAGGTTGTTTCCATGTCTTGGTTATGGTAAATAATACCTTGCTATGGTGAACATAAGGGTACATTTATCTTTTCAAATTTCTGTCTTCATTTTCTTTTTTTTTTTTTTCTTTTTTTCTTTTTTAAAGATTTTATTTATTTATTTGACAGACAGAGATCACAAGTAGGCAGAGAGGCAGGCAGGAGAGGGGGGAAGCAGGCTCCCCGCTGAGTAGAGAGCCTGACGTGGGGCTCGATCCCAGGACCCTGGGATCATGACCCGAGCCAAAGGCAGAGGCCTTAACCCACTGAGCCACCCAGGTGCCCCTGTGAATATATTTCTTGCCAGACTGTGGATTTGAGGGCAAGAATGATTTTTATCCATGTTTATAACCTAGGCACTCAGGTCTCTCTGTCTTCATTTTCTTCAGAAAATTATATGGAAGCTGAATTGCTAGATTGTATGATAGTTTCTATTATTAACTTCTTGAGGACCTTCCATGATGTTTTCCATAGTGACTACAACAATTTACATACCCAGCAACTGTGCACAGGCAGTCAGGTTTCTCCATATCCTTGCCAACACTTGATATTTCCTTTCTTTTGGATAATAGCCATTCTGATAGGTGTGAGAATATAGCTCATTATGGTTTTGATTTGCATTTCTCTGATGATTAGTGATGTTTAGCACCTTTTCATGTACCTGTTGGCCATTATTTCTCTGGAAAAGTGTTATTCAGACCTTCCACCCACTTTTAAGTCAAATTGTTTTTTGCTGATGAGTTGTGTAAGTTGATGTATTTTGGACATTAACCCCTTATGAGATACATGACTTCCAAGTATTTTCTCCCATTCAGTAGGATTCCTTTTCGTTTTGTTGGTGGCTACTTTTGTGGTGCAGAAGCTTTTTAGTTTGATGGGGTCCTGTTGTTTATGTTTGCTTTTGTTGCCTCTGCTTTTGGTGTCAGATCCAAAAAACCATCACTAAATCTAATGTCAAGGAGCTTATTGCCTGTGTTTTCTTTTTTTTTTTTTTTCCTTAAAGATTTTATTTATTTATTTGACACAGAGAGATCACAAGTAGGCAGAGAGAGAGAGGGGGAAACAGGCACCCGGCTGAGCAGAGAGATCGATGCAGGACTCGATCCTAGGACTTTAAGATTATGACCTGAGCCGAAGGCAGAGCTCAACCCACTGAGCCACCGAGGTGCCCCACCTGTGTTTTCTTTTAGGTGTTTTAGGGCTTCAGGTCTTACATTGAAGTCTTTGCTCCATTTTGAGTTAATTTTTGAATATGAGGTTGGGTAGTGGTCCAGTTTCACTCTTTTGTATGTGGCTGTCCATTTTCCCTAGTACTACTTATTGAAGAGACTGTCCTTTTCCCCATTATATATTCTTGGCTCCTTTGTCATAAGTTAATTTGACCATACATGCATAAGTGTATTTTGGGGCCCTCTGATCTATTCTATTGTGTCTTGTTTTTATGCTAGTAACATACTGTTTTGATTACTTTGATTACTGTTTTGCTTAGCTCTCTTTTATAGTTTGAAACCAGGGAGCATGATGCCTTTAGCTTTGTTCTTCTGTTTCAAGATTATTTTGATTATTCAGGGTCTTTTGAGTCTCCATACAAATTTTAGAATTTTTTGTTTTATTTCTATGAAAAATGCCACTGGAATTTAAAAAAAATTTTTTTTTAAGATTTCATTTATTCACTTTAGAGAGAGAGCGCATGCATAAGCTACAGGAGGAGTAGAGGAGGAGGGAAAAGGAGTGGGGAAAGAATCCCAAGCTCAGCATGGAGCGTGATGTGGGGCTCGATCTCATGACCTGAGCTGAAATCAAGAGTTGAACACTTAACGGACTGAGCCATGTAGGCACCCTGCCATTGATATTTTAGTAGGAGTGGCATTCAATCTGTGGGTTGCTTTAGGTAGTATGGATATTTTAAGAGTCTCATGCTCTACCGACTGAGCTAGCCTGGCACCTAGTATGGGCATTTTAACTATTAATTATTCCAGTCCATAAGCATAGACTGTCTTTCCATTTATTTGTGTCTTCAGTTTTTTTTATCACTGTCTTATAGTTTCCAGTGTATAGGTCTTTAATTTCCTTGGTTAAATGTATTCCTAGGTATTTTATGCTTTTTCATATATCCCTAAACTTTTCTATTGAATTGTTGGTTTTTTCCCAATTGATTTATAGGATTATTATTATTATTATTTTAACATTCTGGATACCAACGCTTTGTTAATTGTATATGTTGCAAATATCCTGTTTTTCTTCTTAACTTTTTATGGTACCTTTTGATTAAAATCTTAATTTTAATATAGTAGAATTTATCAGTTCTTTGTTTTTTGGATAATGCTTTGTTGTGTCTTTTTCAGGGAGTCATTCCCTACCAAGTTATGAAGATACTCTTTATATATTTTCTTCTAAAAGGTTTTAGGTTTTGCTTTTTATATTTATGTCTGTAATTTTTGTAAAACTATTCTTTGTGCATGGTATGAGGGTAGGACCTAATTTTCCAATAATCAGTTTTCCTAGTATCATTAATAGAGTAGTCTTTTTTGTTCCCTACCTCTTTTGTATGTCTAGGCTCAACATATGCAGGGGTTTGATTATGAGAGCTCTCTGTTATGTTCTTTAGGTCAGATTGTCTCTTCCTACATCAGTACAATACTTCTTTTTTTTTTCCTGACAGATTACCAGTAGGCAGAGAGGTAGGCCGGGGGGAGGGGGAGGGGGAAGCAGGCACCCCGCTGAGCAGAAAGCCCAATGCAGGACTCGATCCTAGGACTTTAAGATTATGACCTCGATCCCAGGACCCTGGGATCATGACCTGAGCTGAAGGCAGAGGCTTTAACCCACTGAGCCACCTGGGCGCCCTAATACCATACATTTTTAATTTCACTAAGGATTTTTAGGAATTAAATGGATCTTGGGTTTAGTAACCAAAGGAGCTGCTATTTACTTTATGATAATGAAGTTTTATAAAATATAAAGTTTGTTGATGGGTTCCTTTGGCAAGATTCTATTGAGCACCTTCACTATGCCAGAACCTTACTGGGATTGAGGATTTATGCAAGTATAAAGCAAACAAAACTCTCTTCTTATGGCACTTATGGAGCTTATGGTCAAACAGGGAAGGCAGACAATAAACAAACAAATGGTATAATTTCAGACAGTGATAAGAGCTACAATGCAGATCATGTTCAATGAAGTGATAGTTACAATTGCGGCAGAGCGCACAATAACCAAAAAAAATTTACAAGTTGTATTGGGAACTTATTTATCACAAGTACCATGAAGAGCTTTTCTGAAGAGATTACATTTGAACACAGATAACAAATGATGAGAGGGGTCAATAGTGTGAAAGTCTAGGGTAGGAGTTTTCCAGGTAGAAGGAACCAGAGAGTTAAAGGCCCAGAGACTGGGGCAAAATGTCATGTTTTGAAGAATACCAAGGCCATTGTAGCTAGAGCCAAGTAACTAAAGAGGAGTGTAGTAAAGAATGAGATTGAAAAGGTAACGGGGGGGAGGGAGGACAGCCACTTCAGAGTTCTTAAGCCATGGAATTTATTGCAAGTATAGTGGAAAGCCATTGAGGATATTTCTGCATGGTGCAGATCTCATTGATGATTTACAAAGATTGTTCAGGCTTCTACGTAGAGAATGAATTCTGCACAAACAAGGAGCAAGACAGTAAGTTTGGAGACTAAGTAAAAATCTGTTGCTGTGATCCAGTGGGAAAGCAACGGAGGTTCAGAACAGGGTGGTAGTTGCGGAAGAGGGGAGAAATAAAAGGATTTTGGATAAATTTTGAAGGTAGACTGCAAAGATTGCACAGATGAATTGGATGGGAAACATGAAAGAAAGAGGGAAAATAGAAGACTATATCTAAGGTTTTTGGCTTAAGAATGGGGAGGGGAGGAAAATAATAATTCCACTAACTGTGGTGCAGGAGAGGCAGGTTTGGAGAATTAGCAGAATCAAGAATTATGCTCTGGGTAAATTTGAGATGCCTATTAAATCAGAGAGGTTATTTTAAGGCAGGTGATTGGACAAGAGATATAAATTCAGGAGTGTATAGATTCTTTTTTTATGGACTTGATGGGAACATAAGTTTTTTATATCTTGGGTGTTAAGGGGAGGTTTTTTTTTTATTTTTCACTGAAATTTATAGGGCTAAAATATAATTTTTAAATGATTTGAATTTAAAGCAGTTGATTTAGAAGATATGGTGATAAAAATGTGAACATGAAATTCTGGTTAAGTTAAAAATTAAATCTATAGTGAAGACAGAATTATTCTCCAGATAAACCTAAAGTTTTTGTAGGCAGAAAGCACAGAAATGTAAAATGAAAGGACATGGAGACCTTAGGGTACTGTGGATTTGGTCACAATTTACCCTATTCATTCATTGAGTATGTTTCTCTTTTCTGTCCTCTCTGCATCTGGGCATTGTTTATCTTTATTAGTAGCTTGGCTGGATAGGTGAATAACAGCCTCAAACACTATTTAAATTGATTATTGGAGCAGCGTACTTTTAAGAGATTAGACTTTGGAAGCAAATGCTGAGTTGGACATCCTATCTCTATTACTTAGTCTTAAGCAAGACAGTCTCTCAATGAACCTCAAGTTTTTCTATCTCTAAAACAGAAATCATACCTACTTTTCAGGAAAATTAGAAATTCTAGTGAATGTAAATATTTTATTTTGCTGTTAATTCGTATTTTTTTCTGATTACTAATGAAGTTTGACTCTCTTCATGTATTTCTTGACCATTTGTATTTATTTTATGAAATGTGTCTCTTGTTTATTGCTGTATTGGCAAACATAAAGAGTTAATAGAACAATGAAAGGTCCATAGTAATCTGGGAGTGCCTTTCATTATCAGTTGACTGTGTATTTTCATTTTTATAATGTCTATATTTTGTGTAATTTGACTCTCGCATACCTATCAATTTCTCTTGGATTGATGGCAAACTACAATTAAAAGAACAAAGCAATTAAGCAAATTAAAGTATGGAATTGGTAAAATGAATATAACCATTGAGGCTGTTTCAGTCTTAGTTCTAGTCCCTGTTATTAAGTATGCCATTTTGTAAATTATAACAGAAGTACTAATTCTTTTTTCTTCTTTCCTTGAGCTGTGGTAGCAAATAGTGACGAATCTCAACTTCTGACACCAGGAAAGATGAATCAGCGCCAAGGGAAAGAAGCTTATCCAACGCCAACCAAAGATTTTTATCAGCCATCTTTCAGTCCAGCAAGTCCTCATAGTCAGGGTAAGAAATTGTGCTTTTAATTTTATTGTTGTTTTAAGGGGAGAATGACATTTTAGGTCTACCATAACTTTTTTCTTGTTTTGGTTTTATGGTGTTCTTTTTGTTTTGGTCATCCATTATACCCTTGAAATGAGTTTATTTCCCTTTAAAGTCCTTTTAATTCCTCTTATATTATCCGGTGTACTTGGTTAAGTTATACTTTTTGTCTAATTGAGTGACTCTCATACTTTGTTTTCTCAAGACTGCTTTACAATGTTAAAAGCTATTGGAGATCTCAGAGAACTTTTATATGGGTTAACCTATTGATATTTATTGTAAATTAGAATGAAGAAATTTTAAATATGTTTTAATTCATTTATAATTATAATAAACCCATTACAGGTTAATATGAATAACATTTTTATTAAAAAACAGCTATGTTCCTCCTTCCCTTTTCCTAAAAAAAAAAAAAAATTGCTCAAATTTGGCACTTTTGACATTTTGGGCTGGATAATTCTTTGTTGTGGGGGGCTGTCATGTGTCTTGTGGGATATTTAGCAGCATCTTTGGCCTCTACCCACTAGATGATAATAGCATTTTCCTCAGTTGTATACAACCAGAAATAGCTATAGACTTTGCCACATGTCCCAAATTATCTTTGGTTGAGAATTACTGTCATATAATTTTTGCAAATCTCTTTAATATATAGCTAAAGAAAAGACACCTGCATTTTCATATCTGCTTGTGCAGTTCATCTGTTAGGATGTGATGATTTGATTGAAGTATATGAATAAAATCCAGCCTCAGACATACATTTAGTCAGAAAAGGGAGGATTACATTAAGAGCTTGATACATAATTGCAGATAGTCTTTTTTGATACTACACCAAAATTTGACAAGTGGTAGTTTTTTAAATACTGTTTGCAAGATGGAATCTGAAACATATCAATAATTTTTCATACTTTCATAAAGTCCATTGATCTATCTTGAACTTTGAATGGCTTTTTACTCATGCATGATTTTTTAACATCATGCATTAATCATTTGGGAAGTAGTTGCTTACTGAATTATGCATATCTATTAAGTGGTGACACATTTTAAAATACTATACGAAGATGTGCTTTAAGCATATTTCCCTTGTCATACAGAGTATTAAAACCACATGTACTCAAGGTTTAAGATTAATAATATTTAGTGTTTCATCAAGAACATCTATAAGTGAAATGGGCCTTTTACTTTAAGTGAATGGCAGTGAAAAAGTCAGTGACTACTACAGTTGGGTACTTCTGCCTTGATATGTGTTAAGGTGCCAGCAGTTTTACCCAACATTGCTTTTGTACCCTCAGTACAAATGTCAACACAATGAATATGTATTATGGAACAGTTTTGACCTTGCAGACTCTCTAAAAGAGTCTTGGGGACTCCCAGGGATTATGGATCTCACTTCCTAATTCATAATTGATGAATTTGGTATATTGAATTCTGCTTCTTAGTAAAGTTTATTTAATCAGATGCTTTGAACTCTTGTACTACAATAGCCATGGTGGAAAGACTTCTGCTTTTAAAACTGAGCACTTAAATTTGGTGTTTGAAAGCTAATAAACACTGATGTGTCTGTTTTTATGCCAATATCATGCCATTTTGATTACCATAGCTGCTTTATAGTTTGAAACCAGGGAGCAAGATATCTTCAGCTTTGTTCTTCTTTTTCCAGATATTTTGATTATTCAGGGTCTTTTATGGTTCTATACAAATTTTAGAATGTTTTGTTCTCTTTCTGTGGAAAAGTGCCATTGGAATTTTTTTCTTAAAGATTTTATTTAAAAGAGAGAGCATTGCAAGGGGTGGGGAGGAGCAGAGGGTGAGGGAGAGAGAGGGCAAAAAGAGTCCCAAGCAGGCTCCACTTTAAAATACTTTATAAAATATAAATATAAATATAAAATATTATAAAAATAAAATACACCCAGTACTTTAAAAAATTTAATTTGGAGTCTTAACTATCACAGTATCTCTGTATAATTAGTCAGCTTTTGGTGTCATGACTTTATATTATTTTTTGAAGATTTTATTTATTTGAGAGAGAGCACGCATGCACGCAAGCTGTGGGAAGAGGCAGAGGAAGAGGGAGAAGCAGACTTTCCTAGAGCAGGGAGCGTGACGTGGGCCTCGATCCCAGGACCCTAGGATCATGACATGAGCCAAAGGCAGACAGCCTTTTTTTTTTTTAAGATTTTATTTATTTATCAGAGAGAGAGAGGGGGAGAGAGCGAGCACAGGCAGACAGAATGGCAGGCAGAGGCAGAGGGAGAAGCAGGCTCCCTGCTGAGCAAGGAACCCGATGTGGGACTCGATCCCAGGACGCTGGGATCATGACCCGAGCCAAAGGCAGCTGCTTAACCAACTGAGCCACCCAGGCGTCCCGGCAGACAGCCTTTTAACTGACTGAGCCACCCAGGTGTCCCAGTGGTGTTGTGACTTTTTGAATTATTTTTTGAAAGTAAGATTTAGTTACTTCTTTTTAGATGAATATTAGTTGGTAAATAGTAAGTTACATGATCATTTTCTACTTTATTTCAGTGGAAAATGTTTTCCTAGTCAAGTGGTTGTTGGAAAATTTTTATTTACCATTGTTGGAACTGGAAAAAACTTTATATAAAAACAAAAATAATGACTATGTTAACGTTTATTAAGTAGTTGTTGAATATATTTTGGAAAGTTAGCATCTTTGTTGCCAAAGTGCTTTTTGAAGCTTGAAAGTGGATATATGGTACACATTGGTATAAATAACCTTCATTAAAGGATGTAGCTTATGTGGTTTTTCCATTCTGTGCACCACAGTTTTGACTGTAATAGTTTCATCTAATTCATTTATCTGTGTACTAGAATATTTAGAAGAATTATTTAATTTCAGACTTAGTGAAGCAAGAAAAAGGTTAGTTACTAATAATTAAAACTACCCTCATTTATACTTATTATGAACATTTTCAGGCAAATGGAATTTGAGAGAATAGTACAGTGAACACTAATATACCATTAGGTAGATTTAAGAAATTATTAACTTTTTTTCATATTTGTTTCATTTATTTGAGGGTAAGGCTGGAATATTTAGAATAAGTTACAGATCTCATGATGTTGCACCCCAAAATACGTAATGCAGTTAAGAACCTTTTTCTTACATAACCACTAAAGCCTCTATTTAACAGAATTAGTGATAATTACTTAATATAGACTGATACCTAGTCTATACTCCGATTTCCTCAGTTCTCACATCTTTTAACAGTGGGCTTATTACACAGTAGGCTGATCCAAAAAAGGTTCATAGATTGTGTTTGATTGTTATATCATTGTATTTCCTTTAATCCCAAAGAGTCTCCTTGTTTACTTTTATTTTTTCTTGTTGTTACTGACTTTTTTTTTTTTTAATAAAACTTCATCAATGTTCCTATGGGATGTTTGATTTTTTACATTGGGTCACCTTATTGCAGGATTATTTAATTTGTTTTCCTATCTTCTATATATTCTGTAAACTGAAAGTTAAATGCAACATTGATTACATTCAGATTGAATATATTTGGGGAGATTATTTTGTAGGAGATGTGTATTGTGTGGGAATGTATGCTGTATTACGTGAGAATTCGCCTCATGTTTGATTGTCTCACTGTTAGTGACTTAAGATTAATCAGTAGATTCAGGTGGTAACAGCCTTATCCTCTTCATTGAAAATTGCATGCTTTCTTCCCTTCTGACCCTAAAGTAAAATAGATCAGTTGGCACCTGGTAAATAGTCTTTTTCCCCATCAGCTTTTTCCTTAAATGTGTAAGCACCCTTTGATGACCATTTAATCAGTTAAAATATTAGGAGTTGAAAATGGTGATTTTCTAATGAAAATGGTGATTTTCTAATTTTGTCATTCTTTTTACATTTGTTACTAAAATTTTTCTATAAAGAAAAAATAATTGTCATAGAGTTGCTTGGTAAACATTGAAATATAGTTCCTATAGGAAAGGCAAGATAAACGGTTGTTTCTTCTCGAGAACCTGTTTTTAGATTGAAGAGATGATGTAAAGTTTGTTTCCAGTGGTGACACATAAATTTTTTGGCACTTAAGATTTTTTTTTTTTAGGATTTTATTTATTTGACAGAGAGAGATCTCAAGTAGGCAGAGAAGCAGGCAGAGAGAGAGGGGGAAGCATGTTCCCTGCTGAGCAGAGAGCCCGATGCAGGGCTTGATCCCAGGACCCTGAGATCGTGAGCTAATCTGAAGGCAGAGGCTTTAACCCGCTGAGCCACCCAGGCACCCCTAAGGGTTTTTTTAATATGATAAAGAACTTCATACCTTTTAATATATTCATTGTATTTCAATTATTGGTAAAATGCAGATGACAGTAGTACCTAGCACTAGGTACTATTATAAGGCTTAAAATGTTAATACATATGAAAAGTCTAGAACATAGCTTGGTAAATAATAACCATTCATGACAGCTGATTTAATAAATAACAATTATTACTATTATTATTTTAAATAAATGATTCTTTGGGGTTGAAAGCTGATACTTCAGTTGTTGTACTTAAGCATCTTACAGAGGCTTATTTAGAGATTCCTTCAGAATGGATGCCCATGTGAACCTCTCATTTACAAAAATAAAGCAGTTGCAGTGTCAGTTATATCTTTATTTGCACCTGAATGTTTCTGTATTAATTATGGGTAAGTTAATATTTGTGGAGTGAATTACATACCAGATGTTCTTATTTATTTATTTATTTATTTATTATTTACTTAAGTCAACCTGTTGACTTTGTGTAATGCAGAATATCTCCCTCTGGTTTAACTACTGAAATTTATATAATAGTTTCCAAGTGTCAAATTTGCTTAAAATATATTAATTAACTTTTTAAAAATATTTATTTATTTATCTTAGAGAAAGGGAGAAAGAGAGTGTATAGAGTGGGAAGAGGGAAGGGCGGAGAGAGAGAATCTCAAGCAGCTCCCTGCTGAGTGAGGAGCTCCACACAGGGCTCAATCTCACAATCCTCAGATCATGACCAGAGCTGAAACCAAGAGTCCCTCAACAGACTGAGCCACTCGGGCACCCCACTATCTATTACCTCTTGATTATGATGAAGATAAACTGCTGGAGGAAAAGAACAAATATCCTGTGAACATCTTTGAATTGCCTACCATGTCTCAAATGTTTGTTTAGTATTATCAGCTTCTGAATGGAAAGAGTTAGACTCCCAAAAACTTATTGACAGTAATAATGACTAACATTTAATGCTTTTTACGTCTCTAAGTACTTTTTACACACATTACTTACTGAAATTCTTGCAAGAACCTTATGGTGTATATGAATCATTCTCCCTGTCTCACAAGTGAGGAAATTGAGCAATTGGTAAGGGTAATTTCCTTGCCCCCATTCACACAATTAATATATGATAGAGTTCAAATTTAAACCTAGATATGATTCCAGAAGTTGTTTGTTTTTTTGTTCTTGTTGTTCTTTTTGTTTTGTTTGTTTGTATGTGTGCATGTGTGTGTTTTTAGTTTCAATGAATTAGTAATTGGATTTTTTGAGGCTCAAGTTTTCTGACCTTTTACCTTTGGTTCCCATGTCTTTTGATAGAACCCCACTATGTATTGAATGCTTTTGTGGAGATTTGGATTTTTCTTTTTCTTTTCTTTTTTTTTTTTTTTTTGAGTAATATGTAACAGTGCAATTATGAAGCATGGTAAGTTTATGTTTTATAAGAAATTGGCCAAGTTAGTTCCAAAGATATATGTTAGCAGTGTATGAGCATTTCAGTTGCTCTGTATTCTCAAACTTTTTTATTTAATCATTCTGTTGAGCATGTAGTGGTATCACGTTGTAGTTTTAATTTGTATTTTTCTTACAACTTGTGATGTACATCTTTTCACATACTTATTGGCCACTAGTATATTTGAAGTGTAAGTTCAGAGTTTGTTTTGTTTTGTTTTTAAATTTATTTATTTGACAGACAGATCACAAGTGGGCAGAGAGGCAGGCAGAGACAGAGAGAGAGGGAAGCAGGCTCCCCGCTGAGCAGAGAGCCTGATACGGAGCTTGATCCCAGAACCCTGGGATCATGACCTGAGCTGAAGGCAGAGGCTTTAACCCACTGAGCCACCCAGGTGCACCTAAGTTCAGAGTTTTTACCCATTTAAACAACTGGTATATTTATCGTATTATTGAGTTTTAAGAGTTCTTTGTGTATTTCAGTATCATGCTTTGCTAGCTGTGTGTGTTGTATTTGCTTCAAGTTTTGGCATATCTTTTCATTGTACAAATGATTTATTTCAAAAAGCGAGTGTTTTTTAATGTTGATGAAGCCCAGCTTATCATTTTTTGCCCTATGATTCATGCCCCCCCCACTAAAGAAATCTTTGTGTACCCTAAGGTTGCAGAGAACATTTTCTGTGATCTCTTCTGAAAGTGTTACAGCATTAAGGCTTCGATCTCTCTTTATTTTCATTCTCACTATTACATCTTAAGCCAGGTCCTTATCATTTGAGACCTATGTTACATAGTACCACACCCTCCTAATTCTATTAGGACCTTGCCCTCCAGTATACCAGGCTCATCTTTCTTTCTTTTTCTTTTTTTAAAGATTTATTTATTTTAGAGAAAGAGTGTGCACATGTGTGCAAGTGGGGCGAGGGGCAGAGGGAGAGAATCTTCAAGCACACTCCTTGCTGAACGAAGAGCCTGATGTGGGGCTCACTTATGACCCATGAGGTCATGACCTGAGCCAAAACCAAGAGTGGTTTGTTGAACCAACTGAGCCACCCAGGCTCCCCTCAGGCCCATCTTTCTTAATAAAACAACCAAACAGAAAATTACTGTTTATGTGTTAAGGTGAAGTCATAATGGGAATGGGGCTTAAGAGATGTATATAGGCAGAGAGTACATCGATCCTCTGAAGTAGGTCTCGAAGGGAAATAATATGAATAAAGAGAAATAGAAAATTACAAATGAAAATACAACTTTTAATTATTCAAGCTTGTAACCAGAAAGTTCACTAGATGCCTCCATTTCTGTCACTCCCATTTTCAAAAAGTTGACAGTTGACTGTTACCTGAAGCAGTGGCTGCTGAGTCTGGCTGTGTCTGAGAATCACCTGGTAGCTTTGCTTAGACAAAGATTTCTATTCCATCCTTATAAAGTCTCTAGGAGCTTTTTTTTCCCCCTCAAGGGCAAGAACATGTATTTATAAAGCTCTCCAAGTGTCTCTGATGTCATAACATTTGGACAAATAGTCGAGAGCAGAAAGTCCATATTCCATAATCTGGTAGTCAGGACTCTTCCAAGTTTGTCTGATTTTACTGTACCTTTCAAATTTCATTTCGTGTTTCCCCTCCTCATGAACCCTGCAAGGTAGCTTGCTTCCCTGTTCCCTAGCTTGACTATGCTTTTATTTATCCTGGTTCTCCATTTTAGAATGTCCTCTCCCTTCCTTTTGCTTATCTGAATACTTCTTAAATACTAGGGTACCATTAGTAAAAAATGTCCTCAGAGTAAGGATCAGATTAAGAGTGCTTCTGTACGATTTTATGTGGAGACTTCAGGAGGATTTAAGGCATTGTCGTTTGGGCTCTTTCAGCTAGACAAAGGGCTTCAAAGGATCTTAAAACTGTACCTTTTAAAAAGTCTCAACTAGCCAAAAGAACTTCTGAGGCTCTTGAGGTCTGCTGTCCTATAGCACCATGAAATAGCGCGAAGTAGTGTATGGTCTATCTCAAAGAAATTTTTGGTTGTGGCATCTGTTTCACTGAAGTTATTCTAATAAAATTCATAAGAAACAAAGTTTTTACAAGAATGGTGCTAATGGAAGCACCACCAGCTTAAATGGAAAAGAACAGACATAGTTCAAATAAGTAGAGCCTTTGTGTGGCAGGGGGAAATCCCAGTCTTGTGTGGGCATGAAGCAGGCTGAGAAAGCGCCACTGTTGCAAACATGGACCATTTCTTACGAAATAGGGAGGGGGTGCCTGGGTGGCTCAGTGGGCTAAAGCCTCTGCCTTCAGCTCAGGTCATGACCCCAGCGTCCTGGGATCGAGCCCCACATCAGGTTCTCTGCTGAGCAGGGAGCCTGCTTCCCCCTTCTCTCTGCCTGTCTCTCTGCCTACTTGTGATCTCTGTCAAATAAATAAATAAAATCTTTAAAAAAAAAAAAAAAGGAAGAAAGAAATAGGGAGACTGACTCACAGAATGGAGTAAGGAGCCTAGAGGGCAGAGTATAGATCCACAAAGGACTATTTGCAAAGAACATGACTGTGTTCTACTCAAACTGCTAATGACGGGTGCCCAGCACATTTCACAATTGCTAGCTAGCACTGTTGTGCCTTCTGTGTAACTCATTATCCTCTGCATCTTTTGAACTCAAGTCTTCATTGCATTTCTATCCCTGGCTTCTTGCAGTGGGGCAAATAAGTTATCTTTTGAGGTGATAGGATTTTGGTTTAAGAGGAGCTATCTGATGAGCTATATGTGAGGAAGTAAACCCGAGGTGTACCATTTGCACTTGAATGTGGCTTAAATAACTAGATCCTGGCCTTAAAGCCAGTGCTATAATAGGATGACATTTTGGTTAGGGGGAGATGATGAGTGTATTTTACATGTGGAAGGAATGTGAAGTAGGTGGACTGTGGTGTATTTCATTTTCAAAGATGACTGCAATTTCATCTTACATGCCTTTTTAAAAAACATGTCCTTGCAACTTGCCTATCAAGAAATGGACTTTAATTCTTAATCTACCCTAACCCCAATTCAATCTAGAATGGCCATGTGACTGCTATGACCAGTAGAATATGACAGAAGTGACATTCTAGGACTTTTGAGACCAGACCTTAGAAACACCTGGTAACTTCTGCTTTTGCATATTAGAGGAAGCCAGCTTCTGTGTAAGAACTCTCACTATTCAGATACTACCACGCTGTGTGGAAGCCCATACTGGCTTGCTCCCACTTATTGTAGTCATCCCAGATACATGAGTGAGGAAGTTGTATTGGGTCTTCTGGCAGATAACTTTGTGAATCAGAGATAAGCCTCCCCCCCCAACTTACCTAAATTGCAGAATTGGGAGCAGAAAATTTAGTGTTCTAAACCAGTAAGTTTTGGGTAGTTTAAGGTATAGCAATTGATAACCAAAATAGTAAGCAACACAGAGTGATTAGAATGACATTTATAATTTTGGAAGAACATAGTATATATGAGAAGATTCATTACTAGACTGTACTGTCAAGGTGAAGTGTATACAGCCTGGATGAGAGTGACAGTGGTGGAAATTAAAAAAGAAAAAAAAAAAAGATTTGTCAGGGATTAGTGATTAATTGGATGGAGGTGAAAGTGGAAAGAGTGAAGAATCAGCAATGACTTCCAGATATTTTGCTTGGGAAACTAATTTAAAAGTTCACCAAGACAGGGAGCTATGGAGGAAAACCAAGTTTGGAGGAAAGATGCTGGGAACTCCAGTTTTGGACATGGTGAGATTTGGACATGATGAGAAGTATGTTAGAGCTACTATATGGTATGTTAAAGAGGAAATTGGCTTTCTGAGTTTGGGACTTAGTAGAAACTTCTGCACCTGGAAATGTAGATTTGAAAGTCATCAGCATAGACAGAGGAATTAAAGACATTTTAAACAATAATGTGCATCAGTTGAGAGATTCCCAGACAGTATTGTTTTTTAAATGAAGTAGAATGGAATCAAAAAATCAGAGCTTAGCTGATCTGTGAAATTTTTATTTGATACTCTCTCTGTGTTTACAAACACACTTGATTAAAATATATTTCTTCTTGTGAGTTATAAAAAGTTTGGGAACAATTGAAGCTTGAGAAAAGTAGTTGGAATACCATCCTAAAAAAATGTCAACATTTAAGGGTCTGAAGGAGAAAGAATTGGTAAAGGAGGGTTGTATCTCAGAAGAATGAAACAGATGGTTTTATGGTAAAACAGTTGGTTTTAGTCAAGCTAGTTAAGACAGCTGAAAAATTATCCATTGACAAGATGTCATTGCTTGCTTTCATGAAATCAGCTTTAGGGACAGTACTGAAGGCAGAAGCTGATAGCAACAAAATTTAGTAAGAAAGATAAGGAATTGGAGACAATTCAGATAGCACACTCCTTCGGGAATTGTGCCCTTGAAGGACCGGAAAGTATATGATAGCTAGCGAAAGACATAGGGCAAGAAGGAGATTAGAGAAAGGAGATGTTTGAGCATGTCCAAACATTGACAGGATAAAGTCAGTAGAGAGAAATACAAAACATGTGAGTAAGAGGGGAGAATTAATAGGGTAGGTCTCAGAGGAGGCAGCAACGATGGAATGTAGCATGCAGGTGAAGGGATTGACAGGACTAGGAATACAGCTGGAAAGTAGATGAACCATGGTAGTGGGGGTGCTGTTCAAGCCTCAGTTGAGGTTAGTATTAATCTGCTTTAGTGTGAGATTTTCTTCTGTAAAGTTAGGCTTTACTAGGTATGTGCAATAAAAGTAATCGTGGCAGAGTAAGTGTGGGATGCTGGCAGGGGAGTGGAGGTTTAATGGGTGAGTTTGATGAATGCTTTGGTGAGGGGAAGAGGTCTGTAGGAGGAAATGTACAAAGTGGACATTTTAGTAGACACTTTAAAGGCATTGTGTAAATAAGTGGTTGTGGGGGCTGAGGCAAGGGTTCTTCAGTAGATGAATACTGAAATGATGACATAATTGAGGGTTAATGTAAAAGGAAAAAAGGTGTAGAGAGTAAATGTCATTGTCATTAAACTCCTCATGACAGCTTGTCATTTTTTTTCTTTTTTCTTTCTTTCTTTTTTTTTTTAAACTATTCATCTATTCCTAGCACACATAGTACCTGGAACATAGTAGATACTTTTGTGTTGAGTAAATGAATGAATGTCTTTACTGATCACCTTTTATGTGCTAGTCCCTGCTCTTCTGATGCTTCAGTCTCATTTTTTAATGAATAGATGCAAGGTTGGAGGTGATATTCATGTACTAAAACCTGTACATGCGAAAATACTCAACAAAATACTAGCCAATAGGATTCAACAGTACATTAAAAGGATTATTCACCACGACCAAGTGGGATTTATTCCAGGGCTGCAAGGTTGGTTCAACATCCGCAAATCAGTCAATGTGATACAACACATCAATAAAAGAAAGAACAAGAACCATATGATACTCTCAATAGATGCTGAAAAAGCATTTGACAAAGTACAGCATCCCTTCCTGATCAAAACTCTTCAAAGTGTAGGGATAGAGGGCACATACCTCAATATCATCAAAGCCATCTATGAAAAACCCACCGCAAATATCATTTTCAATGGAAAAAACTGAAAGCTTTTCTGCTAAGGTCAGGAACACGGCAGGGATGTCCATTATCACCACCGCTATTCAACATAGTACTAGAGGTCCTAGCCTCAGCAATCAGACAACAAAAGGAAATTAAAGGCATCCAAATCGGCAAAGAAGAAGTCAAATTATCACTCTTCGCAGATGATATGATACTATATGTGGAAAACCCAAAAGACTCCACTCCAAAACTGCTAGAACTTATACAGGAATTCAGTAAAGTGTCAGGATATAAAATCAATGCACAGAAATCAGTTGCATTTCTCTACACCAACAGTAAGACAGAAGAAAGAGAAATTAAGGAGTCAATCCCATTTACAATTGCACCCAAAACCATAAGATACCTAGGAATAAACCTAACCAAAGAGGCACAGAATCTATACTCAGAAAACTATAAAGTACTCATGAAAGAAATTGAGGAAGACACAAAGAAATGGAAAAATGTTCCATGCTCCTGGATTGGAAGAATAAATATTGTGAAAATGTCTATGCTACCTAAAGCAATCTACACATTTAATGCAATTCCTATCAAAGTACCATCCATCTTTTTCAAAGAAATGGAACAAATAATTCTAAAATTTATATGGAACCAGAAAAGACCTCGAATAGCCAAAGGGATATTGAAAAAGAAAGCCAACGTTGGTGGCATCACAATTCTGGACTTCAAGCTCTATTACAAAGCTGTCATCATCAAGACAGCATGGTACTGGCACAAAAACAGACACATATATCAATGGAACAGAATAGAGAGCCCAGAAATAGACCCTCAACTCTACAGTCAACTAATCTTCGACAAAGCAGGAAAGAATGTCCAATGGAAAAAAGACAGCCTCTTCAATAAATGGTGCTGGGAAAATTGGACAGCCACATGCAGAAAAATGAAATTGGACCATTTCCTTACACCACACACAAAAATAAACTCAAAATGGATGAATGACCTCAATGTGCGAAAGGAATCCATCAAAGTCCTTGAGGAGAACACAGGCAGCAACCTCTTCGACCTCAGCCACAGCAACATCTTCCTAGGAACAACGCCAAAGGCAAGGGAAGCAAGGGCAAAAATGAACTATTGGGATTTCATCAAGATAAAAAGCTTTTGCACTGCAAAGGAAACATTTAACAAAATCAAAAGACAACTGACAGAATGGGAGAAGATATTTGCAAACGACATATCAGATAAAGGACTAGTGTCCAGAATCTATAAAGAACTTAGCAAACTCAACACCCAAAGAACAAATAATCCAATCAAGAAATGGGCAGAGGACATGAACAGACATTTCTGCAAAGAAGACATCCAGATGGCCAACAGACACATGAAAAAGTGCTCCATATCACTCGGCATCAGGGAAATACAAATCAAAACCACAATGAGGTATCACCTCACACCAGTCAGAATGGCTAAAATCAACAAGTCAGGAAATGACAGATGCTGGCGAGGATGCGGAGAAAGGGGAACCCTCCTACACTGTTGGTCGGAATGCAAGCTGGTGCAGCCACTCTGGAAAACAGCATTGGAGGTTCCTCAAAATGTTGAAAATAGAACTGCCCTATGACCCAGCAATTGCACTATTGGGTATTTACCCTAAAGATACAAACATAGTGATCCAAAGGGGCACGTGTACCCGAATGTTTATAGCAGCAATGTCCACAATAGCCAAACTATGGAAAGAACCTAGATGTCCATCAACAGATGAATGGATCAAGAAGATGTGGTATATATACACAATGGAATACTATGCAGCCATCAAAAGAAATGAAATCTTGCCATTTGCAACAACATGGATGGAACTAGAGCATATCATGCTTAGCGAAATAAGTCAAGCAGAGAAAGACAACTATCATATGATCTCCCTGATATGAGGAAGTGGTGATGCAACATGGGGGCTTAAGTGGGTAGGAGAAGAATCAATGAAACAAGATGGGACTGGGAGGGAGACAAACCATAAGTGACTCTTAATCTCACAAAACAAACTGAGGGTTGCTGGGGGGAGGGGGTTTGGGGGAAGGGGGTGGGATTATGGACATTGGGGAGGGTATGTGCTTTGGTGAGTGCTGTGAAGTGTGTAAACCTGGTGATTCACAGACCTGTACCCCTGGGGATAAAAATATATGTTTATAAAAAATAAAAAATTATATTAAAAAAAAAACCTGTACATGAATCTGACATGAGCCTCACATATAATACTGTTTCTGTGTATACTAAAGAGAGTCTTACAAGAGAGCGGAAGAGCATGCATCGGGAAGAAAGGCATTTATATTGATCCTATTTCCTGGACTTATGCTAACAGCTACCATTCATCAAGCACTTACCGAATTTGGCTAATATGCTAAAAGTTGTATGTCAAAACTATACAGAACTGTTAAAATAATATGATAAGACCCAGGCACAGTTATGTCATGTGCAATAAAAGTAATCGTGGCAGAGTAAGTGTGGGATTCTGGCTAGGGAGTGAAGGTTTAATGGGTGCGTTTGATGAATGCTTTGGTGAGGGGGAGAGGTCTGTAGGAGGAAATGTACAAAGTGGACATTTTAGTGGACACTTTAAAGGTATTGTGTAAATAAGTGGTTGTGGTGTAAAACTATATCAGTTTTACAGGTGAGAAAACTAAGGAATAAAGATGTTAAGAAATTTGTTCAAATTCACAAAACTCGTAAATGTCTGAGGCAGTTTTCAATCTTGGGACTGTCAAGCCTGTAGTCTTACTGCACTCTACTAGAGTGAATTACAGTGTAAGCTATTTTCTTTTTTTCTCATGCTTATGTGTTAGAAGTTTATATTGCCAGTGCTTTAGGACGGCAGAGATTCTGATTGTTTCTGTTTCCTAGCTGAGTCTCCTTCAAGCATATTGATTCATACCAATTTATATTGGTATATCTGGTACAACATTTAATGTAGGTCATTATCCCTTAAAAACAGTTATTAGGTTTGTTTGTTTGTTTGTTTGTTTGAGTGTGGTTTCCTTTAATTGTTTTAGGATTTTCTTTTCTTTTTTTTTTTTGAAGGAGATAAAGAGACTGATTCTCCTCACTAGAGCCCACGCACGTCACGGTAGTCTTTTATTTGTCATATGTTTAGGTTATGGTAATAAATCAGATTATTCCAGAAATTATTTATGTGTCAGATTTTTTACCTTATTTAAAATATACCAATTTACTTAAGAATTTTTTAAAACTTTAGTATGATTACAGTCTCTTAAATGGTTTGGTAATTGGTTTTGTGCTGACTTCTTTGACCTTTATTTCAACTTTTCTTCAAGAATGAAAGACCTGTCTATTAATTAGTCTGTTGTCTGCCTTTCTTTCGTCTACTTTTGAATAAGGGCAATGCCAAGGGAGCCTGGAGACTAAATTAAAGCTCATCGCATGGATACTCTGTTCTCACTATATGACATTTGAGATTGTTGTTATCAAAGCTTGATGAGTTACTATAATTCATCTTGTAATTCTTTGATCATAAAAAGCTATTCTGCATACTTTTAGTTTTATAAAACTATCTTTCAGTTGTAGTGCTTTATAAGAGATCATAAAATGTTGCTTTTTAAAGGAGTCTATTTCAAACTAATTTTATATGTTTAAAATTTAAAAACTTTTAAAACTGAAAGTTACTACTTAATGTTACTTGCTTAACAATTTATCCCCAGGATCAAGGACTGCATCAGGCTCCCAGCTTCATGGGGAGTCCGCTTCTCCCTCTGACCTTCTCCCCTCTCATGCTCTCTCTCTCTCTCTCTCTCTCTCTCAAATAAATAAATAAAAATCTTTTAAAAATCTGAAAAAAAAAACAATTTATCAAAATGAATTTAGACCAAGCTTTCTTAATCTAGACTTCAATTAAAATGTGTATGCTTCGTGTTCTGTTTCTCTTCAGCAAATTCTCTTAACTCTGCCAAGTCCCTTCACTTGAATTCCCTGGTAGCATTAAACATGACATGATGGGTCTCTATCTACAACTTAATAGAAAACTTTAAAGTAAAGGGGAATTTTCTTTGCGGAGTTTGCTAGTGTGAAGATGTTGTACCAGATTCCCCAGGGTGACAGTTTTAGACCTCGCTGGTATAATCTCAGGTGGCACCTTCATTAAAATGGTTTATAGACAAAAGGAGACCAAGAAGTCAGTTTCCTCCATGAATCGAAGCAATTCTTCCTTTTTTGGTAAGATATTTCTAGGATCAATTCATGAACATTTGAGACTACACACACATAGCAAATGTGTCTTGAATATATGTGTTCTATTTCATGAAAAGTGTTTTATCTGAAAGAGTACTTAAATTTATCCCCAGTACTTTTAATCTTTTTTTTCTCCTAAATGCTGTGCTTTGGTTTGTAGCCATAGGTTGTTTTCATTACAGATGGTATGCGTTAGAGGTATGTTAATTTTCTTCTGAGATATTGAATCCTTACTGTTAGATTTTTGAAGTCATTTCTTAAGACACAATTGTTTTTTTGTTTGAAATTTCTTGTGTTCGTATAGTTGCTTCTTAAAGAGGTATGCAATATCTATTAAGTAATGAGAACAGGATATAATATTTGGCAAATTTAAAAAATGAGAATGAAGTATTTTTCTAAATTTCTCTTGTGAAATGTTGCATTATGTATGTTTTTCAAATGTTCCTATGTAGGGGAAACTGAAAGACTTTGAAAACATTTATTGAAAAGAGAGAATGAATAAATTAGCTGTGTTTTAAACATCTTTACAAAGATGAGAGGAGTCTGTCTTACCCTTGCCAGGTTTTATTAATTGCATCCTATTAAAGCAGTAAGATGAACACAAAGAATACTAAAGGACACTTTTTTCTTTATATATGTTCTTTGTCCGTACATCTAAATTATATATATGTGTGTATACATATATATATATTTATTTAAGGTGTGTGTGTGTGTGTGTGTGTGTGTTTACTTAAGATAACATTAAAGAATTATCAAGTACCACTTGCACTTGTTTCTCAGCTCTTTTCTGTTGGGATTTCCTCCTATTTGTTTCCAGAGTCTGAGAGGTTGGGATTGCCTTCTTAGCAAGAGTGGTAAAATAGTTTCACCTATAGAGTTAACAGCTACAATTTTCCTTTCCTTATTTGAGGCATGGAGATGCAAGTTTTCTGTATTGTTAATAAATATATAATAAGATAATAATTTACTGGTATTTGCATAATTTCTGAGAGAAGATAAACAGTTTCATAGAAATTTTTCTGTTTTCATTTTGGTTGTTGTAAGTTTGAACATACGTAGGTTTTATTTGAGAACGACACAGTGAAGTTTAGCAAACTCCTGTTTTGCAGATAAAGGAAGGGTTTGTGACAGATGAACAAATTCCCCCTGGGGACTACAGGATTTTCTAAGGGTCTCATGCAAGCTGGCCTTTATTCCATTTTGTACAGAGTTCTGTACTAGAAAGCAGGAACAAACCAGAAATGATTTTCTCAGTCCCAATTTGTAATTGGGAAATTTCAGGACAGGCAGTAGGGAAACATAAGGAAGCATAAAAACATGTACGTGAGCTTCACATTACAGTTTGAGTAATATAGCAAACTAGACATTCTGAAAAAACCCTCCTAGTTAAGAACATCAAATGATGGAATGGGGGGCTTTTTGTTTTATATTTTTGTTTTTGTTTCTGTTTTTTTATACCACTTTATTCTAACCGGAGCACTTCAGTGTTAAACACTAGTGAGCTATATTCCTTCACTAATTCTGAATTGCTGTAAATGTACAAGTTCTATCAGTTCAACACTTAGATTCAGTCATCTCTGACCCATGGTAGATTTCATATAATATCTGAAGTAATTAGTGCAGTATACTGAACTGATCAAAATAAAATGAACTTTGGGAAACAGCATTACAAGATTATTACTAACACACTGCAATTCTTACATTACAAATTACTCATACATTGTTTATCATGGTTCTGGCCATGTAGGAACAATGAGACCACCTTCCTTTCAAAGGGAGAGAAAAGGAAAAATTAGCTCTTTTAGCAACTACATTTTCTGTACTTTTAAGCAACATAAATATTACAGAAAAGTAATGAACATATTTGGAGACTGCAGTGCAGAACCTTATTTATAGTACCACTGAAGATCAAACTTAATATAACCAAGTTTTGAATGTACATAATTGTTAGTGCCTTGACTATATTATGTCCAAAGAGTACAAAAACCTGCCCCCTGCCCAAAACAACAAAACCTATGTAGTGACCAGCTCTGATTAAACAGAAATCACAGACGCCTGATTTGTTTCATTTCTGTTGAAGAGCTCACATGTTTGAAGGGAACACTGTCCATTAAAGTGCACTTAACGCTTTCCATATACCTAAAACAAGATGAGGATACATTTGACTTTTTTTTTTTTACCCCACTAAAAATACCAAGACTAGTTATAATGTCCATGCCATTAATGTTTGTTTTCTCCCCCTGAAGATGTGGGACTTCCTTATGGTTTATTTGTTAAAATGTGGAATGTTCATCTTAAGTACGCATACTAAGAGAAATTACCAGTAGACTGAATACTGTAGCTAAGCATATATATCTGTAGAATCTCCTTCAAAAAAGAGTGGTTTTGAAAAGCCTAAATTAATAAGTACCTAATCTTTTTCATAGAGCTGGCTGGTTAACTCTGGGTTTACATCACCATTTGCCTCTATCCCCGCTGTTGAGAAATGATTCCCCTAACCATCCAAGGAAACAAACATGCACACACATGCACATTCCCCACTTCTACTTCTGAAACATTAGTCAGAGGGTCACGTACATGTTATTAAAAATTAAACTCAGAACACTTAAAATAATTCAATATTAGAAATTGACTCTATCATAAGTCTCTTCTTTATGAAAGTCACACTGGGCCAGTTAAGTGCTCCATTTCCACTCTCATTAACATTTAGGAAGCAGAAGAATATTCCAGCAAGTTCAAACTGAAGGTTTAGTTATCAAAACACTGGCTCCTAGTTGGCTTTCAGGGTTCAGTAGATCTACTCCTCTTCCTCCGACAGAATTTGCTCCTGGATTCAGTCATTCATTCTTTGGCCACTTTTTAGCTGCTGCCATGAATATTTCATTTACATTCGTCAGTGTTTTAGCTCATGTCTCCCTGAGTAACTGTGCTTACAGTTAACTCTACACAGGACTGTGTTTCCTAGAAATTGATAGCTCTTTCATTTGCAAGGTCAGCCTTGTTTCTTGATAAAGCTATTACAGCATTAGGATCAGCTTGCCTTTAAGTTCTTTAATCCATTTTTTGTTCTGGCAAAGGGTTTGTCATTTGTGATATCATCTACAACTATGACTGCTTTGTTCCTCTCTAGTACATTCGTGCTATGGTATCGTTCTTGCCAGCTGCATCCCATATTTCAAACTTTACTGTTGTGCCATTAAGACACACAGTTTGGGGAGCTCCTGGGTGGCTCAGTCAAGTGAAGTGTCTGACTTCAGCTCAGGTTATGATCCCAGGGTTCTGGGATCGAGTCCAGCAAGTAGTCAGCTTCTCCCCCCACCCCATGCTTTCTCTCTCTCTCTCTCTCACGCTGTCTCTCTGAAATGAATGAATGAATGAATGAATAAAATTTTGTTTTTAAAGTGAAGTTAAGGGGTGCCTGGGCACCTCAGTTAGTTGGGCATCTGACTCTTGATTTTGGCTCAGGTCGTGATCTCAGGCTCATAACATGAAGGCCTGAGTCACTCTGTGCTCGGAGGGGAATCTGCTTGAGATTCTCTCCCTCTGTCTCCTTCCCCCTACTCGTTCTCTTTCTCTCTCTCTCTCTCTCACATAAATATTTTTTTTTGTTAACTCTTTAAAAAAAGAGAAAAAGTATGGCTGAACTGTCAACAAAGTAAGGGAATTAGCAGGTGGAGCAGAATGATTAAAAGTGAGAATCCAGAAAGGTGATGAGTTCTGGAGCCAGCATTTGTCCTGACTAGCACTTGCTACTTTCTGAAAGTCTAGAGCTTGAGTTTAATAAGAAAAAGGGAGAAAAGGTCTGTGGCCCATTAATGATGGAAATTTGGATTGGAGATATCTCCGTGTGAAAAAAGGAGTCCTTCTTAGTTTAAAAAAAAAAAAAAAAACCTCAAAAACATAACCAAAGAGAAGGATGATGGTGTATTTGCCTATCGTGTTTGTAACTCCAGGTAGAATGGGTGAGAGAGGAACTCTTCTTTGAGAAGCACAAACATATACTACTATAGGCTCGGGGCCAGAATTCATACAATCTCTGGGGCAAAAAACAAAAACACCCTTCAGTTTAGTTTAAAATGATCTTGAGTTATTAGTATTCCCAGGTGCCTGGAAGAATCAATGCAGATACTTGTTAGAGGAGAGGTTTAAACACGTGCCTCCAGAAATTACTGATTTTTAGTTATGAGTTCGTGTATAAACAAAACAACAAGATAGCATTATGATGTGGAAAACTCAGTAAATACATGAGGTAACAAGCCACCATCAGAGGGAATCTGCATAAACTGCCTGCCATCCAGACCAGCATCTGCACCAATTAAAATTACAAATGCCAGAATGTGATTTGATGGGTTAAAGACAATATTGAAAGATTATGCTGGGAACCTTTCAGAAGGATGAATGGGTGGCTCATTCAGTTAAGTGTCTGACTCTCCATTTTGGCTCAGGTCATGATCTCAGGGTTGTGAAATTGAGCACCACTTTAGGCTCCATTCTCAATGCAGAATCTGCTTGGGAGTCTCTCTCTCTTCCTCTCCTCTTGTGTGTACATGCTCCTTTTCTCTCTCTCTCTCTCTCTCTCTCTCTCTCTCTCCCAATAAATAAATACAGTCTTTAAAATAAATAACTAAAGGGTGGAAGACAGCAACCCTCTGATTAAGGAGGCCTCACCATTCCCAAGCAGAAAATCTAAACATTAGTAATTGTTGGTTTTTTTCTAAGATTTTATTTATTTGAGAGAAAGCACAGAGGGAGAGTAAGAGGGAGAAACAGATTCCCCATTGAGCAGAGAGCCTGATGCAGGACTTGATCCCTGGACCTAACCTGAGCTAAAAGCAGACACTTAACTGACTGAGCCACCCAGGCACCCTAAACAGTAATAGTTTTTTTTTTTTTCTAAAGATTTTATTTATTTGACAGAGGTCACAAGGAGGCAGAGAGGCAGGCAGAGAGAGAGAGAGGGAAGCAGGCTCCCCGCAGAGCAGAGAGCCGGATATGGGGCTCTATCCCAGGACTCTGGGATCATGACCTGAGCTAAAGGCAGAGGCTTAACCCACTGAGTCACCCAGGTGCCCCAACAGTAATAGTTTTAATGCTGATACTTGACAAGAAGGAGAGCTGAAAAATAATGAGTTAAGTAAACATTAACTCAGTATTAGGAAAGTAATAGGATAAGCGCAAAGTAGATGGAAGGAAAGAATAAAGAAAAGAGAATAGATGTAGGTGAGAGCAAGAAAGACAAAGTTGATTGTTTGAAAAGGCTAATAAAAATTATCAAAACTTGAGCAAGATTAGGGGAAATGATCATGAGGAATAAAAAGATACAACTAGGGGTGCCTGGGTGGCTCAGTGGGTTGAACCTCTGCCTTTGGCTGAGGTCATAATCTCAGGGTCCTGGAATGGAGCCCTGCATCAGGCTCTCCTGCTTGGCAGGGAGCCTGCTTCCCCCGCTCTCTCTGCCTGCCTCTCTGCCTACTTGTGATCTCTCTCTCTCTCTATGTCAAATAAATAAATAATTTTTTTTTTTTTTAAAGACACAACTAGGGGTGCTTGGGTGGCTCAGTGGGTTAAAGTCTCTGCTTTCAGCTCAGGTCATGATCCCAGGGTCCTGGGATTGAGCTCTGCATCAGGCTCTGCTCAGCAGGGAGCCTGCTTTCCTTCCTCTCTTTCTGCCTGTCTCTCTGCCTACCTGGGATCTCTGTCTGTCAAATAAATTTTAAAAAAAATTTTTTTTAAAAAGATACAACTAAAAATATAGGCAGGTGTTTAAAAGATATAAATAACTAGCCAATAATTTTGAAAAATTTTCCAAAATTTATTCAGTAATAGAAAATTCTTGTGATTTTTGTATTCTAATTAGTATTATAAATTAGCTATACAAAGACATCATAGGCCAAGATAGATTTATAAACAAGTTCTACTGAACATTTATGGAAAAATAGAATTCCAGTCTTGCCTAAAAACTGTATTTCATTAAGTCTAAAAAAGGACCCCTCCTCCTACTTTAATGTCTCTGAAATTGGGTTCGATTTTTTTTTTTTTTAAGAGGGGGTAAAGATGTTGGGGGCAGAAACAGAGGCAGAGAGAGAGGGACAGAGAGACTCTTAAAAGCAGGCTCCATGCTGGGGCCAGGGGGCTTGATTTCTTGGTTTTGGCTCAGGTCATGATCTTGTGGTTGTGGGATCAGAGTCCCAAGTTGGCTCTGTGCCCAGTCCAGAGTCAGCTTCAGATTCCCTCTCCTTCTCCCCCCACTAAAATAAATAAACAAAATCTTTTTAAAAAAACTATGATGTTATGTAACACACAGCTTAAAGAAGAAAAACTATGTTATTATCCCATTAATAAAATGTATTTGAAATATAGAAGGAATCTCTTAGCTTTGTAAAGTTAGAATTAGGAACAAAAGGTGTATAACATCTATACTTCATTTCAACACTGTACTTGGAATTTAGCTAGTGAATAAGATAAAACGAAATAAAAGTAAAGGAGCAAACAAATTTTTTTTAATTATTTATTTATTTATTTGACAGAGAGACATCACAAGTAGGCAGAGAGAGAGAGAGAGAGGAGGAAGCAGGCTCCCTGCTGAGCAGAGAGCCCGATGCGGGACTCTATCCCAGGACCCTGAGATCATGACCTGAGCCGAAGGCAGCAGCTTAACCCACTGAGCCACCCAGGCGCCCAGGAGCAAACAAATTTTATTTGTAGTTAGTATAATTGTTTATATAGAAGCTCTCCCAAATTCACAGGTAAATTATTTAAGTTGTTAAGAAATTACTGGATACATGTTAACTGTGGTTGTATATACCAGAAACAAATGGTTAGAAAAATGCAGTTCAAAAAAATAGCACTTAAGGGGCGCCTGGGTGGCTCAGTGGGTTAAGCCGCTGCCTTTGGCTCAGGTCATGTTCTCAGGTTCCTGGGATCGAGTCCCACATTGAGTTCTCTGCTCAGCAGGGAACCTGCTGCCCTCTCTCTCTCTCTCTCTCTGCCTTCCTCTCTGTCTACTGTGATCTCTGTCAAATAAATAAATAAAATCTTTAAAAAAAATAGCACTTAAAAATAACAGAAAGTAAGGCACCTAGCAATAAGTCTAAAAAAGCTAACATAGTATCTTTATGTAGAAAAGTATAACATTAAAAGGGTGTATTCTCAATAAATGGAGAGGCATACCATATTTCCAGTAGGAAAATTCAATATTATTAGTATGTCAGTTCTCAAATTGATTTTATCTGTTAAAGGTGTTTTGAATTCATATCTCAACTGGATTTTTTCATGGTACTTGATAAGGTTATCCTTAACTATCTAGGGAGAACAAAGGGCAAAGAAGAGTCAAGACCCTCCTGAAGAACTGGAGCCAAGCAAGAGTCAGGGGCTATTTAATATATATCATAATGGTCCAGTAAGTAAGCAGGAGGTGTTGGTGCTAAAACAGAGACAAAAGAAACACCAACAACAGAGACTTTGAACTAATGTTGCTCATTAGAGTTCTACATGACATTGTGGCAAAAGCAAAACTATGGAAAAACAGTGAAAAGATCAGTCCTTTCTAGGAGTTAGCAGGGTGGCAGTGGTGAATAAGCAGAGTACAGGTTTTTATTGCAGTTAAAATATGTATGATATTGTAATGATAGAAACATGTTATTATGCATTATGCATTTGTCCAAACCCATGGCATGTACAACAAAAAAAAAGTGAACCCTAAGATAAACTGTGGAATTTGAGCGATTATGATGTCTCAATGTAGGTTCATCAATTAGATCAAATGTCCCACTCTGGTGAGGGGAATTTATAATAGGGGAGATCTTGCATATGTGGAGGCAGGAGATCTCTTTATCTTCCTCTCAATTTTGCTGTGAACCTAAAACTTCTCTAAAAAAATAAAATCTTAAAAAAAAAAAAAAAAGTAGAAGGGTGCCTGGGTGGCTCAGTCATTAAGTGTCTGCCTTTGGCTCAGTTCATAATCCCAGGGTCCTGAGATTGAGCCCCGCATTGGGCTCCCTACTCAGTGGGAAGCTTGCTTCTCCCTCTCCCACTCCCCCACTTGTGTTCCCTCTCTCACTGTCTCTCTCTCTGTCAAATAAATAAATAAAAATCTTTAAAAAAAAATAAAAGTAGAACACTTCAGTGTACTGCAAGTGTACTCACCTTATCCAAACATCACGGCATGGGGAAACATATGATAGTATGTTTCATAAGCATACTATCAAGACAAGCCAAAATCAGAAAAAAAAGTTGGGCAGAGTTTACCCAAACAGCTTGTCCTTGGTTTACAAAGAAATGGTACATTGGTGGGGGACTTTTGGGGTGATAAAAGCTCTTTTTTTTGTTGTTGTTAAAGATTTTATTTACTTATTTGACAGAGATTACAAGTAGGCAGAGAGGCAGGTGGGGCGGGGGAGGGAAGCAGGCTCCCTGCTGAGCAGAGAGCTTGATGTGGAGCTTGATCCCAGGACCCTGGGATCATGACCTGAGCCAAAGGCAGAGGTTTTAACTCACTGAGCCACCCAGGCACCCCACTAAAAGCTCTTTTATATTGAGTATCCTGTTTCCTATATCCCACTTTTTGGTAAAATACATATTCTATGATATCCATTCTCAAGTGGGGTCATATGAGGGAAGTAAGGCCTTAAGAAAATAATTTAAGTAAATATTTTCTCAGTTCTTCCAAGGATTATAGTTCATGGGTATTGCCATTATAGATGTTGGGGAAAAAAGGTTAATTCATATTGAAAAGTGGATGTTTCAATGCAGTAGGCCCAATGAATCCCAGGTGAGAAGGACTACTCTAGTAAGTTATTTGAAAATTTGCATGGAAAGTACATTTTAGACTATATACGTCTAAAAATATCTTTATTTTACCCTAATATGTAATTGATAGTTTGGCTGGGTATGGAATTTTAAGTTGGAAGTCATTTTCCTTCCAATTTTGAAAGCATTGCTTATATTTTGGTCCTGGTTCCAGAATTGTTGGTGATGTCAATAGCTTTATCAGATTCTTGATCTAGAGGAACTTGGTGTTATGAATTATATACAAAAGGATTCTTTGGTATATATAGGGCTGGTTCTCAGTTTTTACCATTGCTGGTTTGTGATTCAGCAAGACAGTGACTACTTGTTAATCTCGTGCTTTCCAATGTCAAATATATGTTGTTATTGTATTCTATCCTGGATCCATACTGTGGAATACATGCTTGTTTTATGCTTTTCAGAAATTAGCCCTCTCTTATAATTTTAGTTTTAGGAGGGAACACATTAGGTTAGTGTCTTCATTCTGCCATTTTAATGTGAAACCTTTCTAGATTTCACATATATTATCCAATTTGATCCTAATAATAATCTGATAATATAGATTATATTATTAGCATTTTATAGATGAGGAAACAGAGACCCATAGAAATTAACATAATTGAATGCATCCAGCTGGAATTTGAACCACATTAACATTATAATGCCTTGAGAGTCGAGCACCATTGAATGAATTATAATCATTGCTCTCTCGTCTATAATTAATGGTCATTTATATTTCATGACATGGAGAAAAGCAAAACAAAACAACCCAAATCCTTGTTTGTAGTTGTAATTGTCAACTGTAAACTTATTTTTACCTTTCATTTTTGAAATGTCTTTACCCAATAAAGAACATGTTACATAAAGGGAATTTGTTAAGTGTACTTTCTAGTAAAGAGAGACAGACTTAGATTATATGGGGTGCTATTGTATCTTGAGTGGAGAACTAGCCTTGAAATGTATGCATAATAGTAGGAAGGAAACTGAGATTGTATAGTAAGGTACCTATAAAAATGAACCACTGTCAGTTGAAATTTTAAAGGTTAGTTATAAAGAGATAGCATAGTATATAATTTTGGCTATTTGTACTTTACTATTAGATTTAATAATGTGAGATCATACCAGTAACTAAGTTTTAACCTAGTAAAGAAAGATAGTCCATTTGTTATTGTGATAATAAAGTCGCATTTTTCTTTAAATAGAGTTTTAAGCGGAAAATCCTTATAGGTAGGTGATATATTTTGCTAAGTATAAATGCAATGAACAGGAACTATAGCAACTTATATCTGTTTCAAGAGGACATGTATTAGAGCACTCTGTTATTTTGGTGTTTTCAGTCTTCCCTCTGGATTGGTTTGCATTAACATTGTCTTAATGACTCAGATATCCTTGCTAGAGATAAAACTTAAATATTTGTTACCACTTTAGCTGTTAGAATCCATCAAAATTGTACTTGAGAGAATATCTTTCCTTAACAATTCTTAAATATGGCTGAAGCAAGTAGTGGATTAGATACAGATCTAGAGGCTTCAGGAAAGATAAACAGTGTTATATTTATATCCATATATGAAGTAAGCAAAAACTGGAAGGAATCGGAAGAGGTGGGAAGTGTGGCAGATACTACAAAAAACATAATGGATATGAGAAATGGTTGCATTTTACCTCATCCTACATCTCTATTGATCTTGCTTTGTTTTACTAAAGCAGCTGTTCAGTTCAGGGCATTGCTGAACCTTTTTATCAAAAGGTAAAACATTAGTGGAATAGCCTTTCACGTTTATCAGTTCATTAAAAAACAAAAACAAAACAACAATCCATTAGCAAGGCTTAATGCCTTCTCTGTTTATTGCTGATTTGACAGTCTCTGGTCCTCCTTTGCTGTTAAATGTGTGTGTCCTTTGTTTGTGCTGGTGGGTTTCGCTACATTTAGATGTGAAAGAAAAGCCTCTCCTTGCCATACTGATCTAATTAGCCTTTTGAGCGAAAATATACGTTAAATAGCCCTTCTAAGCCATGAAAGAAGAGAGCTCACAACAACGTAGATTTTCTTCCTGTACTGTGGTTTCGCCTGTTTTATTTCCTCCACGAATTGATGGCCGAAAGCTTGTCCGGAATGCTTCATTTGGAGGATACAATGAACTTTCTCCTTCTTTGCCAGGTTTGTTTATTTAATCTTGCCTTTTTTTCTTAATTTCTTGCAGGCTTTTCATTAAACTAAATATTCCAATATCTTAAAACTGCTTTTATTTAAATGAAACAGATTCTGTAGTGAAAGGTTCAGTTTTAATGACTGCTGCTATATGGCGTGGCTTTTCCATGTTTTCACTTAAAATCTCTTACACTCAAACTTGAGAACTAGTGGTTCAGTGAATTATAAATCTTGCATTGCTGATAGCATGAATTTTTGCTTTAATTTTAGAAATAAATATTATGGCCCTTTGATAAAATTAAAACCTTTTTCTAGACTTGAGATAGATGTAAAATTCTATAAATAAGCAAATTAATCTGAGGTTTTTGCCAATAAAACCCAGATATTTAATATTGGTACTTGTTTGGCTGTTTTCTTCAGAATAGTAACTGTGTTAAATTGATGTTTAGCTTAAGTTTTAATAGTTCAAATGCTGACTAAAGTGAAGTTTTCTAAGTATAATTTTTGAAATAGCCTTCTTGTTGTTAGATGTGTCTTTGTATAATTAGTTTGTGCTAAGAAATTGTTATTTTTAAGGTAACATTTAAGGTAACATTTTTAAAATAAAATTGGGCATTTGACAGCTATGATTTAGACATTAAATAATTGGTTAATGAAATAGATCTTAAATTTAATTGTATGAAAAAGATTTATTTTAGCAAAGGTTTGGATATATATTTTAAAATCTTTTTTTCCTTTTAAAATTTTAAATTACAACAAAGATTTGTCTACTTTTTTGAGGTTATATTTTTCTTTTAAAATGAAAATATTCTTTAATACTTATGGCAAAGAAATCACTGAAACTGGTGCTTACTTTAACCATCTATAGATTTTTCTGACACATTTGTTAAATTTGTATTATGTTTTCTGCTTCATGCTAACATTTATTCTCAATTTTTTTGAATATTCATTCTGATAGCTGATATATGCATTATTTTGAGGTCGTGAAACACCTTGTGTGTGGTACCTGGACAATAAAAATACATTATTATAAATTCACTGATTTCATTTTCTTTCAAAAAATTCTTTCAAAAAAGAATTGGAAATCATAGTCCTGAACTGTTGCCTAAGGAGCATAAGCTTTGAATAGCATTCATAATCTGTATTTCCTCTTCTCAGTATAGAATGGTTACTATCATGCTTCTTATGTTCTCAAAATGGTGTATGTTTTAGTGTTTGTCTTTGTTCAGAAGTGGCTTTGAAAATACAACATACTGAAAAATTTTTAAGTTGTTAAGTACTCTGTTTGCTTTTACAATGTGATTTACTTCTATTTCTGTGTATGTCTCTATTTTATTTTTTAAGCTAGCAAGCTTGCTAGCAAATGTTTGCTGACTTTCATGCAATGAGTCTACTTAATATTAAAGAATAACCATGTGACTCTACTAAACAACAGAAAACTTCACTTTTTAAAAGTTTGGTATTTACTTAATTAGGTAACTAAATGCAGAACTGTCAATTTCTCTTGTCAAAGAGTATATTGAAGCTCACCCTGGGTTGATTTGTTTGAATGGAAAAGTAAATGGTTGGCTTTGTTTTCTAATTCTTGAAATAAAATCATATTCATAGGGAGGCTTCCATATTCCCCTTTTTACAACCAATAGTTGTACTGCAACCAGCCATGATGGGAAACTCTTTAAAGTATTTTGCATTTATCAGATAAGAAGTAGAATGGAATTCTATTCATAAAGATGAAGATGTTGTCGTTGTTTTTCCAGTTAAAAAATAAAACCTATATTTCTTCTGGGACCTTTCATTGTACTGAAAAAACATTTTTAGATACATTCATTTTTACCTGACATTATTAGAGGTGAGGTTCTACATTAGTGGTATTTTAAGATCATTTTGCCTTACTCTGTATTACTATACTACTTTGAACATAACCTTATTTTCATTTTAGTTTCCTAAAGAAATATATTGGTATGGCCTTCGTCTTTATGCTGAGCTATAATATAGAAATGGTACCACCTGCCCATGTATTTCCAGTAACACCATAGTGCTTTTCTTTTAAGTTCATGTCTGCTCATCTCTTTCTTTCCCCAGTCTTAGGTATAACTTCTAAATATGATTATTGGACCAATCTCTAGAATAGTACCAGAAAATTTGAGTAAATAAACTAAGCAAATAAATCACTTTATGGACAAACTGTGTGAGCTTCAGTACACAGATGGGTTTCTTTTTAGTATATTTTGACTTCTCAGGGTTTTTTTTTTGTTGTGTGTGTGTTGTTGTTGTTTTTAGTAAAATTTCTGGATTCTTGGCTGTGTTTAGTATAGTTAATCTATTTATATTTTGTAAATACCTACTCAGTCTTCATTTGTAAATAATGTACATATAATCTCATTTTAGCAAGACTGAAGCAGCATAAAGCTTGCTTTATTATATCTAAACATTTATTGACCCAAATTTATTATGGAACTATATGAAAGGTTATACCTTGTTGATGATAGCAATTATATTTTATTAACAAATTAGAAGTTAAGGACTTGGTGTTAATTTATTTAGGGATAATATTCCATTGGGTTAGTGGGAGGAAGTAAACTCTGTATTACTATACTACTTAAAAATATTTTTACAGTGACAGATATAGGGAGGACTTTCTTAAGACCAAAAAGCACTAATCTTTAAAGAATGATATGGCTTAAATGTGACTACCTTAAAATTAAGAGTGGTTTATTTAAAAAAACGCAGGTAATAAAAAGACAAGAATAGGGAATTATTTGTACCATATAGCTGGCAAGGGTCCTGGAATACATCAAAAATTCCTATATAAATCAATAAGAAAAAGACAATATATTTATTTATATTTTAATGCAAAAAGGATTGGGACATCTGGGTGGTTCAGTCAGTTAAGCATCTGTCTCCTGGTTTTGGCTCAGGTCATGATCTCATGGGTCGTGGGATTGAGCCTCTTGTCAGGCTCCACGCTCAGTGGAGAGCCTGCTTGAAGATTCTCTCCCTCTCGCCCCCCCACCCCGGGTGTGTAAGCGCATGCATGTGTGCACTCTCTCAAATAAATAAATATTTAAGAAAAATAAATGCACAAAGGATCTGAGAAGGTCCTCCACAAAGAGAATGTTAAAATGGCTAATTAACGTGAGAAAGTGCTCAACATCATTAATAGTCAAGGACATGCAAACTAGAACCTCATTATACCATTGATATACGCACCCCACAAATTAGCAGAAATATTAAAAACTTGTCAATATTGATGTTACCATGAATATGGAGAAAGGAGAACTCTTACATACTATTAGTAGAAAAGTAAACAATTTGGTATCCTCAAAGTTGAAGATACACATATAGTATAACCCAGGAATTCTAGAATTTAGTGAAAAGACATGGCTTTTTTCACTCAATATTGTGTCTGTTGTTTTCTGTAGTAGAAATTGGTTCCTTTAATTACTACTACATTGCTGTATAACATTGCATTGTGCAAATATATTCACTTATTCAACTCTTTTTTATTTTCTTTTCAGCCTAACAGTATTCATTGTTTTTCCACCACACCCAGTACTCCATGCAATCCGTGCCCTCTCTAATACCCACCACCTGGCTCCCCCAACCTCTCACCCCCTGCCCCTTCAAAACCCTCAGATTGTTTTTCAGAGTGTATAGACTCTATGGTTCACCTCCCCTTCCAATTTCCCTCAACTCCCTTCTCCTCTCCATCTCCCTTTGTCCTCCATGTTATTTGTTATGCTCCACAAATAAGTGAAACCATATGATAATTGACTCTCTCTGCTTGACTTATTTCACTCAGCATCTCTTCTAGTCCCGTCCACGAATGGAACGCCTCACGAATTTGTGTGTCATCCTTGCGCAGGGGCCATGCTAATCTTCTCTGTATCGTTCCAATTTTAGTATATGTGCTACCGAAGCAAGCACCACTTATTCAGCTCTTAATAACCATTTGAGTTGGTCTCAGACTTTGGCTATTATGAAGAAAGCTGCTATGAACATTTTCGTATCTTATTTTGATGAATATACCCAACCATTTCTATTGGGTATATCTAGGATTAGAATTGCTTTGTGTTTAGAATATCCGTAAATTCTGCTTTAGTATGTACTTTCAAACAGTTTTCCAAAGTGGTTATGCCCCATTATATTCTTACCAGTAGTGAATAGAGATCCAGTTGCTCCACATTCTCATCTGTACGTGGAAGGTAGTATCCCTTTAATTTTAGCCATTTTGATGGGGTATAGGTTTCTGTATCATTAAGGCAGTGGGGAGGATAGTAGGAAGAGAATTTACTACCTAAAATCACTAACAAGCAAACTTAGTAAAAAGTTATGATCTGAAACTGCTTTGCATTATTAATAATGGTCAATAATGTGTTACAGGCTTCAGAATTTTGTCTATAAATACCACTTTTTTAAAAAAGTAATTTTAAAGTAATTTTTATCTCCCACACATGATAGAAAATAATAATTTATTAATATTAAGAATGGGTGGCTAGCTCAGTTGGTCACACATCTGCCTTTGTCTCAGGTTATGATCCCAGGGTTCTGGGATCGAGCTCCACATCGGGCTACCTGCTCTGTGGGGAGCCTGCTTCTTCTTCTCCCTATGCCACTCCTCCTGCTTGTGTTAGCTCTATCTCTCTTTGTCAAGTAAATACATAAAATCTTAAAAAAAAAAAGATAATAAGATTCTCTTGCCCTCTCCCTCTGCCCCCCGCCCACATTCTCACACTTGCTCTCTCTCCAATAAACAAATCTGAAAAAAGAAAGAATTACTTATTATAAAATATTGCTACTTTGAATAAATATTTTAGAATTTTTCAACTGAATTAGGTAACTTTGGTTTGCTTTATACTAAAGTCTAAAATTTTGATAAGTTATTTAAAATTTCATGTTACATTTATGGAATAGTTTAATTTCCCCCTAGTACTGGGATTAAGTGATCGTCCTTACTGCAATTGGGGAGTAGGGGAAAATACTTCCTTCTTATTATTACAGAAACCAATTCAATAAAATCTCTGGATTAGGAAATTGGAATGGATTTGTTTTTAGCTAGTATAAGCGAAATAGAGAAAAAAGTTATAATTAATATGTTAGAAATGATTTTTTAAATGCTTCAGGCTGGTGCTGATGATTTTTTTAAGTGCTACTTTATGAATAATGATGTATGTATTTTTAATATAGGCTTTTGTTGGACTTAGAACAAATGATTATAGGGAAGAGTTAATAATACTTGCCTTTAAAAGTAGAAGGAACAGGGGCACCTGGGTGGCTCAATGGGGTAAGCGTCTGCCTTCGGCTCAGGTCATGATCTCAGGGTACTGGGATCGAGTCCCACATCGGGTTCTCTGCTCAGCAGGGAGCCTGCTTCCTCCTCTCTCTCTGCCTGCCTCTCTACCTACTTGTGATCTCTATCTGTCAAATAATTAAATCTTTTAAATAAATAAATAAATAAATAAAAGTAGAAGGAACATCTTTAAATTGAATACTGCTCCTTTTATACCTGCCACACAAATTTCAGTGTTAACATTTCTCTAATTGTACTGTTAATAACATTAATCTGCTCATTGCTTTTGGCATACTGTTATGTTAATATGTTACATAATTGCAGGGATCCCTGCATGTTCATCCTTGTGCATTTATGTATTTTAGATTCATCCTTTTAGAATTTGTATGTAGTAGTTAGTACCAGTGATCATCTTAAGAGTCAACATGAATTGAACGTATACTGTGTGGAAAATAGTATGCTAAATGCTCTCTAATGGATCCTCATTTAATTCTCACAATAAACACATTGTTAGGTTTTTTTAAGTCTGTCCCTCAGTCTAGGTTGATTTTCCTCTAGTCTTTTATCACAAGTTGTAGAATTGTTTCCAATTTGGCAAGAGGTGTTAAAAGATGCTGGGTTGGCTCTTTCAGTTAGGATTGTTCATTAGAAAAGAGTTCACTAGAGGGTAGCATGGGTGGCTCAGTCAGTTGAGCAACCAACCGACTTGGTTTCAGCTCAGGTCTTGATCTCAGGGTCCTGAGATCGAGCCCCTTCCACGTCGGGCTCTGCAGTCAGTTGGGGAGTCTGCTTCTCTTTCTCTCTGTCTCTCTCTCGCTCTCAAAATAAATTAAAAAATCTTAAAAAAAAAAAAGTTCACTAGAATAAAAGCTCCATGAGACCTGTGTTCATGCAGAGTGCTCTAGGAGCACAGAAAAGAGGTATTTAGCTTCATGTTGATGGGTTCAGTTAATAATTAATTAATTATTATCAGTTATCAGATAATAATTATCAGTTAATAATTAACAAGCCTTACTTTATTCTAAAGAGTTATTATACTACATATGATCCCTTAAAAGTATTTCAAATTGTAATTAGTCTAGGCTTTTTGTACCAATATACATCAAATACAAGGTATATTTGAAATTGGATGACTTATATGCATTTTCTTCTTAATGCCTGAATGCTGTATAATAATACTAAAATAATAACAATGTTTTTTAAAGGTTTTGAAAGAGGAAAGGAAGACATTTCTCAAAATAAAGATGAATCTTCACTCTCTATGTCAAAGAGCAAGGTAAGAATGTGTTATTCCCAAATATATGATTATGACATTTTTCTAAAATTTAAGAAGAAGAACTAACAATAAAATTATTTCAGATTTTTAGGGTATGTTTTTATGTTGGTATATCTAAATCATGCAGTGTATATGAAGAAAGGAAAGTTCCACTGGGGTTGATGTTGATCCTCTTGGTTACTTGGAAATACAGCCTATTGGTAACCAGTGTGTTCTCTCCAGAGTTACACTGCAAGAAGTTTTTGGTTGTGGAATCAAAGTTCAGTGACTGTCAGAAAATTCTATTTATTAAGCTAGTAAATTCTCTGCTTTTCTTAACTACTGAGAGCTATTATTAAACACCCCTTTCTTAGCAAAATAGAAGTGGGCATATGTGTGACAAACAGAACATGAAAAAACCCTACATTTTGGTTTCCATTCATGACAGTGTTTGAGAAGGGTCCATGACTTTTTTTTTTATGTATAATTTTACCCAAATTTTATCCAGACTTTTCAAGTATTCATTACTTAAATATCTATCATATGTGTAAAAGTACTTAGAAGTTTTCATAGTACTTCATATATATATATACATATATATAGTACTTCATATATATATATATACATATATATGTGTGTGTGTATGTATATGTGTGTGTGTATATATATATATATATATGAAATTCCATGATCATTTTATGGGATGTGTAATTAAAGAGAAAATAATTTATCTGGAGTCTTCAGTAGCTAGACATATAATGAAATTTATAGAATTTTTAAAACCTATTTTCAAGCAGTTAATACCAGAGTTGGTGAATATATGGTAGAACAGTATTCCTACTCAGAAGTCTAAATACTTAAACCCCACACTTACATATCAGAGCCACCTATATGTAGTCCCTAAATTGGGGGGAGGGGAAGAGGGAGGGCAGGGAGCCTCCCAAAAAGAAAATTTACATACCTTAACGAAGCAGGGTGGAGAGAGGAAAAAAAATAGGCTTTAGAAATGTACTTCTAATAATGCCAATCATATTTGACTCTTTAAATTAACAAAAATCAAATGAAATTAGAACTTTAGTTCCTCATTTACACTAGCCACATCTCAAGGGATCAGTAGCCACCACATATGCCATTTCTGTCTTTCAGAAAGCTCTGCTGGACAGCACTGCTTTAAAGTCAAAAAAGCAAGTTTGAATCTTGATTCGTATACATTACCTGTGACTTCTTGGATACTAATTACAGTGATTTTAATAGCTATTTTATTTTAAGAGCTTACTATGTATCTCCTTAACTCATAACAGTATTAGAAGATAGTAGGTATTATTGGCCCCATTTTCTAAGTGAACAAACTGAAGCTTAGAGAAATTAAATAAGGGTTAGAGTAATAAAGCTGGGATTCAAAATGGCTTCAGTTTTCTTATCTGTACAAAGGAGATAAGGTCCTTGTCCCAGATTATGATACTGCAACTGCCTGACAGAGTACCTGGTTAATAGTAGGTATTTGAGAATTCATCTTCTTTCTTTGAATAAGAATTACAGTGGGGGACACATGGTTGGCTCAGTTGATAGAGCATGTGACTTTTGATCTGGATCCTGAGTTCAGGCCCCACATTGAACACAGAGTTTATTTAAAAGGGGGGGATTATAGTAAATGAGTGGGATTCTTAACATGGTAACTAGTATAAGTAAAATTGTACTTAAATCCTGATATTTTCCAATAGTTGAAACCTATCGATTCTGCCTTAACTTAGATTTAATCCTTGTTTATTCTGTTAGCTGAAGAGATGCATAGTCACCTGTTTGTCCTTAAATATTCTAATACAAAACCCACTCTTGTTTTTCATGACAATCCTAAAATTTACACATTTATCATTAAGCCACATTCTCATGGAATTCTGATCATGTTAACTGTACTTAAGTAACTTCAGGAAACAGAGTTTTGTTACTTCTTTTATAATCAGTGTGCACAACTGAGACCATCATAATTTAACCTTATATTTTTCTGAATTTGATGCAAAAAGTATTAATACTGCCATTTTGGTCATAGGATTTGGATTATTTCTTAAAATATATGAATACACTTCCCCCCCCCCCATTTTTAAAAAATAAAGGCAGTTTCTATTTCTCATGCATCTTTTAAGTGATTGAATTGAAAAAGTCAGTTAATCAGATCTGTCCCATCTTGCTGTTAGCATTTTTAAATGAATTTTTAGTAGTCCATCTCAACAAAAGGAATTACCAGCCTGGGTAATGTATTTAGTGGGATAAAAGTAATCCTGTTATAAGGATAGTGGTTTTTGAGCCCAGATCTATTTATTGACTTGATTATCCAGTCATACATACATCTGCTTATCTATAGGGATGCTAAATGTCTATTACTTGCTATAAAAATATATTTACCTGGATATTTAAGAAACCCTCCAAATCAGGATATCTGAACTAGTCATATTAACATTATTATTATCCCTTATATCTGTAGTATTTTAAGTTTTCAAAGCAAGAGGAAAGTATTCTTATATGTTAATGTTTCATTTATTTAAAGGTCAGATTTTTGACAGCACTTTTCCTCTATAGTCACAAACCTGAAACACAATATATACCAAGTAGTATGTTAAACATATCATGCACACTACCTCATTTAACCCTCAAAGCAACCCTACAATAGGAATATCCTGATTTTACAAACAAGGAAACTAAGACTGAAAGAGATTGAATAACCTGAAGTCACACAGCCCTTAAGAGAACAATATTACAAGCGGGGAGGGGATGAAAAGAAAGAAGGGAAAAGAAACTATAACATACTGAGCATTCTAAGGCCATTTAATGAAGAAACAAACGATACTGTACATTAAACCCTGTGGTCATCATTAAGATAGTGTTCAGTTCAGGGTTTGGTTTGGTTTGGTTTGGTTTGGGGGTTTTTATTTTATTAATTTTTTTTTAAAGATTTTTAAAATAGTTTTAGTTTGGGTTGTTTTATTTTTATTGTTTCTTTTTTTTTTTTTAAGATTTTATTTATTTATTTGACAGAGATCACAAGTAGGTAGAGAGGCAGGTGGCAGGGCAGAGGGGTGGGCAGGCGGGAAGCAGGCTCCCTCCTAAGCGGGGAGCCCGATGCAGGGCTCAATCCCAGGACCCTGGGATCATGTCCAGAGCCAAGGTAAAGGCTTTAATTCACTAAGCCACCCAGGCACCCCAAGGTTATTTTTCCTTTAAAGATTTCATTTATTTATTTGACAGACACAGATCACAGGTAGGCAGAGAGGCAGGCAGAGAGAGAGAGATTGGAAGGGAAGCAGGCTCCATGCTGAGCAGAGAGCCCAGTGCTTCGGGGCTCAATCCCAGGATCCTGGGATCATGACCTGAGCTGAAGGCAGAGGCTTAACCCACTGAGCCACCCAGGCGCCCCCAATTAAGATCTTAAAAGAAGGACAAATTAGTTTTAATAAAATATTTCCAACAAAAATAGTTTGAGTTTTGTTATTTAAAAGGAAACTTGTTGATCCAGAAAACTTAGGTATAGTGTATTTAAAAACTTGTAAAACTTGGTCAGTGGGATTTTTTATTGTTGTTGTTGTTGTTGTTGTTGTTGTTTCCCTAGAACTGCCTACACAGAATGGCAAGGATTCCTTGAAATATGTGTTCTCTAAAATTTGCCAAGCTCACATGGACCCCCCTTCTGGCCTGCTGGTGCTTTATATACTAGAATCTTTTAGGAATCCCCAAGCCAGATTATATCATGTGAGGGAAGCATTTCCTGTTATTCATGAAGATAAATCTTAAATTTGAGTCTGGCTAAAATTCTGTGTGAATAGTTTTAAAAGGTGAGAAATCATTACAGTGAAATGGCTAAGAGCATGAGAATTAGGTAGACCAGGGTACAAATCCCAGTTCATCTACTTACTGGCTCTGTGACTAATTGGTTAGTCTTGGTTTTCTTATTAGCAAAAGGGAGATACTGTTACTATCTCATAGGATTGCTTTAAGGTTATATGATGTAGTGCAATGAGGTAGTGCACATGAAGTGTTTAAAAAAGTTCTTGGTAAAGAATAAGCACCCATTACTTTCCATTAGTGTTTATTCTTCATTTACTAGTGTCTAAGAAGTACATTTCCTATTAAGTTGTGAGAAATAGAAATCATCCTGTTCTGATGGTAGCTATGCTATCTTTAAGGTTCTTGGGGGCAAGGAGAAGACAGACCCCGTTTGGGATTGAGCAACTTTATAAATTTGTTTTGGTATCACAATCAGTGCCATTGCCATGAGAGTAAGTAGTATGATGCTTCAAGTTCAGTTCTCAAGGGAGTGACTTCAACAAAACTTTAATTGGGTTGATCCCCACCTTCTGCATTAAGCATAGTTTGCAGTTCCCTTCTATCTAGTGCAGCCAGTTATTGTCATCATCACCATAATAACCCGTATATTTTTTTAATTCAGTAACATTTTAATTTTTTTTCAGTATTTCCTTATTTGCTCTCTAAAAAAATTTTTTATTAACATATAATATATTATTAGCCCCAGGGATACAGGTCTGTGAATTGCCAGGTTTACAGTTCACAGCACTCACCATAGCACATACCTTCCTCAATATCCATAACCCAGCCATCCTCTCCCTACCTCCCCCGAACCCTCAGCTTGTTTTGTGAGATTAAGAGTCTCTTATGGTGGGCGCCTGGGTGGCTCAGTGGGTTAAGCTGCTGCCTTCGGCTCAGGTCATGATCTCAGGGTCCTGGGATCGAGTCCCACATCGGGCTCTCTGCTCAGCAGGGAGCCTGCTTCCTCCTCTCTCTCTCTGCTTGCCTCTCTGTCTACTTGTGCTCTCTCTCTCTCTCTCTCTGTCAAATAAATAAATAAATAAAAATCTTTAAAAAAAAAAAAAGTCTCTTATGGTTTGTCTCCCTCCCAATCCCACCTTGTTCCATTTATTCCTTTCCTACCCCCGCAGACACCCCACGTTGCCTCTCAACTTCCTTGTATCAGTTTTTGGTTTTGTTTTTAAAGATTTTATTTATTTATTTGTCAGAGAGAGAGAGTGAGAAAGCAAGCACAAGCAAGGGGAGCATCAGGCAGAGCAGGCATTGGGAGAAGCAGGCTTCCTGCTGAGCAAGGAGCCGGGTGTAGGGCTCAATTCTGTGACCCCGGGATCTGAGCCAAAGGCTGACGCTTAACTAACTGAGCCACCCAGATGCCCCAATAACCCGTATTTTGTATCGAGTAACAGAGGTGTTTTTTCAGAGAGGTAAAAAAAAAATGAGTTCCAAATGCTAGTTTAGTTTTTATTTTATTAATTCATCAGATATTTAGTGAGCCCTTTCTTTTCCCCAGGTCATAGCTAGGTACCATTGGTGAATAAGTATGGTCCCTGCCTTCATGGCTCTTAAAATTGAGTGAGGGAATTTATACCCAGCATTTTGTTATATATAATCATACCTAGTGCTTTGCAGGTGTAACCATTCAGCATTTGAAAGCCACCATTTGGATCAAGCCCCATGTACTTTTTTGGCCCCAAGAGTCATGCTAAGAACTTTAAATACCCTCTTCTCTGTCTAATAATAGATAAAACAGTAGATAAAAATGAAAATCATAGGACACATGACACTAAACATGTTTAATTTTATTGTCTAAGATTTACAAAAGCAACTTTCACATTTATGCTCTTTTACTCTGGTGAGAGAATGTAGTCTCTTCAAAAGAGTGCTATATTAAGAGACCTACATTCTGGTCCCTGTAACATTATTGTTAGTTTAGAAAATCACCTGCAGAACCTCCCTTTCACAATTTGTAAAATGGAGATAAAATCACTTGTTATGCCTATTCAAGATTGATTTCTTAATCTGAGAGAGGGAGAGAGAGTAATAGTGCACCTTTGGGGAGGGGCGGAGAGAGAGGAGTGAACTCCATTAAGTGCCGACCCCAATGTGAGTCTCGATCATCTCACACCCTGAGCTCATAACCTGAGCCAAAATCAATCAGCTGCTTAATTGACTGAGCCACCCAGGCGCCTCTGTTTGTCAAGGTTCTTATGAAGATCAAATAAAAATAAGTATAAGCAAAGTCGGAAAACAAGTTTAAGACAATAATACTTTAGGGACCCTGGATAGTCAGAAAGAAGTAGATACTAGGAATACTGGTTTTTAAACACTACAAATTTACAAATTAGATGGTGTTTAAATACTAATTTCTGATGATATATGAGTACCAGTAGGGCAATGTGTGCCATAACTTGCTAGAATGTACATTTATTTAGAATATTTTAACTGTTAAGAAATTACGTTACTTTGGATACTTTTGTTCTAAAAAGAATAAATAATTGCATATGTGTCTTAGAAATATTCTGGAAAATGAAATGCAAAAATTACAAATGGTCTTATTTAACCTCACATGTAGATTAATTTATTGATTAGGGTTTGTTGATTTGTTTGTTTTTTTTTAAGTTTTTTTAAATTTATTTATTTGTTTAAGTAATCTCTACATCCAGCATGAGGCTTGCAGGCACAGCCCCAAAATCAAGAATTGCATCCTTTTCTGACTGAGCCAACCAAGCATTCCCCATTAGTGTTTATTTTGTGCTTTTGTGGATTTAACGTGGATTACTTTTAAACTGAAGCTATCTATCTATATAGAGAAAATTGACATTTGAAAATTTATTTTAGCCTAAATCACAGCAATAAATGGGAAGAATTCACAAACATAGCTTTAACATTAATTTTTATATTCTGTATGTATAAAATAAGTGAAGGTTTGATTATGATTTCTCTTTTATTTCTTTGTGATTTCAGTCTGAATCTAAACTTTATAATGGCTCAGAGAAGGATAGTTCTGCTTCAAGCAAGCTCACAAAAAAAGAATCCCTCAAGGTTTGTTTCCAGTTATTTCATAAATAACATTATGCTTTCCATGTGCTTTTGAAAAATGGGCTAACAAGATAAATATGTGTCTCCTAAGGAAAGAAAAATAGTATCCAGACAGGCACACGTAAAGAATGTTAATATTTATATGGCACACTGGAGTCAACAGAGGAGGCTACTTGATGACTGTCCAGGGCTGCCTCGGGCCTCAACTGGTCATGCCTTTGGCTGAGGACTGGATAGCTCTGCACAGTTATACCTAGTTAGGCACATCACTGTGTTGTAGAACATGTAATGGGAAGCTCTAGTGCTTTTTGAAATTCAAGTTTACTAACTGCAGGGTTATGGGCTGAATTTGACCCACAGGTAGATATATTTTAATCTATACAATGTTCTAAAAATTTGAGGTTACAAATACAAGTTCAGCTTTCCAACCTCTCTTTAAGAAATACGGCCTTGGGCTTGCCTTCCAGTACAGCCACAGATCCTGAATCTTCAGCAATACATGCTTTCTCTTTGACTCTGATCCCTGCACGGTCTATTTTACCCCTTTTTTTCTTATATCTGATCCTGGATGCATTTGTGTTTACAATCCCATATTAAATCAACTGTTATTCAGATATGCATATTAATAAAGACTAAAAGTTTGAAGTTTTTTGGCTGTAGAATTATTTAAAATTTTTTAGATGTATATAGTCATTAAGTGCAACTAGGAATGTTTTATAGCTAAAAGAAATTATCACTGATAGTTTATCACCACTCTTCTCCCATCCATATAATAACAAAGTAATAATAAGACTGTATTAATCCAGTGCAGCCTTCCCAGATTATCTGAGAGGTAATTTATGAACGTATTTTGATATTTTGAATAATTAATATCATTTTATGATTTCTTAATTATTTATTTCTCGTATCTTCATATTAGGCAAACAAAATTGCCAGTTGAAAACAAGTGCAGCATTGTTTGTAATATGAAAAAACTGATAACAGAGTGGATTTCCATCAGTAAGAGAACTTTAAGAAAAATTATAGAAGCAGTTAGTATGATGGTTAAGAGCATGTCCTTTAAAGCCAGTCTGCCTTTGATGAGTCGTGCCTCCATGACTTACTAGCTGTGTGATCCTGGGCAAATTACTGTTTGTGCCGCAGTTTTCTCATCTGTAAAATAAGGATAATAATTGTCTTAGTTTCTGGGGTTATTGTGAAGATTAAATGAGATGGTACTTGTGAAGTGCTTAGAACAGTAAACTAGTATGCAGAATGTGTCCAGTAAACATTAGCTCTTACTGTTTTTTTCATACTATGAAGCTTATGTGTCAATTAAATGAATGAGGTAGGCATGGAGATGCTCCAAAAAATATTGAATAGGAGAACTTTAAAAAAAAAAAAAAGCTTAAAAAAACAAAGCCACGAAAGCTGTGTATTTCTTTAGATTATATACATAGAAAAAACCTGAAAAGATAGTGTTTTCCAGAACTGTTAATAGTGGTCAATTCTGGGTCTTGGAATAGGATAGGGTATAGTAAAGACAGCTAAATGAAATAAAAATTCCTACCAGCTCTTAAAATTCCTACCAGCTCTTAAAAAGTGTTTTTTTTTTTTAATCCTAAGAAGCTAGAATTCTAAAACAGGTTTAGAATCTTATATTCTACATGTTGTAGACCTAAAAATTTTGGAAAGAAATTGCCCATTTCTAATGAATTTTTAATTTTTCTATTATTTGTGTAAAATAGGTGCAAAAGAAAAATTACCGAGAAGAAAAGAAAAGAGCCACAAAGGAGTTACTCAGTACAATCACAGATCCTTCTGTTATTGTTATGGCTGATTGGTTGAAGGTCAGTTTGCATTGAAGCTTGAATTCAAATTGCTGGATGTTTATTACCTACTGGAATAGGAAAGCCCAGAGTGCACCTAAAGCCTTCAAGACAAAAACAACTCCTGGGATGATTGTTTATCACTGGCAACCTATTAATTGTATCCCAGAGGTTCTATGTTCCAGTCTTAATGGGGAGAAGGAAACTTAACGTTGTCTGTCTTGAAATAACATAAATATAGATAGCAGTTCTTTTTAAAAGGCTTTTTAGTTTGTGTGATATTATACAGTCTAAAGAAATATTTTGCTGTTCAGACTGTCATTTAGTATTATTGTAGACTTGGTATATGCATTATTGAGAAGATATGAAATAAAGTTAATGTAAAAGTCATCATTCGGAAAGGATTAATTTTTAGAAAAACATGCATATTGATGTTTCCATACCTTATTTTGGCCTCTGGTTATTTCCACTTACTTTTATTTCCTTTTTTTCCCCCACTATCCTCCTTCTCATTCTTACCTGAAGAATATTCAGTTGGAATCTTTCAGACTAATGCTGAGTTTAAGAATGATCTTGTTCAGACTCTGACTCCTAGGAAATTTAGTACCTGACCTTAATCTAAAAATCACCCCAGCCCTGAAAGATTTCCACTCTCCCAAAGAGTTGGTTGAACCTCCAACATAAAATTGTTAGATCTTTTGTGGAAGTTCTCTGATTAAAACGGGAACCTAATGATAGTTTTCTTGTTAGTTCAGATAGAACTAGGGTTTTCTTCAGTGTTGTGCTGAAAACACATTCTGACTTACTTTGACTCTACTTAGAAGTCTTTAGGCTCCATGTCTCACTTGGGTTTTCAGAGCTAAACTTCTTTCTCTTGTCTTCTGACATTGGATTCCTACAGCTAATCCCCTAGAAGTCTCCAACACATCCCCTGCCTGACTTTCTAAATCATACCTTCATTTTTATATTTGCCATCCATGTTCTATTGTCACATGTCCCAGATCCAGAATGTTATCTTAGGATAACTGTTTTGCTTTTCTTGTCTTTTCATTTCTTTTACATAAGCACATACTTTTCTCAAAGATACTCTCTTTTTTCTTCATTCCTGGCTCAAAACTCCCACTTACTAATTTTTCTTCTTTACAATTACTGTGGTATGCCTATTTCAGGGTTAGGGAGTCCTATATTTATTTCATAATTCATAACAGTGTGTTGAGAGAGCAGATGTTTTACAGTAAATAAAAATGAAGATAATTACTAGTTTTTATACTAAATATATTAGCATTCTTTTCAGTATTGTGAATTCAGTGTCTTGCATAGAAACATTTTAATGGATGACAGAAATAGGAATTGATAGGAGAAACAGTTATAGACCTGTTATTGACATAATATTAAACCCTGGGATGAGGAACATTTTGAGACTGGAGAGATTCAGGTAACTGTATTTTTAAATTCCCCCAAGAACTTAAATGGCCTACTTTAAGTAATTACTAAGAACAAAGTAATTTAGAGAAGGTAATTTTAGGGGTTGCAAGAGAGTTCTTCCTTCTTCCTACCACTCTGAATATTTAGGGAATAAATGCCTGGTGTTTGTGCTAGCAGTGATTTCAGCACTGTTGATATAGTGTGTGTGTGTTGGGTGGGGGGGATCTTAAAAGGTGGAATAATCTTGGGATGCCTGGGTGGCTCAGTCAGTTAAGTGGCTGCCTTGGACTCAGGTCATGATCCCATAGTCCTGGGGTCAAGTCCCACCTCGGGCTCCCTGCTAAGCTGGGAGCCTGCTTCACACTCTGCTTGCTGCTCCCCCTGCTTGTTTGCACAGGCGCACACACTCTCCTTCTCTCTCTAACAAATAAATAAAAATCTTTTTTAAAAAGGTGGAATTTTCTTATACTCTCACAGATAAAGTTACAATAGCTGCTAATAAGAGGAGAATCTCGGTACTAGGAAAGTGTGTTTTAATGGCTCCTAAGCTGGCCCGGAGGGTTAGGAAAACCATTCTACTTGGCATTATTTTGAAACTCTTAACTAGTCTCTGGCTAGGCTTTTAGTTACTCAGAGGCAGGAGCCATGCTATTTTTACCTTTGTGTGCAGGTAATAGCTTACCATCTAGTAGCTTTAAAAAAATCTACTGAATCTAAAGTGTATGTTTTGTGGAAATTTTAGATTAAAACATCCTATTTGCTATTACTGAGTTTTTATATTGCAGAGCAAAAAGAAAAAGAGCTTTATTTCCTAAATAAACTTATCTTTCTGTAGATTCGTGGTACTCTAAAGAGCTGGACCAAGTTGTGGTGTGTTTTGAAACCCGGTGTGCTACTGATTTATAAAACCCAGAAAAATGGTCAGTGGGTAGGAACAGTCCTTCTGAATGCCTGTGAAATCATTGAACGTCCATCAAAAAAGGATGGCTTTTGTTTCAAACTTTTTCATCCTTTGGAGCAGTCTATTTGGGCAGTGAAGGTAAGTAAGCATTTTTTACCTAGTGAAAGGTAAAAATGATAACCTGTGAGTTTCAAAATGGAGATAAATCAATCTGACCTCTGCCAGGACATCTAAATTTGCTTGTTTTTAAATGCATTATTCCTCTTTTTATCTCTACCCACGATGAACTGTGTACACCAAAAGGCTTTGTTTTCCTTTAAGATCTAACTTAAAAATGCACTACATGCTAATAAAATAAATGGATTTAGTTCAAATTTTGACAAAGCAACCGTTTTAGTTTCTAAAAAGGTCAATTTTACATAAATAAAGGGTTTGGGGGAAGCCACCTAATTGAGACTTAGGGTTAAACAAAAGTAACTTCAGCTTTTAAATATTTCTTGGTTTTGCTTAATTAGGCAATATATATATACACCTATAAAATATCTGGACTTTTAAACTTTATTTCAGTAGCCTATAGTCATAGCAGGACTAAATTTAGGATTAGAGAGTTAGTTCCATTCCGGGATTAGGCATTTCTAACAGGGAAAGAATTTAACCCAAAGAAGGTCTGTTAATTATGTATCATGTCATTCTCAAGTGAAAAAAAAATAACTTTCAAAACCTTTTATGCACAGTATTTATTCTTCACTACTACTTTTAGGGATTGTAAGAGTTATAATGAATTTTTAAATTTTTAAATTATTAAAAAATATTTTTAATGTCAAATTTATTGAATTCTCACTGTTGTTGGGAGGGAGGGAAATTTGTCCATTAGATGATCATCAGAACATTTCCACAAGCAAAATACGCTTAGGTCTAGTATAATAAAGTCATTATCCTATGATAAGGTAGAAGTAATATTTATCAGTTCTTACTTTGTATAAGGAACTCTTAAGCACTTTTGTGGACTCTTAAAAATTCTCATACCTAAGCATGTTGTAATTTTCTCTATTACCCATGTAAAGAGATTGAAGCCTAAATAGGTTATTTAAGTAATTTTTCTAGCATGGAACCAAGCTCAAAACCCAAGCAGTGTGACTGGATCCTACTCTCTGCTGGTTCTAGGAGCTGGCCTATAAAATATAAAGCTATTTGAAAATAACCAAGTGGTATAACAGGACTTATTAAAATTATACTGACTTTTTATTTTTTTGTTTTTTTCATTTTGAATCTATATCTTCTTTATGTTTATGCTTCTCAAATTTATTTTATTCTTTTATCTTACAGCTTAAAATTATGATTTGTCTGTCAAAATTATACTATTCTATCCTCAGATTTTCTTTCCAGGGAAGAACTGGGTTCATCTGAGGTTAGCCTTAGTGATACTAATTACTATAGAGTTCTTGGTGCTGTATACTCCTAAAACAAATAACCCTGGCCAAAAAACAGCAATAACAAAATTCATTTCTTTCTGGAAAAATAAAATTAGCTTTTTTCATTGTTATAACAATTTTATAAGTCGTTGTGAAATGGAGATTTTTTTCCCTAGATCTAGTCAAAATTCTTTTTTTTCCTTATAAATTATATTTCCAGCTTTATTTTTAGGTCTCTAGAAATTTAATATTATTTATCTTAGTAGTATCTGTGGGATGGAAATTTCTCTTTTAAATTGAAGTTTGGTCTAGTATAATAAATTGCAGGTTTCTCTTTACTACATGAATAAGTTAGCTATAAGTTATTCAGTTTTCTGGTAAGGAAGAATATTTGTTGAAAGAGGAGAACTTTTCTTAATACTTACCATCTGCTTTCTTAAGCATGGGATTAAGCTTGTTTGCTTTTAGGTTATAACCCATACCTATCTTAGATTGTTACAGGTAATAATGGATAATATCAAGTTGAGATTTCATAATACCTACTGTATACTGTTTATTTTATTTTGTTTTAAGGGTCCAAAAGGTGAAGCAGTTGGATCTATAACTCAGCCCTTACCTAGCAGTTACCTGATCATACGAGCTACTTCAGAGTCAGATGGTAAATACAGATTTTGATGGATTTGATTTGGGTTCTGATTTTTAAGGGTTTATTTTATATGCCACTGTGTATTTTCCTTTGGGGTTAATCGCTTTAGTATGGTATTTCAGCAGAGGTATTATAGTCATAAATTGCTTACGATACTAAAATATCATTAACCTTGTAGGCAAACAGAGAAATCTGATAGGAAGGAAGCATTGTAAAATCAAGTGACAAATGGGCAACCTGAAGTTATCTTCTTCATCCTCCATTGATGTATTAACACCTTTTGACTTTGTTAGTGTTCTTCTTGGTAACTCATTAAGTTTTATAATTTTAGAGGTATATTAAATATACTATTTGTATTTTATTATAAAAATTAGTATTTATGGGGTGCCTGGGTAGCTCAGTTGGTTGAGCGTCCAACTGTTCTAGCTTGACTGGGAGATTGAATCTTTAAAAAAAAAAAAAAAATTAACATTCATGTGTACCTGGGTGGCTCAGTCAGTTAAGCGTCTGCCTTCGGCTTAGATCATGATGTCAGGGTCCTGGGATCAAACCCCACGTTGGGCTCCCTGCTCAGCAAGGAGTCTGTTTCTCCCTCTCCCCCAGCCTGCCAGTCCCCTTGCTTGTACTCTCTCTGTGTCAAATAAATAAATAAAATTTTTTAAATTAACATTATAACACATATACACTGTTTTGAGTTTTTTTATGTAAGAGATTCAAGTACAAACTTTGTTCTGTGCCTAGTAACTTAATACTTAATTCTTAAGACAATATGGAGAGAATAAAACTTACGTTATAGCAAAGCTAACTTTAAACCTTAATAATTGATAATGGATTTCTTCCTCACTTTAATGTTTCATAATTTAGCTTAGCCTAGAAAATCTTGTAAGTTTTCAAAGTTTACTTTACCTAATGATGATTTTTAAAATTAAAATACCATATGCACAAGCTTACATTAGGAAAAGTGTTTTACGTGACTGATATTTCCAGCACATATTAAAACATATATATACATTTTTAATAGCAACTAACAGGTTTTTTGTTTTGCTAATACAGTTCTAAATTTTAATTTTAGGGGCGCCTGGGTGGCTTAGTGGGTTAAAGCCTCTGCCTTCGGCTCAGGTCATGATCCCAGGGTTCTGGGATCGAGCCCCACATCGGGCTCTCTGCTCGGCAGGGAGCCTGCTTCCCTTCCTCTCTCTGCCTGTCTCTCTGCCTACTTGTGATCTCTCTCTCTCTCTCTATCAAATAAATAAATAAAATACTTTCAAAAATAAATAAATAAATTTTAATTTTAAAAATTAGGTTATTAGTGTTTCTACTAATACCGCAGTTCATGACAATACTGTATAGGCATTTCCATGACTCAGAAATTTTCATACATGTAAGTAGAATGGATGGTAAACCTGGGGATAGACCTTTTATCAACAACAAAACATCATTTTGGTAAGTTTGTTTATTAGAAACCTAATGTCTTCAGTATATTTTATGTGCCGCCTTTGGTAGTTGCAAATTATACTACCTGTTACTGTTCTAAGATTTTAAAAATAAAGTACATTTATTTTAGATTAGGTGTACTTCTTTTTTTTAAGATTTTATTTATTTATTTGATAGAGATCACAAGTAGGCAGAGAGGCAGGCAGAGAGAGAGAGAAGGAAGCAGGCTCCCTGCTGAGCAGAGAGCCCGATGTGGGACTCCATCCCAGGACTCTGGGATCATGACCTGAGCCAAAGGCAGAGGCTTTAACCCTCTGAGCCACCCAGGCGCCCCAAGATTAGGTGTACTTTCTAATGCATCCTATATGCTGTTCATTTACCAGTGGTTACTAGATGCTTTGTCTGTAAAAAGCACTTGTTAACATTGGGGAGGATATATGCTATGGTAAGTGCTGTGAATTGTCTAAGACTGATGATTCACAGACCTGTATCCCTAAAACAAATAATACATTATATGTTAAAAAAAAACTTATTAAAATAATCCTTGCAAGATTTTATATTCAAATTAACTTTGCCAGTTCACGTTTCTCAAAGAAATAATAGTATTCTTAAAGGTTAACAGCGTTAAATTAAGATGGCTACTGGTTTTTATAGTTTCTTGATCTACACTGCATATGAATCTGTGTTCTTCTAGGAAGGTGCTGGATGGATGCTTTGGAGTTGGCTTTGAAATGTTCTAGTCTTCTTAAACGTACAATGATCAGGGAAGGAAAGGAACATGACCTGAGCATTTCATCAGAGAGCACACATGTGACTTTGTATGGCTTATTACGTGCTAACAATCTCCACAGTGGTGACAACTTTCAGTGAGTAGCTTCTGTCACTAATTTTTATGAGGGACTATGTTGTTCACTAGGTTAGTTGGTTGGCCTAGAATTTTTATAGTGTATCTGAAATTGAACTTGTCTGTTTTCTTCCCATTATATGGCTTCAGGGCTGGTTTGAAATCTTTTTAATTGCTGTTATAAGGTACAGAAAGTTATTTCCTTGATTTCAGCTAATGTGAATTAATTAATTAATTCACATTAATTTCTTTCCCAAATATATACCATGTCTTTGTACATGGTGTTCCCTCCATTAAGTGTTTCTAAGTCCTCCTTGCTCTTTTTTCCTGTAATAATTCTTTTCTTCAAGACCAATCTCAAATATTACATCAAATGCAAAGCCTTTATTGCTTCATGACAGTAAGGTATAATCTGTTCTTCTATAGCTATTCTGTAACACTTTTTAATTTTTTTGATAATGGCACTTATTCTATCTGGTTTTTGTGGAATTCTCCTATTTTAAGTGTTTTCAAGTTATAACTGTATCCTTTTTTTGTTTTATCCTCTGAGATAGTCATTGTAGTTAATACTAAAAAAAATATTTCCCTGTGGAACCTAACAAATACTTAGTTTGATGTTCACACAGCTTGTTGCTTTGTAGGAAAAAAATTAGATTTCCCTTCTCCTCCCTTGTCCCAGTACTCAACTTCTGTTCTGAAACTACTTATTCTCATCAGCATTGAGGTGACTTTCCTCAAAGTTAGGAATGAATGAATGAATGTTGGGGCTTCTTCCCAAGATTTTTCCCTCAAAGCTCTTCAGCTATAAATAGTCCATTTTTTTTTTTTTTTTGAATCCCAGGTGATTTTTAAGTGCTATTATTTTGGAATCTTAAAACATCATCTTCTTCACATATTTATTCATTGAAATTTTTTGAGCCTCTTTTCTGTATAAGACATTATACATACCTTTTATATTATTCATTGCATTATAAATAGGGAGATCAGATATGACCTAAATTTGAATCCAGTACAATACTTTTTACTAGTTGTGTGATCCTGAAGAGAGTTTTTGTTTGTTTTGATTTGTTTGAAACCTAAAAATTGCCAGGCAACTGAATGATATAAATAACCAAAGGGGAGGGATGCTTCAGGGTGTTACAGGATCAGGAGAATTTAGAGGATAGGAAGCTAACATTCAGCTAGGGAATCAGGAAACAGATTTTTACAAAGGTAGAGTCAACATAGCTATTTGTTCATTTGGCTGTATGGCAGAACATGAGCTAAGAGCTGAGGATGCAGAGAAGGGGGGAATGGAGGCCTCCCTGAGATGTATAGTCTGCTTGGATGTAGGGGACAGGGAGTGGGTGAAGTTAAATATCACAAGTTTTAAGCCTGAATGACTGGTAAGATGATGGTAAAATTTTAAAAAAGACTGTGTTGGGAGATGATAATGTGTTAAATATTGGACATGCTGAGGACGCATTGATCCCAGGATATATAGATTATATCAGCCAAGCATTTAAGAACATGGGCCTGAAGCTTATTTATGCATGCATGGGTTTGAAAATCAAATTGAAATGATGGTGAAGGCTTGAAATTGGCAAGCTTGCAAAGGAGAGAAAGGATAGAAAAAATAAAAGGGCCAAGGAAGAATAAAATATCTTAAGGATGGAACGAACTAAGAGGGATCAGAGAGCTCAAAGAGTCAAACCAAGTTACATGCAACCCAAGCACTAAGACCACTTCAAGGAAAATAATCATCAAAAATCACAGAGAAGTCACAGAAGATGAAGATAAGACAAGGCCATTGGATTTGTCAACTAAGCCATTGTTAGTGACCTTTAAGGGAACAGATTCAGTGGATTCAGGGGAGTGAAATCCAGACCATGAAAATCAAGGAGAGAGTAGGTGGTAAGAAAATAGGGACAGAATTTGAGACTACATTTTTTAAATACATGATTATAAAGGGAACAAAAGAAAATTAGTACTATAAAAATGAATTTTTATTAGAAATTCTTTGGTTAGGGGAGCCAGAGTGGCTTGTTCTATTAAGCATGCAACTCTTGTGGGACCAGCCCTACACCTGGCTCTGTGCTTAGAACAGAGTCTGCTTGAGATTCTCTTTTTCTCTCCTTCTGCCCCTGCCCCCACTCTCTCTCTCTCTCTCTCTCTTTAATAAATAAATAAATAAATAAAATCTTTTTTTTTTTTTTTTTTTAAGTATCTTTTGTTAAAACCCAAACAAATGAATATTTTGGGGAAAATTTTTTACATTTTTTTTATTCTGGAAGTGAGGGGTTTTTAAAAAAATTCCTTTCTGAACAAATTATTAATCCTAATCACTGTAAGTTAGAATAGGATTGGGTATAGCAACTTAATCAATTTTAGTATAGGTTTATTTCTATAAACCAAAATTTCCATTAGCAATTCTTCCTGAACTTTTTTTTCAAGATTAAGCCTATGAGTCAAGTATTAAAGAGAGAGGATTACTTTTATATTTTCACTTATTTTGAGTGACTTTGGAGAGACCTTTATAGAGGGAAAGTCATAATTCATTTGAGCTCACTTGAGAATCTGATGACGTTGACTTGAAGTTTTTCTTTAGACCAGAAATGATAGTGAAGTTGATTCAAGTGAGGATGTTTATAAAACTAAGAAAAAAATATAACAAGGGAAAGTCTAAAATTTTGCTTTTTGAAGCTTTTAGCCCTAAGTGTTAAAGAGACAGAGAACTCAGAGTATTCTCTTTTAATATTTCCCAGGTTTTTATTTAATTTTTCTATGCCTTTATTTACTAATCTGTAAGGTAAGAATAATAATAATACTTATAGGCTTATTTTTGAGGGTTAACTGAGTAAAGTTGTGTAAACCACATAACAGTGCCTGACACTTAAAGTCTTAATAAATGTTTCATATCATCTGATTCATAAATTATATATTCTTAATCTCCTTTATTCTTCCTCCTAATCCTTCCCTCAAGGTTAAATGATAGTGAAATTGAACGGCAACATTTTAAGGACCAAGATATGTACTCTGATAAATCCGATAAAGAAAATGATCAAGAGCATGATGAGTCTGATAATGAGGTGATGGGAAAAAGTGAAGAAAGTGACACAGATACATCAGAAAGGCAAGATGACTCTTATATCGAACCTGAGCCCATTGAGCCTTTAAAGGAGACTACCTACACTGAACAGAGCCATGAAGAACTAGGAGAGGTAAAAATCTGATTTTCATAAATTTTGTTTTTCTAATTCTTGGGAACTTCCAAGTGAGATTGAAGACATTTCTTTGACCTAGTGCTTATTTTTTGAAAGAAAATATTTTTATGATACCTATTTTATTTTTAAAATTGCATACATATGAAATATATCAGAATTTATAAACAAATATATATACTCTCACAAGTACCAATATATTCTATTAAATATAAAGTTTACATTTTCTTCAGTTTGTTTTTGAAATAGGATAGTACTGCTTGATGTTATTGCCAGGTACAATGTAAATTGCAAAGATACGTGAGCTTACAACTTTCTTGTTATTGCTAGTGCATAGAAGTAAGTACAGTATAAAATAATAGCATGTAATGAATTCTTTGTGTATATCCTTCCCTGTGATGTCTATTAACCACTACTATTTTTACTTAAATTTTATAGCTATAGTCTTACTACCTTATGAGTTATTTCCACTCATGTTAAGAATGCTTGAAATAGTTCTATAGCATATTCAGATTTCAGCATCAAATGTCATATCTACATATCTAAAATGCCTGAAATAAATATAATATTTCAGTATTTTTTGTTAATTGCTAAAGGCAGGTGAGGCTTCTCAAACAGAAACTGTGTCTGAAGAAAACAAAAGCCTTATCTGGACCCTGCTGAAACAAGTCCGTCCTGGCATGGACCTGTCCAGGGTGGTTCTGCCTACATTTATTTTGGAACCTCGTTCTTTCCTGGATAAACTTTCAGATTACTACTATCATGCAGATTTCCTGTCTGAGTAAGTAGATTCTTACGTTTTTTAGACTTTTTTTGTAGATATTTTGTAGATTTTTTAAAAGCAAAAGACACTTCATGGTTTTAAGAGATTTTTCAGAAGTCTGTAAGTACAGTGATTATGTCTTACCAAAATCCATCTCTTATGAGATATCACTATTCACTCTCTTCATCATTTCTACAGTTGACCTAAGTAAGAGTAGTTAATACTTTGCTACAATGTTTCCATTTATGAAGTCACATCGGAAGACAACATGCTTGAGGAAGACAAAGAGTCTACCCCTTTACCAACAGCACTGCTTGCTTCCTTCCTTTTTTAAAGATTTTATTTATTTATTTGACACACAGAGAGAGATCACAAGTAGGTAGAGAGGCAGGCAGAGAGAGAGGGGGAAGCAGATTCCCTGCTGAGCAGAGAGCCCAATGCGGGGCTTGATCCCAGGACCCAGAAATCATGACCTGAGCCAAAGGCGGAGGCTTTAACCCACTGAGCCACCTAGGTGCCCGCCCCCTTTTTAAACAGCACTGCTTTCTCAGGCTCCCTGACCTGTTCACTGTCCTAACATAGGAAGAGGTGACTGGGATTCCTTATGTTCCTCTTCCCCCACCCCTGCCTGGGTCGACTAAGCTCTTGTTCAGGTCCCATCCTGGGGCTTGTACTTTTGTTAACACGTATCTTCTCTACGTGCTCATGAGGCATGTGCAGCTTACCACAACCAGGCCAGTTGCTGGCTCATGATATAAATCCCCACTTCCATCTTTGCTTTTCTTTCTGCCAGCTGATCCTGGGTATAATTTTGAGGAAGGCAGGCATAAAGAAGGTGGAGGAAGAGCCACCCCTTTCCTCGCAGTTTCCTGGAGAACCAGTGAAAGACATCAACTTTATGCATACCTTTCCAAGTTTTGCATGCTGCCCCCATTCCAGCTATTCAAGATACTGTGTTTTCTAGGATATAGAGATCTGGTACTATGACCTGATTTTTAGATTCTGCATCAATATCTGTATTCAGTTTAGTAATTACATTATTAGTCTACCAGTTACAATAATGAACATTGCAAAAAAAAAAATCATAAGCTAAATCAAAAGATAATTGAGAAACTGGGAGATTTTTGCAAATTAAGGCACACCCAAAGTGTTAATCTCCCTAAAATAAAAAGGGCTCTTAGAAATTTAATGAGATGATCAGCAACCTAATAGAAAAAGGAGTGGAGGAAATGACCAGAGTTTGAAAATGAATACAAACGGTCTTTAAACATCTCGCTCAAAATAAGAAAACTGCAGGTTCAAATTATGAGCTATTATTTTTTATCCATCACAGTGACTAAAATCCAAAAGCTTTTATACCCAGGTTGTGCTTTACATCTTATTATAGTTCTTTTATCCGTCTAGAAATTCATTTCTCTCAGAGTATGAGGCAAGTTCCTATAAATCACAGTAAGATCTTCTTGCGAGAAGCCCATTTCCCAAATTGTTCTGGCTACACACACCATTGCCAAGGCTTTGTGGGGCAATGGGCACTTGTACTCTTCTGCTGCCTGATAAAAACTAGCACAGTGCTTTTGATGGGAATCCGGCAATATTTATCAGAATTATAGTTTCATTCAGTCCTTTGATACAGTAATCCTGCTTCTGGTAATAACTCCTACAGATAGATATACCTCTGCATATTCAAAATGACATATATGCAAGATTGTTGCAGCAAGGCTAGTAATAGTAAAAGATTTGATAACTCAGGTATTCAGCCATAGTTGAGGTGGTTAAATATTGTATGATACTTTTATACATAAGAAGTCTATAACCTGATTTGGAGGGATCATTAGGATTATGCGTGTGTGGAAAAAGCAAGGTCCAAAGAAATGTGTGTGGTTTGCTACCTTTTCTTTCACTTAAAAAGTGTTCTGGCTACATAATTCTATTTGCTAATAAATAGTTAAATTATAATTATTATTCATATATATTATATGTTGTGTATGTATGAAAACTCAGTAGAATTCACTTGTGGCATACATGATCAGTGTTCTGCAGTGTTTATAGCAATAGCAAAAGGGCAAGGGGGGTAGCTGAGTAATGGCTTCTAAAAATTTCTTCTTTAAAATGAAAATTGTTCTTTGATTATCTGCTTCACTGATAGATATTATTCACTGGAAAATCACTAAGAATAGGTTAAATCCTTTTTGATTGACTCAGTTATCTTAAAACTTCCATATTTGTAATATGAAACTTCTGTATTTTGTACTAGGAACTAAAAAAACATACAATCCTTTTCTTAATGGAGCATTTTTCATGGGAGAGATTAATATCAGCCTGTCGTCCTCCCTTCATGTAGGATGGCACTCACCAGTTACTGATCTCCTCTAATTAACATTAGTTACTGAGAACAAACTAAATCAAGTAGGGAGCTGAACACCTCTAATGAAACTGTTAATGAGACTGCTTGGCCCCATCGTTGTAAATGCTAGGAATCATGCAGTCCTTGAATCTCATAATTTTTTAATTTGAATTTCATAATTTTTTAATCAATTTTTCACAGAACTCCTAGCAACATCTAGGGCTCTATGAACCCACTTGAAAAACCTTGGTTTGGAGAGTTTCCAAAAACTGCTTGAGCAAAGACCTGGGCAGTATATCACACAATAGGAAAAATGGGAAGAAAAGCAACCAGACTATGAAAAGTTATTCTTAAAGACTGATGTACATGGTTGTTTTTACTATCTCTTTTAAATATGACTTGGGTTTTCCAGTCATATCTCATACTCGGTTGTTTACTTGATAAGTAGAAGGGAGAATTTGTGATATATTTTGTGAAAGTTTAATGTATACCATTTTGGTTTTTTAGGGCTGCTCTTGAAGAAAATCCTTATTTCCGTTTGAAGAAAGTAGTGAAATGGTATTTGTCAGGATTCTATAAAAAGCCAAAGGTAATGTTTATATTTTATTTTCTTTAACCTTATATGAGCTCTTTATTATGTTATCTTTATTTATTGATAAGCATTACAAGGCCTCTTGAGTCAGCAAAATTGCAAACTACTTGATCATTTAGACCTATATTGTGGATTGAAGTGATTTCATTTTATTTCATTTTTTTATGTCTCTACTGTGAAATTTTAAATTTTTTTTTTAAGATTTTATTTATTTATTTGACAGAGATCACAAGTAGGCAGAGAGGCAGGCAAAGAAAGAGGAAGGGAAGCAGGCTCCCCGCTGAGCAGAGAGCTCAACACAGGGCTTGATCATGACCTGAGCCTAAGGCAGAGGCTTTAACCCACTGAGCCACCCAGGCGCCCCTCTACTGTGAAATTTCATATGGATAAATCCTACATGATATCGCTAAATCCATTTTGACTAGTTTAAACTATTTTGAATCTTTCAGATTTGTATTTTGAAACTTGTATTTTCTTTTCTTTTCTTTCTTTCTTTTTTTTTTTTTTTTTACCAGGGACTGAAGAAACCTTACAATCCTATACTTGGTGAAACTTTCCGTTGTTTGTGGATTCATCCTAGAACGAACAGCAAAACTTTTTATATTGCTGAACAGGTATTAGAAGTGCATGTTACAGAAACAAAACTGGTTTGGAAGTTATTGGAATATTTTAATAAAGAATATTAACTCAGTAAATTCACTGTTGCTTAATCTTTCTTACTAGTGAACATTTAATTAAGCATTAAACCTTTTAGTACTGAATACTACTAAATATCATATTTGTAAGTATTACTATTACGGTCATGGAATCCTGTGACCAAAAAAAAGCTTGTTTTTTTGTGCCTCCCCCTACCCACAACCAGATTTTGTTTCCTTTATGACCAAAATTGTCCAGTGGTTTCCTAGTTCCTAAATCATATTTACACCCATTTCTCTGGCATTGAAGGTCTTCCATATCTTTCTAAATTAATCTCAAATTAGATGCCTTTCTGAATCCTCTATAGTAATCAGACCTCTGCATTCATAATTAGCCTGATCTTGAACTTTTTTGTCTCATTATTTTATAATTTAATTCTTCCATTCCAGTATTTTTTTCTCAGCTGTTCTCCATCTAAACCAACCCTGACCCACTCCTCTTTCATGATCCCAGTGACTGCATCTCCCAGTGATTTCTAGCTTCTCAATCTTTTGTATTATTTTTTGTGATTATCCATTAAGCTGTTATTTTTAACACACTGTTTAACTTTTTACAGACTGTTTACTTCCTAATTGAATTGTCAGCTCCTTGAAGGAATACCCTCTCTATAAACCTCTCTTTTTGTTGTATGCATAGTAGGCAGTCAGAAATATTTCTTAGTTTTAATCTTTCATTAATTTAGACTTACACACATTTATATTCATGATTCTCAATCTTTTACCCTCATCCTCCTTTGCCCCTGGTCCTGAGTAATACAACATTTTTTTCTCAATAACAATGACTCCTTACTGTAATTATTCTCACCTAGAGTGTAAGAAGGATGAGGATTATGTGTCATATGAAAAACCTTCCTTTTCCCTAGAGATTTTGATATACCTCTCAAGTGGAGACATTTTATCTGTGTATTAATTTTATAAAAATTATCATATCACCTTGCATTTTAGTTTACTATAATTCCTCACTAAATTGAGAAGCTTGAGAAGAGTTTGATTTTAGCTTTGACTAATTTCAGAAAACATAAGGGGGATGTGTGTGTGTATGTGTCTTAGATTACTAAAGTAACATATTTGTCAAAGCTTTTGTTTCCTGTTGCCTATTTTGTAATCCCTTTGAAGAGGAGCCACTATATTAGTTATCCATTGCTTATATAATCAATGACTGCCAAAACTTAATGGCTTAAAACAACAAACATTTATTAGCTTCTATAATGAAGTTTAGGAATCTGAGAGCTGCTTAACTGGATAGTTCTGGCTCAGGGTCTCTCATGAGAGTGCAGTGAAGGTGTCAGCCAGCTTCGTAATTATCTGAAGACTTACCTGAGTTGGAAGATTTCACTTCCAAGCTCATCACATGTCTTTTAACAAGAACATTCAGTTCCTTTCCACATAGGTTTCTCCATGGGATTGTTCACAACATGGAAGCTGGCTTCTCAGAGCTAATAATCTGAGAGAGCGAGAGACCAAATGGATCGTGTATTATAACTTAATTTCAGAAGTGACGTATATCACTTTTACACAAAGTAACTTTGGTACAGTGTAAAAGGAGTCCACCTAATGGTGTGAATACCACGAAGTGGTTTCCTTGGGAGATATCTTGGAGGCTGGTTACTGTAGTCACCAATGTTTAATTTTACCTCTTAACAAATACTGCTTCTTATTAGAGTATCGTTTTAAGACTTGAGCTTTTGATAATAACACAATAATATGCTTATGTTATTATATTTACATTTTTTCCTGTGTTCAATAGGTGTCCCATCATCCACCGATATCTGCCTTTTATGTTAGTAACCGAAAGGATGGATTTTGCCTTAGTGGTAGTATCCTGGCTAAGTCTAAGTTCTATGGTGAGTTCTCCTTGTCTCAGTTTGCACCCTTTTCTGGAAGGTAGTATTTAAAAAAACAAAACAGAGGGCACCTGGCTGGCGTAGTCATTGGGCGTCTGCCTTCGTTCGGCTCAGGTCATGATCCCAGTGTCCTGGGATCGAGCCCTGCATAGGGCTCCCTGCTTGGCAGGAAGCCTGCTTTTCCCTCTCCCATTCCCCCTGCTTGTATTGCCTCTCTCACTGTGTCTCTTTATCCAGTAAATAAATAAAAATCTTGAAAAAAATAAAATAAAAAAAGAAAACAAACATAGACTCCAATTTCAGATGTCTTAAGTTCTTCTAGATATTTAAAGAAAAATAATACCAAAAAAACTCCAAAAAACAAAACCACTGAACATTTTACAGAAAAAAGAAACATTTCTCAACTCATTTTATGAGACCTACATTATATCCAAATCCCAAGACCATATAGTACAAAGAAACTATAGATCATCGTCTCTCATGAATGTATATGTAAAAATCTTTACCAAATTAGTAACAAATCAGTATATATAAAGGGAGGTACACACACATATAAAAGGATATGTTAAAAAGATATGTATCATGATCAGATTATCAAGGGGAGTTTCTCTTGGAGGTACAATGTTGGTATAACATTGAAAATCAGTGTAGTTCATATTAATTGAATGAAGGAAAACCATATCATTTTTAAAAATGCAGAAAAAGCTTTTGACAACTTTCAACACTCATTTATGATAAAAGCCCTCAACAAACTAGGATTAAAGATATCTGTGAAAAATATATAGCCAATTTCATACTCTTAAGGTGAAAACTAAGTAATTTTTAGTTAAGATCAGGTACAAGGCAAAAATGTTCACTCTCACTACTTCTGTACAAAATTGTATTAGAAGTCATAGCCAACGCAGCCTCAGGAATATACAAAAAGTTACTAGAACTGATAAATGAATTTAATAAGGTTGGTGGATACAAGGTCAAAATACAAAAGCCAGTTGTATTTCTATATATTAAAAATGAACACTTACAGAATGAAGTTTAAAAAATATCTTCAATTACAATAGTATGTGGAAAAATAAAATATTTAGAAATAAAAAATGTGTAAAACTTGTAAACACTGAAAAACTCCGAAGCATTGCTGAGGAAAATTAAAGATTTAAGAACATAAATTTAAGAACATAAACACTGCGTTCATATATAAGATTTTGAAAATTGTTACAGTGGTATGAAATGTTGATACAACAACATGGATGAATGTGAAAAACATTTTGCTGTGTAAAAGAAGTCAAACACAATAAACTGCATATTCTGTGATGCCATCTGTATAAATTCTAGAATAGGTAAAACTACAGTGACAAAAACCAAACCAGTGGTTTCCTGGGACTGGAAGAAAGGATTGACTACTGAGAAGCAAGGGGGAGCTTTTTGGGGTGATAGCAAAGTTCTCTATCATAATTGTGTGATGATGGTTGCATGACTATATACAATTGCCAAGACTAATGAAATATCAGAGTAGGTCACATATTATATGTAAATTTTGCCTCAATAAAACTGATGATGGGGAAAGAAAAATAAACATGGGAGAAAAGCTAGAAGATAATACCATGGAATTTTATCAACAATTGCATTTTGATGGGTTACGCTTATGTTTTCTTTTTTCAAATTATCTGTAATATTATTATGTCAGTTTTAAGTACTGAAAGCTTGGGACTTAACAATGTAATATACAGGTAAGAAATAATGTTTTTATTCAAACACAGATATGTTATTAAGCCATACCATGAAACAGTGTTTTGTTTATTGTATGTTCTATGTGTTTAAGATTTTTAAGAGCCTCATATAAAGTAACATAACATAATAAGCATATAACTGTACCTTTTAAAAGTACTCATTTTGTAAGACTAGGAATGTGGATCACATATGTTTTGGATATAAGATAACAAATACACATTTGGGCACCCTGAGATTGAGACATTTTTAAGACCGTCCACTGTAGATGTATGGTAGATGTCCTAAATATATTTTGTTTATTTTTAATTAGTTGCATTAGTTTTATGAAATTTAATACATGATATTTATTCTAGGAAACTCATTATCTGCAATATTAGAAGGAGAAGCACGATTAACTTTCTTGAATAGAGGTGAAGATTATGTCATGACAATGCCATATGCTCATTGTAAAGGTAAGTGGTTTCCATACTTGAGTTATATACTCTATAAACCTTTTTTAAGTAAAGTATATGGCTGTAATTTGTTGTGTTTTGTGATTGATCAAAATGTCCTTGATTTATAGATATTTAAGACACTTAGCCATCTAAGCCATCCAGGCTTCCCTGCAAACCATTTTTGAAAAATAACTTTTTTGAGTAATGATTATCCTCTTTTAGGAACAGATTCATGAAAACATGGATTACTTAATGTGGCCTCATTTCACAGATGTAGAAACTGAGAGAGTGAAGTATCTTATCTAAGGCCAAACCAGTGAGAATGCTGAGACTCAACTCCAGGCTTGTTTACTTCCATCCACTGTAACATGGACTTACCCTATTTGAAGTAAAAGAGTGGCCACCTTGTGGCCTCAGGCTAGATAATTCTTAGAGCTTCCTGTGTGGTTCTTGAAATAGGCATGAAGTGAAATATCTGAAATTATGAACTAAATTGATAAGTGTATTTTAAAATCTTTTATCATTTAGAATATAACCCCTTGTGGATGAGCATAGGAAATAATTATTGTTTTTTACCCTTGTGTATTTTCTGTGATGTTCTCCTCAAATCATTAATTTCACAAATTGTTTTACAAAGTGAGTTCCATACGGGACTGGAAGAGATTATGCTGAGTGAACTAAGTCAAGCAGAGAGAGTCAATTATCATATGGTTTCACTTACTTGTGGAGCATAACAAATAACATGGTGGACATAGGGAGATGGAGAGGAGAAGGGAGTTGAGGGAAACTGGAAGGGGAGATGAACCATGAGAGACTATGAACTCTGAAAAACAACCTGAGGGTTTTGAAGGGGCAGGGGGTGGGAGGTTGGGGGAGCCTGATGCTAGGTATTAATTATGGAGGGCATGTATTGCATGGAGCACTGGGTGTAACAATGAATTCTGTTACATTGAAAAGAAATTAAATTTAAAAACAAACAAAACAAAAACAAAGTGAGTTCCATAACCAGTTAAGTATGAGACACATCCTATAGTCTCTTCCTTCTTGGAAATTAACATTATTCATTTGTATATTAAAAGCTCCCTTAACAGTTTAGTCCAAGAACAAGTCATGCACACACACACTCTTAAACTTTAACAAAGTTAAATGAATTTTCTCAACTTTTTTAGCCACAGAACCTATCTTGAGGGATTTTTTTTTTTACATGTTTGTCTTCTATAGTTAATTCTTGTGAAGAGCAGTACTTATGTTGGGTAAAGTCACCACAAACACATTTTAATGAATATTAAACCATTGCCCCTAGGGCAAACAAAAAATTAGGGTTACTTTGATTCATCTCTTCATCAATCAATATCTAACCTTGTTTCTATTTAAAGACACCTTATTGTATATCATTGACTCAGTAACATTAAACTAACAGCCAAACAGCACTCTAACTCATGCCCGAACCAAGCTTTGACACACATTTTCTCCATAAGGTACATTATAACCTTCTATGCTTAGGAATGCTAGACAGCATTTTAGCACTATATTTGGAGGTCATTTTAAACTGTAAAATTACCAACAAAAATCACCAAAATGTGAAGAATGTGGCTCCTAAAAATACCGCAGAAAAGGCACTTGTTTACCAAATGAGGGATGAAACCAGAAGGCACTGTTAACCTTGTTCAGCCTCAGCTGGCAATTTGCACATAGGACCACTCTAATTTTTCACGACTCTGTGCATATTTATGAAGGACTACAAAAGTGCTGTGAGTATTTATTTTGGAATTGCTAACATGTTTTAGTGAGAATTTGAATTTGCAAATAATTGGATCTACAAATGGAGTGGAATCTGTAAATAATTGTATCCTCTGTTACCTATTTAAGTCCTACAGAAAAAACTCTGTGTATGTGACAGATTGTTATGGGGTGGGACAAAATACCCTTGAATTACGGGTTTCTCCTAGAAGGAGAATAGATTGTAAAGTTTTGCTTGTTATTATTAGCCAGCATCTCTCTTGAACCTTTTGTCAAAATTGTTTTATTTTGTTTTCTTTAGGAATTCTTTATGGCACAATGACATTGGAGCTTGGTGGCATAGTCAATATTACATGTCAAAAAACTGGATACAGTGCAATACTTGAATTCAAACTAAAGGTTAGTACAGATAGAAGGTGTCACCTAATTAAAGAGGATCTGTGCTATAGATACTGAACAAAGAGCACAGTTTAACTCCTTAAAAAATAAATTTAAGAACCAAAATTCATCAGAGGGCAGCTTTGGCAGATCCAAATCAACAGAAGGCCTTCATTTTTTATTTATTAATTTTAATTAATAAAACTATTGGTATTTTATGAGAGGTGAGGTATATGAAGTGAATGGATAGAAATTTCTCAGTAAATTAAAGCATTTCTTTACAGATACCACAAAGTAGGTATCAACTTGAGCTAAAGTTATATACACAAAGAGTTGTATTGTATTGGTTACTATTTCTGCCTAACAATTTACTCAGATTCACAACCTTAAAAACAACTTTGCTCTGATCTGTAGGGATATTATCAGTAGGGAGCCTATCAGTAAGGAACTTGGACAGAGCATATTGGGGATGGCTTATATCTGCCACATAATGTTTGGGGCCTCAGGAAGACTTGCAGGTTGTGAGTGACTCAACAGCTGGGGCTGAGATTATCTGAAGACTCATCACTTACATGTCCGGTGAATGGGTTAGAGGCAACTTAAAGACTAGGACTGCTGATCTTAACACCTGTATGTATGGCCCTTCCATGTGGCTTGGCTTCCTCGCAGCACAGTGGCTTCAGGGTAGTCAGGCTTCTTACTTGGGAGCTCATAGTTCCAAGTGCAGGTGTTCTTGTGAGCGAGGTAGAAACTGCATTGCCATCCATGACCTGGTTGCAGAAAAATCAAATTATATCACTTCCGCCATTTTCTGTTAATTGAAGAGTTCTAAACCCACCCAAATTCAAGGGGAAAGGATGTAGACCCCACTTCTCAATGGGAAGATGGTTGTATTTTGAAGATTTTGTCTGTCTCTAAGTGGAAGGGAAATTTAAGACCTTTTCATTGTGGCAGTTGTTGATTTAGGACAATACATATGTTCAGATAAGAATATTTCTATGAACTGTTTATTATTTGTTACTAAATTTCTTCTGTTTTGATATCCAACTGATCCAGTGACTAATCAGCAGCTTTGTTCTGATAAAAAGTGTCTCTTCAGTATTATTTGGTGCAGTGCCCTTTTTTTTTAATCTTAGCAGATTTTTTGCTTGTATGCTGATAATGATGTCTGAAAATAATGACTAAAGATGTCTTAAGTAATTTCTGACACCTTTAAGGGCTAGATTGGAACATCAAAATTTTGTTACTGATGAGAGACATCAGTAAGGCAATATAATAACTCAAAGTGTATTTCTTCTAATTTGATTTTTAGAGGATTTTTTGGTTAATTATTATTTTATTGTTGTTTTGAAGGAAGGGCTATTCTAATAGATGAATTGTCTATTAGACAAGTCCACTGACTATTATTTAAATAGACTACAACATTGATGAACCAGAGTTGAGTCAGAAGAGAGCAAAGGGGGCATGAGTCCTCATTTGTGATCTTTCTCACTACATTTATTTGGACTTCACACACTGTGTTTTTACCTTTTTCCCCCCACAAATTCCAGTTTCTTTTCATGGAACATTTCTAACTAAAATTTCTCCCTTTTTGCCTTTAGTAGCACTCTAACTATACAATTACATCTTTCATTCTTTTTTGTCTACATTATATATAAATATAAGTTAAAAGCAAAATATTTCTTAATATTTTTCTCTTTTAAAAGCCATTTCTAGGCAGTAGTGACTGTGTTAATCAAATATCAGGGAAACTTAAATTGGGAAAAGAAGTCCTAGCTACTTTGGAAGGCCATTGGGTAAGTATTTTTGTATTTCAGCTTTAGAAAAAGAATTTTATTCTGTGAAAAAAATAAAAATCACATTTTATAAGTTCACTTATTCCATTACTAAAAACATCATCATTCTTCAACATAAGCTTCAGCTTAACAAATATTTTGGCATTGAACTGTTATCAACAGTATTTAGTTTCATGTAATACTTTATCTTTCCAAAACTTTAATTCAATAAAAATAGCTAACACTTGCCACTTAAAATGTACTGCACTAAAAATGTTACTCTTATTAATTCATTTAATACTAAATAATTGTATGAGGTGGGTTCTGTTAACTGTCTCTGTTTTACAGAGGAGGACACTGAGGCACAGAGAGTTTAATTTGCTCAAAATGATGGAGCAATATTCCAGCCCATGCTCTCTGGCTCCAGGGCTGTGCTTCTACTCAGAGCAGTATACTGCCTCTCACCTTGAAGAAAGAGGCATTTCCAGTTAGAGTTACATTTCCTTTTGAGGAACATGGAAAGGATACAGTGGTATTTGAGAGCAATGGTTTTTCTTTCTTTCTCTACTGATGTAAATTCACATTTATGTAATTTTGTTAAGAGGAGCTTAAATGAGTGAGAAGGATATATCATGGTACTGGCTAGATGCAGTCTCTGTGAACACGGAGTATATACTATTTTCCACATTGTAATAAGCAGAAAATGATGAGAAGTATGATGAGAAAATGAAATTGAATCTAGAAACTCAATTAAGAGGCCACATATGCTCTGTAATTTTAAAAATTTACTTCTACCCAAAAATCATTTGGAAAAAAGATAAAAATATATTTTTAAAGAAATGAAATTTCTAAGATTGTGCTAAAATTTTTAATGCTAAGAAAAGCTTGTTGAGGTTTTTGTATATATTGAGTACATAGATAGTCAACAGCATCTCGTTGTAGTTCTAGCAAATACTGTGCTCTACTTTGACAGTTCTGAAATGGTTGTTGAGGTTTTTCAAGTAATTGTTTGAAATTTGTTTATTAAGTAAAACTTGTGAAATCTCATGAACTTTTTGTGTGTTGAAATTTTTTTAATGACTAGTATTACATATTTAATGATTTTATAAAATGACAAGATTTGGGACCTTTAGAAAAGTGCTAGTTGTATTTGTTTTAAAAATGTGTTAAGCTGTGGGATTACATCAGGAAGAAAGTATTATTATATTGTTATACAAGATAAATAATCCTTTTCAAATAATGAAAATTCTCTACATTAATTTTTAATTTCTTTAAATGTAGGATAGCGAAGTTTTTATTAATGACAAAAAGACTGATAATTCAGAGGTTTTCTGGAATCCAACACCAGACATTAAGCAGTGGAGATTAATAAGGCACACTGTAAAATTTGAAGAGCAGGGGGATTTTGAATCAGAGAAGTAAGTATACCATATGTCAGCTAATGTCATGAATATTAAAGAGTGTTTTTTAGTCCCTCAATAGTATGGACACTTTTCTCCGTCAGTTTTCAGTCACATTTTAATTCAGCAAAGTAATTTAACATTTTTGGGATGTGTTAGGACTTTTTTTTTTTTTAATATATGTGAATGTCAAATAAATACATAAATCATACTGGTTTTCTGCAGTTCTAAACTAAAGCTTCCCATTTTTTCCTTTCTCTTCTTACCTGCCCCAGGACCTATTAAAAACAAAAATAATATACTTATGTTCTCTTTGTATAAAATCATGGGACTAATTATTCTTGGTTTTCAAAATAAAAGAATTATGTCACAGGATATGCAGGCTTCTAGAGGACTTATATTAGTTGGGTAATAATTACCAGTATAGTTTCTGTTCTTAAGTTGTGAAATTCTTGCTGATCTCTTATACTTTTTTTTTTTAAAGATTTTATTTATTTATTTGACAGAGAGAGATGACAGTAGACAGAGAGGCAGGCAGAGAGAGAGAGAGGGAAGCAGGCTCCCCGCTGAGCAGAGAGCCCGATGCGGGACTCGATCCCAGGACCCCGAGACCATGACCTGAGCCGAAGGCAGCGGCTTAACCCACTGAGCCACCCAGGCGCCCTATACTTTTGAACCAAAAATATTGTTTAAGTATTGCCCAGTTCTATTCTTATTGTATATTTCTTTGTGTTAGAAGTTTTCTATGTAAGAGACACTCTACCAGGTACTTTATATACATTACACAATTTAACTCTCACTACATGTTTTCATATGCATATCATTCTCATACCTCATTGTCATGAGGATTCATGTCTGTGTACTTTCCTTCTACATTCAAAATTGAGGTTTTCAAAAATGGAAGAATATGTATGTACCAGTTCTAAAAATTGTTTCAGCTATAACCACATGATGCTCTCTATCAAGAGTGAAGCTTTGCCAAGGCATACAGCAATTTTTGAGGTGTGAATTTAATTTAACATATTTTAAAGATGAGGAAATGAGTCTTAGGATAAGTAACTTTTAGTTCACCAGCCAAGAATTCATCCCAACTCTGATTCCAAAGCCTGTGTTCTTTCAGTCACAACATGCTGTCTTCCTAGGTAGATGGAATATAGATAGTATATTTTTATTTGTCTGATTAAAAAAAAAACTAACCTTTAAAAAAAACTAAACTAAACTTTAGTAGGGAAAAAGATTTCACCTCGGTCTTTTCCATTATATCATTGGTTCTCAACACTGGCTACACATCAAAATCACCTGGAAAACGTTTTAAAAACCAATACTTGGGCCTACCCCCAAGGTTTTGATTCTAAAAGTTCCTGATGATACGTGCATCCAAGGTTGAGAAGCATGCATTACAGTATTAGATCTTTGAAGCCAGTGAGTCTTAAACAGTGATAAGAATCATCCAGGGAGCTTAAAAATATAGATTCTCCAGGCTTCATTGTATTCTTATCATCTTGGATCAGCACCATTCATTGCCATATGTTTAAGAACCCAGGTAATATTTCTCTCCTGGTGAGAAAAAAAATTAGTCTCCACTGTGATCTCTCTACTCAAGGCACCACTTTTTATCTCTTGACACATTTTGATGCCTGTGAGCATAAGCTTTTTCAAAGCCCCAAACCCACATGGGTACCATTTTTTCTCAAGGGGATTCAAGCCTATTCTATGTAGATTTGATTTTTCTCTTGCTCTTTATTGCTGTTTTTGCAAATGATTTAGACTCTGGCAGCGGGTAACTCGAGCCATAAATGCTAAAGACCAAACGGAAGCTACTCAGGAGAAGTATGTTTTAGAAGAAGCTCAAAGACAAGCTGCCAGAGATCGGAAAACAAAAAGTGAAGAATGGATATGCAAGTTATTTGAGCTTGATTCACTCACGGGGGAGTGGCATTACAAATTTGCAGAGTAAGTAATTAAAAAGAGTATATTACAAACAATAACCAACATAGTTTTTTGCCTTTATTTCTGTAATTTTTACTGTTAGTTGAAGTAGTTTTTCATTAAGCCACATATATAAATTAGTATGAGATTTTTAAACTTGATGTTCCCTTCATTATAAATTTGACCCCATGAAAGTAGTCTACAAAATAAGCTGAGAATGAGAAGATTAGATATGACAAATCTTAATCTTACAGCTAGGTTCATAATTGCTAATGTAAATCTATTTATAGAATACATTTTTGGCAAAGTATTTGAGTGTTTTGTTCAGTTATTAAACAAGTGGGAATTTTTTTTTCATTTTTTCAGTACTAGACCATGGGATCCACTTAATGATATGATACAGTTTGAAAAAGATGGTGTTATCCAGACCAAAGTAAAACACCGCACTCCAATGGTATGTAATAAAAAAGTAACAAGACCTGCTAGGCATGCAAATTTTTCTTATAAAGATTTATTTGGTTGTTTGTTTGTTTGTTTGTTTTAGAAAAAGAAAATGAGCAAGACAGAGGGAGAGAGATTCCTCCCTGAGCATGGTACCTGACTCAAGGCTTGATCACAACCTGAGCCAGAACGAGGAGTTGGACTCTTAACCAAGTGTGCCACCCAGGCACACATTGGCACACAAATTTTTAAAACCCTTAGTATCTTTGGCCACCAATGTTTAAAACTTGGCTTCAAAATTTAAAATTTGGGGTCAGCAAAATGGCAGAGTAGGCAGCTCCAAGCCCTTGTCCCTTCAAAGAAACAAAAAAGCAAGCAAAAATGATCAGAACCAAATTTTCCAAAACTATGGAAAATAGTCAGAAGTTTGCAGCAACAAAGTGAATGCTAAATCAAGACAGAGGTGACCTCAAAGCCATAGGAAAGCTTTATGGCATTTTTATTTATCCTTACCCTAACTCCTCATGGGTACCCTGGTAGTCTTGAAGGGTCCCCAGATTCCCAATGTGAGACGTGGTTCCAGAGGGAGCAGAGCAGACCTTATTCACAAATTTTGTTTGTCAGCTACCTGAAGGATGCCTTGTTGTCACTAACTCAGAGCTCCAGCACGAAGGCTGCAGGCATTGCTTGGAATTGCTGTGAGCCATACTGAAAGCGTGCGCAATCCTAGGGCAAAAGATTACCACTGAAACAAAATAATAGACTGTGGAAGGCCAGAAGGCCAGAAACAAAAGCTAGGGAAAGAATCTTTAGGAAATTAGGGAATCAGGGATTTTAGAAAACCATGGAAATGTCCAAGGCAAAATGCTTTTGCTCAAAAAAGACATGTGCAAGCCTGACTTAGTGTTGAAAGAGAGCCGTTACACAGAGCCAGTCTGCTAAGGCTAGGAGAGTTGTTTTGTTTTGTTTTGTGTGGTTGTTTTTGTTTTGTTTGTTTGGCTACTGGTGTTCAAGGAAGCTTCTGTCAAAATGCTAGCTGAACACAAGCTAAGGAACAGAGATTTCAGTAACCATGAAGAAGGAATACAGTCTTCGCAAAACAATTTAGAGACTTTACTGAACAAATGGGGTACTGTAGCTTTCATCAGTCCAGAAGAGAGCAAGCCCTGGGGAAGGTGGAGAATATGATTTCCTGAATTACTACATTATAACAATCAGATTCTGGTTTTCCATAAAAAATAACAAGGCATACAAAGAAGCATGAAAGCATGACCCATTAAAAGGAACAGAATAAATTGACAGAAACTATCCCTGTTGAAATCCAGACATCAGGCTCAGCAGACAGAGTTTTTAGAACAGTTGTCTCAAATGTGCCCACAGAGTTAAATGGGAACAAGAACAAAGAACTAAAGAAAACCAAGAAAAAGATGCATAAACAAAATTAGAATATCAATAAAAAGAAATTATACAAAGGACCAAATTCTGGAGCTCAAAAATAGAATAACTAAAGTGAAAAAGAGGCTACTGGACTGAGGGGAAGAGAGAATGGGAAGTTCTTGCTTAATTATTAGTCTCTCTTTGAGATGATGAAAATGTTTTAGAAGTAGCTGTGACATTTGCACAATACTGTGAATCTACTTAATATTACTGAATTGTACACTTAAAAGTGACTAAGATGGAAAAATTTATTATATATATGTGTATATCTGTACACATACATGGTATCACTATTTAGAAATTGTAAAACATTTTAGGGGTGCCTGGGTGGCTTAGTCATTTAAGCATTTGCCTCTTGATTTTGGCTCAAGTCATGATCTCAGGGTTGTGAGATCAAGCCCTGAATCGGACACCATGCTAGGCATGGAGCCTTCCTAAGATTTCTCTCTCTCTTTCTCCTCTCTCTCCCCAATCTCCGTCCTTCCCTCCCTCTCTTAATAATAAATTTTTAAAAAAATAAATTTTAAAACATTAAAAAAATTTTTTTCTTTCTTTAACAATGTTAACATGATAGAGACAGGGCACCCGTATTTCCTCCTAAAGGTGGCATTTACTGAGAGATCAATTGCTGACTCCCTTTGTCATTTTAAATACTTCTCACCAGTCTTTATCAGTTTCCAGTTTGAACTACTCTAAGAATGTGGATTTGGATTCTAATCCTATAATGTTCAGTCCCTATGACTTGAAGTAGGGCATAGTTTAAGCTGAATCTAGAACCTGTCTGCTCATTGCTTATTTTCTGTAATAAAATTATAGAAATTTTATTTGAATTTCAGTCTTTTGAATAAGATTTTGTAAAAGAATAGATAATTGATGTATAATTCCTATTTAAAATAGTATGAATAGAATCTAGGAGTTATGATAACTGGTTCCCAGTTTTTCTAAACATATAAATTACCTTACCCTTTTGATTCTAGTTTCTTCTCTTGAATTTGAGTTTTTAACCTTAGGATTGACCTCCAAAATTGTAAGCCTATTAATAGAGTCTAAAGTACATTATTTTAAGAAAAATTTAGTCTTAGTTGATCATTTGATATACTTCTGAATCTTGTGCATGCATTCAAATACTTTCTATAAGTTTTTTTGTTGTTGTTAATTTTTTGTTTTGTTTTCATGTTACTCTCTGAAAGTTTAAATCATGCTCTGCAATGGAGCACCTGGGTGGCTTAGTTGGTTAAGTATCTGTCTTCATCTTAGGTCATAATCTCAGAGTTCTGGGATTGAGTCCTATGTCAGGCTCCCTCCTCAGTGGAAGTCTGCTTCTCTCTCTCCCACTGCCCCTCCCCCTGCTTGTGCTTGCTAACGCATACACTGTCTCTCTCAAATAAAACTTAAAAAAAAAAAAAGATGCCTTCTACATTATCCAGTATTATTAAAAGTAAGTGAATAATTTTATGGGAAACCCAGCATTATTCAAGGGAATGTTTCTAATGTTGAGAACAAGATAAATACAATTGGAAAAGAACACTTTTATTTGACATTGAACTAGAGATATTGACTGATGCAGTTAGAAGTATGGGGGGAGCCTATATTCATATTTTTTTGTGTATAGAAATGTCTCTTAAAGGATAGACAGAGTAATAGTAAGTATTTTTGTTGATAGAGTTCAGGAGTGAAGAGAAACTCTTCATTGCATATTTTTTAAATTTTTTTTTTGTTGTTTGTGCCAAATTAATGTTTTTTGTTTTAATTTAATAATTTGATTGTCTAAGTGTATCACATCTTCTTAAGTTTTAATTACACTATTTCATCTCTGTTTTTATTTCAGTGTACTGCACCCATGAATAGATAGTTTTGATAGTTACACAACATTGATCTTTAATTTAAAAAATCATTGCAAATTCACATAGCATGGGTTCTTTTTCAGGTTAGTGTCCCAAAAATGAAACATAAGCCAACCAGGCAACAGAAGAAAGTGGCAAAAGGCTATTCCTCCCCAGAACCTGATATCCAGGACTCATCTGGAAGTGAAGGTAAAAATATTTAATACCTACTGTTCACTAAACTTTTAAAAGGATATTACTGTAAAAAAAGGGGAGGGGATATTACTATATTATGTTTAATATATGAAAAGTATTTATCATATTTAAATCAAGTTAATGTAGGAGTTTGGAGACAGAGGTGGTTTGCAAAAAAAGCTATTTTAGGTTATAGATAAATTTCAAGACCAGGTCACAAGGGAAAGGCAAGAGAGAACATGAAAATCAAGAACCACACTGTAGTACTAATTCTTCTGTCTTGTTAGCTTCTGAAAAATTGTTGATGGTTTCCTAGATTCAATGCAGGAAGCAATTTTTGAGCTTTGAACTCATTTCCATGCTTCAAAAAAAGTTTTCCATTTTTAGAATAAATTCTTGTAGTGTTTAGAAGTTACAGACAAGTAAAAATATAACTATATCAAAATTATGGACTAAATTAAATAGTATGCTATTCTTGTTCAAGTCAGATAATGTGTAAAATGTCTTGAATTACACTGAGATATAATCAAGAAAGGATTCGGGTAATATCTGAGAAAATAAAGCTGTAGTTCTCTACTAAGCTCACACTAAGCTGGGTAGCTTATTTTTACAGAGATTACACTAGAAGTGAATAAATGATGAATGCCAGGAAGTTAGTAGACAACAAATAACAGTTTAAGGGAAAGGGAGCTGAATTCAGTTTGAGGAAAGTTCTTAGAGGAACCCTGATGAATTATTAGGACTTCTAATGGATTATAGCAATCTAGGCTTAAGGGGTGTGTGTGGGGGGGGTAAGATTTCCAGTGTAAAAAAAAAAAAAAAAAAAATCAATAAAAGTTTAAAAATATGAGTCACAGGGTACTGGTGTGCTAGAGGGGGCAGTAATGGTTATGCTGTTTTGTTCCCATTTTATAGAAAAGGAAATTGAGACACAGATTTACCTGCTCAGGGTCACATATCCCATAAGCAGTATGTATATGTAATATATAACAGATATTTTGGTTCCCTAATTCACTCTCTTACGCACTCCACTATTTATCTGTAATTTATCAGCTGACATTCACTGAGTACTTACTTAATATGTGCCAAGCTAGATATAATACACTGTACTATCACCATGTGACTTTGCGTGGCTTTATTGTTATTCCTATTTTACAAAAGAGAAAGCTGAGACGTGGAGAGAGGTTAAGATCTGAACAAAAACAGAAAGGAAGGAATGGATATAAGGTTTGATGAGGGAAAAAGTACAGTGTACTGGTTGACAATAAAAATGTATAGAAAAGGTATACATATGTTTTTAATGAATTCTTGTCTATTTTAATGAGTTTTAAAAAACTGATGCCATCTAAAATGTAACTAATTTCTGGTTACTTTAAACATATTTGTAGTTTTCTAGTTTTGAAGTGATATGATTGAAACTTTAAAAATGCAGAGTATTAGTACGTTACTCTCTAAGTCATAAAAGTAATGCCTAGGAAAATTTTACTGTACAAGAATCATTAAGCTGAAATATAAATTGTTTATAATTAAATGTGGTCGCTATTTTCACCAGTTTCATTCCAAATGTCTTTTCAGCTCAGTCAGTAAAACCAAATACAAGAAGAAAGAAAGGGATAGAACTGGGAGACATTCAAAATTCCATCGAATCTATAAAACAAACACAGGAAGAAATTAAAAGGTAATATATGGACAGTGGCTGTTCATTTAAGTCTAGAGAAATAGTTAAGAATCCTGTTATGTAGGAAATTATATGTAAACTTTACAGTTTTATAACATTGTTGGGCCAAAATAGAACCTTGGCTTCTATTGCCTGATTACTAACGCTTATGAAATTCCTTCACCACTAAAATATGGGGAGAAAGTGGTGGTTTTTTCTCACCTGTGAGGGCAGAATTAGAATCTTACTGTTGTAGGGGCACCTGGGTAGCTCAGTGGGTTAAGCCTTTGCCTTCGGCTCAGGTCATGGTCTCAGGGTACTGGGTTCGAGCCCCATATTGGGCTCTCTGCTTAGCAGGGAGCCTGCTTCCCTTCCTCTCTCTCTCTGCCTGCCTCTCTGCCTACTTGTGATCTCTGTCTGTCAAATAAATAAAATCTCAAAAAAAAAAAAAAAGAATTTTACCCCTGTAATATACTAGAAATATAGCTGGGTTAGGTGTGAAAGTGAGCTGGTTTCTGAGAAAGTCAACTAACAAAGTTTTCTGCAATAGACTTCTTGACATTCCTAACTTGAAAGATGCTACATAGGCACTTCATATGCTAACAAAATGTTAACTTAGTCATGAAATGAGCTTATGCCATCCTCATGCTATACTAAATGCTTTTGGCTAAAAACACAGAAAAACTGGTTAGTGAAGACACCCCACCCCACTCTCACCCCAGTTTCTTCTATTAATGTGTTTTACCAGTATAGAGAAAGAAAGGAAGCAAATGAACAAGTAGGCTCATTCATTTATAAATCTAATTAGATTTACTAACATTTCTCATTACTCACCATGCCCTGTAGTTAGTAATCTCACCACTTTTCTTGTACAGTCCTCCATACATAATGCTTTTGAGCATTTACTAGACTACAGAGTTGTTACTGTGTGTGTCTGCTGACCTTGCCCCCACTGCCCCCACTAGACCATGAGCACTTTTACAGAAGGGGGCTTGTCTTCTGCATCTTGGTGTCATCAAGATGAAGTCTATTGTATTATTTTTTCCTGGAGAATTTAACATTTTTCTCCAACTCTATTTCTATCTTCCCTAAAGTAAAGGTAAAAGAACCTTAATGGGCCAACTTAAAAGGTATAATTTTTGTTTTAAAAACACTGAGAGAAAGATGATAGATTTTTATATCATCAAGTTTTAACATTATATTTGTCCAATTTTCCCAGCACCATTTATTGAAGAGGCTGTTTTTTTTCCATTGGACATTCTTTCCTGCTTTGTCGAAGATTAGTTGACCATAGAGTTGAGGGTCTATTTCTGGGCTCTCTATTCTGTTCCATTGATCTATGTGTCTGTTTTTGTGCCAGTACCATGCTGTCTTGATGATGACAGCTTTGTAATAGAGCTTGAAGTCCGGAATTGTGATGCCACCAACTTTGGCTTTCTTTTTCAATATCCCTTTGGCTATTCGAGGTCTTTTCTGGTTCCATATAAATTTTAGCATTATTTGTTCCATTTCTTTGAAAAAGATGGATGGTACTTTGATAGGAATTGCATTAAATGTGTAGATTGCTTTAGGTAGCATAGACATTTTCACAATATTTATTCTTCCAATCCAGGAGCATGGAACATTTTTCCATTTCTTTGTGTCTTCCTCAATTTCTTTCATGAGTACTTTATAGTTTTCTGAGTATAGATTCTGTGCCTCTTTGGTTAGGTTTATTCCTAGGTATCTTATGGTTTTGGGTGCAATTATAAATGAGATTGACTCCTTAATTTCTCTTTCTTCTGTTTTGCTGTTGGTGTAGAGAAATGCAACTGATTTCTGTGCATTGATTTTATATCCTGACACTTTACTGAATTCCTGTATAAGTTCTAGCAGTTTTGGAGTGGAGTCTTTTGGGTTTTCCACATATAGTATATCATCTGCGAAGAGTGATAATTTGACTTCTTCTTTGCCGATTTGGATGCCTTTAATTTCCTTTTGTTGTCTGATTGCTGAGGCTAGGACCTCTAGTACTATGTTGAATAGCAGTGGTGATAATGGACATCCCTGCCGTGTTCCTGACCTTAGCGGAAAAGCTTTCAGTTTTTCTCCATTGAGAATGATATTTGCGGTGGGTTTTTCATAGATGGCTTTGATGATATTGAGGTATGTGCCCTCTATCCCTACACTTTGAAGAGTTTTGATCAGGAAGGGATGCTGTACTTTGTCAAATGCTTTTTCAGCATCTATTGAGAGTATCATATGGTTCTTGTTCTTTCTTTTATTGATGTGTTGTATCACATTGACTGATTTGCGGATGTTGAACCAACCTTGCAGCCCTGGAATAAATCCCACTTGGTCGTGGTGAATAATCTTTTTAATGTACTGTTGAATCCTATTGGCTAGTATTTTGTTGAGTATTTTCGCATCTGTGTTCATCAAGGATATCGGTCTATAGCTCTCTTTTTTGGTGGGATCCTTGTCTGGTTTTGGGATCAAGGTGATGCTGGCCTCATAAAATGAGTTTGGAAGTTTTCCTTCCATTTCTATTTTCTGGAACAGTTTCAGGAGAATAGGAATTAGTTCTTCTTTAAATGTTTGGTAGAATTCCCCCGGGAAGCCGTCTGGCCCTGGGCTTTTGTTTGTTTGGAGATTTTTAATGACTGTTTCAATCTCCTTACTGGTTATGGGTCTGTTCAGGCTTTCTATTTCTTCCTGGTTCAGTTGTGGTAGTTTATATGTTTCTAGGAAGGCATCCATTTCTTCCAGATTGTCAAATTTATTGCCGTAGAGTTGCTCATAGTATGTTCTTATAATAGTTTGTATTTCTTTGGTGTTAGTTGTGATCTCTCCTCTTTCATTCATGATTTTATTTATTTGGGTCCTTTCTCTTTTCTTTTTGATAAGTCGGGCCAGGGGTTTATCAATTTTATTAATTCTTTCAAAGAACCAGCTCCTAGCTTCGTTGATTATATTTGATGAACATCATTGAATAATATTTTTGGTAAAACATGGAATGTAGATTTAGACAAGACCTAAAAATGGCTTCATGTAGAATAATCAGCTTCCTGTTTAGGTAGTCGTAATTGATTGTACTAGGTACTTTAGATAATGTAATTAAGTGTTTGGTTAACTAAGACTTTACTAATAAGACTCATATATCAAGTTGTGAGTTCTCTGCTAACATTTTTGACATGTAATTATAAAATTTATTTTTTCTTATTTTTGTAGAAATATTATGGCTCTTCGAAATCATTTAGTTTCAAGCACACCTGCCACGGATTATTTTCTGCAACAAAAAGACTACTTCATCATTTTCCTCCTGATTTTGCTTCAAGTTATAATAAACTTCATGTTCAAGTAGAAGTTCCTTACAGTTGAATCAGTGACCTGGAATGATCAGATTTGGCCTGGGACCAAATGTTCAAGTTGCTTTGGTCTTTATTAAAATGTCACAATATTTCTAAAACAAAAATCTTAGAGATAAATGTAGAGGTGTTGACCTTTCATACATTTTATCCTTAACCTGAAATAAGAACTATTGGTTATTAAAGTGAGCTATGTGTTAAGTGCCAGAACATTTCTAGCTTTTGTGACAATGTGTTTACATGTGAGTGTGATAAATCCACATGTATACACAATTGTGTCTTACATATATCTGACAGTAGTCTTTGTATTCTATAGTATGTTCTGAGATATAGCATTAACTTCTTATGAGATATATATAGCAATCTATTTTCTTCATAAAACAGACACAAGACTTTTATCTGTAAGGAATTACAGAATGGGAAATGATGGCGTCATAGACATCAGTAGTTCAAAACACGGTCCTATTAAAAAAAATAATAATTTCCAAAGCACCCAGATCCGTTGTCTTCTTAGAAATAGCAAGAACAAAGTGTAGTCAAAATTGATGTACTGAGAGAGACAAGATGGCAAATTGCTTTTTTAAAAGTTTACACAGGATTTTTTTTAACCCTTAGAATTTAATATTTATAGATAAAAGTGTAAATGTATGTGTGTGCATATCAATATAAAAAATTGGTATGCAGCTATTTGGATCTGTTCATTATATCTTTCTTACACCTATACAATACCACCTTAAGCACTTGCTTAAAAAAGTTTGGTCAAAATTTATTGCTGTTCTTTTTTCTTATTTTTGTTTTTTGTAACAGCATTGGTCCAATAGCATATGCCAAATTCTGGAGATGTTTATAGGGCATATGAAATTTTGATACTTTATGTTTCTTTCAGTATGAAACACGTATTTTAGCTTTCATTTAGATCCTAGTGTGTTCAGTGAACAAATAGAATAGAAAAAATTATAGCCAATATTTTATTTCAAAAGCCAAAAAAGAGAAAGGTAGTAAGGCAATAAGAAAGGATACTTTGTGTGGTAGCATTTACATGTACATTAAAATTGGTTTCCTTAAAGTGTGCAATAAGTTGAGCATTTAAGAAGAGCATCAAGTTCTGAAGTTTAATTCCTTATTCTCTTCCTCTGAGCAGCTTCATTCTGTGATAAAACCACAATTATTGAAGATTTATTTTTTTCAGGCTCAGGCAAACATTTTCCTAATTTGGGGGGTAATATTTTTACTTTTTTCATAAATATTTACATTCCTCAGAAGCAATTTTTGCAAATGTAGTTAAGCTTATGAACATGTTTTCCTAAGATAGGTCTCAGAATCCTGAAAGTATAGATTTCAAAATGGCTATTAATAAAAATAAAATAATAACTTCTGGCTACATTTGCCTTTGATTAAGAAGAGATGTGAGACACTAGCAAGATTACAATCAGCTGTTTATGCCATGATAAATATAAAATCAAGGAATGATTGCTAAATTGCAAAAATGGAAAGTAATGAAAAAGAGCCTGCTTTTTTTCCCCCTAATATAGCTATCTTAAGTAGCCGTAGGTTTTAAAAAGAGCCATTTCCCATGTAGTTTTGGCAAAATAATGCTGTATTCCATATGTACATGCAAAAACATTTTTTTAATTGACTGAAATATAAATAAGATATACCTACACCTGGTGTAAGTATTGGTATAATACGACTACACAGAACAGGTTGGATCTCTTGGTATTTCATACTTGTCAATATAATTTTTGTCCTTACTTTCTGTTACCAATATTGTATGCTCAACTGCCTTTTCATTGATAGATGGTATTTTGTAAATATTGTACAATTTGATCCTTTTTATTGTTTAAATTAGTATTTATATCATATATAAGTTGATTGGCTGATCACAAAAATCATTTCATCATTAAACCCTGAAAACTTATTTTAAATTTTTTGTTGATAACCCCACTTTGGGATTTTAATCTTACCCACTTGTGTATTACTTTCATGTGATCTAAATAGTGTTTTATTTGTATAAGTATCTTCTAGGACTGGAAAGGTAATTATTTTCTTTTTCTAAGGCAATGTTTTGGGTTCTTTACTCGAGTCAAAAACTATTTCATGAAAAAGAACAGGGTTACTCATGACTGTTTCTTATACACTGAAAGCATACATCTATTCGAATGGTCTTCTTATGCTTTTAGTTGTATGAGTTCCTTTCTGTGAACTGAACACGAAACTCAGGAATTGGTGGCTTAGTTTTAGATCAGTGCTTATACTAGGCTTAGTATGTGAATCCTTTAAAACACATAATTAACTTTGTATGTAGCCATATATGTAATTGACTTTGAATGTTCTCTACCTGAAATTAATATTCCTTTAAACATGGATTCATAAAAATTGTGATTACAGTTCCCAGTTTTCTGAGAATCTTATGACAATTTCTAGGATTTAAGATCTTATGACCACTTTTTTCATTTGATCAAAAATTTTATTTTTTCACAGGAAATTTTAGATAGTAATAATTATTGACATTTGCATTTGTTTTGGTTATTAAATGTACTATGCCTTCAATTATCTACCACTTAGTGAGGTGTAGCTGGCCCAGGAATAGACAGTAAATAGGGCATGTAAAACAAGTAATTTTCAGCAATAGATATTTTATTTGTATTTCATGTTAGTACTTTTTTGTATCACTTGTAAAGGTACAGTGTAGTCTTTGTCACCATTCCATTGAAAAAGTTGGCCTTGTAAAATACAACACTCATTTAGTATTCACGCTTTTGTGCCTTTAACAAAATACTTTTTGTTATTTTTGTGTTACAGAACTCTCCAGTATAATTCAAAGTGTTTATAGGCTTACTTGTCATAAAGGGTCATTTCTCTGTGTCATTTTATTTCCTTTTATATAGCTCTAGTATATATAAACAGTAATGCTGTACTTTTATAAGGGTTTGTCTATTTAACTATTTCAAATATATTCACTCTCAGATATCATTGAAGTAGACGTGTCAGAGTATTCTGAGTATTGTAAACAGTGCCTTTTTGATGGAATTCACACTGTTTTGGGTGTCAACTTGTGCCATATACACACAAAATTCTGTAGAAGGCAGTTTTAACTTTTTGAAGAATATCTTAGTCAAATATTTAAGAAAATAAATGTATAAAATTCCCTTTTTTCCAGTGTTTAGCATTTCTAATGAGTAATGAATATATTTTGGGGTTTTTTGGGGTTGATATACAGTGATGATGGCAATATTGATGAGCCACACATGATGCTGTAGATTATTTTGAATTATGTTAAATGTACAGAAATAAAATACTAATATTAGCATTTATACCAAATTTTCCAATTTAAAACAATAAGGGGTAACACCATACAAATCAGTAAGTTTACATTTCAACTTCTATCTCATTTGACTACATGGATAAATAAATTCTTTAAAATGTATAATCTGCCACTATTATGTAATTTGGTTTCATTTTGTTTACATACAGTGTGTGAATTTAGTATATTTAAGTTACTTTTTGTTACTCTTTAACATACTGTTTGTTTTGTTACAGAAAACAAAGATGGACTGTTAAAATTGTATAAGACCAGTGTCTCCTTCATATGATTAACATATTTCGAAGAGCCACAAGAAACCCATGACAAAATGAATGTGAATATACTTTCTAAAATGTTTAGAAAATATTATCTTTTTGCATTTATCATGTAAAATTATTTTAGTATTATAATATTGAAATTATTTTAAAAATGCCATGAAACATTTGAACTGATGAGCCACAGAACTTAAGTTGAAAATTTTTTCACTTTTTAGCATGCTAAATATACATCTAAGCTAAATATACTGTTGAATGGCCATTTATAAATTCAAACACTACCACTGGTCAGTTTTGTATAATAGAATAAAAGTATGTTATCTGCAGTGTAAGTACAGCACACTGTCAAATCCTTTCCCTAAGGTGCATAGTAGATGTACAGATAGTCATAGGCAACTGTTTTGTAATGTATCACATTTCTAATCTGTTATTCCTATTAACCTATTATAAATGTTTGCAGAGACAAAAGAATTGAATTTTTCTAATCTGTAAAATTATGCTAACTTCTACATGTAGGCATTCTGAATAAAATTCTTAAAAAGAGCTAACTGTGATCACATGACTTTGAATATATGATGACTTCCCTCATCCTAGTTTTTAAATTTAAAAAAATCCTTTTTGTAGGGATTTTTGTGAAGGATGGTGAAGGGCTAGGAAGGATTTAATAGTTAGAATCCCTTGTGTATGCTTTCCTTGGTGCTTTATGTTCATTCTTCTTAAATGCTCATCATAACCTTAAGGTAAGTGGAAGTTAACCCAACTTTATAAATAAAGAATCTGAGACTCAGAGAAGTTAAATGATTCCAGGATCTACGTAGAGTGATGGCAAGCACAAGTTTAAATCCATGTCTGACTTCAAGGTCCATTCTTCTTCCACTGTACACTTAAATAGAACCCTGCTGGTAGCACTTTCCTTTTAAAAGTTTGGAGTAATCCACTGTTCCAATCTATATACTATAGCTATATCCACTATTGTTTTGTGATGGGTGGAACCAGGGAAAAACTTACTATTAAACAAGTATTTATACACAAAACCTATATAAAAAGATTTTCTCCTCAAATTATTTATTCCATACTGAGTCAACATCAGGTGAGTTCCAAATCATTCCTGTCTGGTTTTCTACTCTTTTCCTCCATCCTCCTCCTCTTCCATTCTTGCTCTCTCCTCAGGATCTATTTTGATAATCACTTGGTTCTGTCTTGTTAATTGGAGCTGGGGGCGAGGAGGAGGGCTTACAGGTTTCCCCTGTCCTTTGCATAGGAATAAGAGGTAAGGAGAACAGCCCCTCATTGTTTAACCTCAATGAAAAAATCTGCAAGGTGGTTAATTGTCTAATATTGACTGCACTGTCATAGGTGTCCCGTATTACCTATCTTCCTAATTGGCTTTTCTGCACTTTATAAAAGAATCCTTTTCTTGTAGAGTGGGTCCATACATTAGTGAATATCACAGTAATTGAGGGGGGGGGGCTATAAATAGTTGGCTGTTGAGTGCTTGGTATATATGCCAGGCATTGTACAAAAAAAAAAAAAAAAACCTTTGCAAACATCATCACTCTGCAAAACCTTGTGAGAGTTTTCCCTTTATGTGTCTATTATCTCCATTTTTTAAGAAAAGTGGAGGCAAAAAAGTTTACTTACTGAATGTCACAGATAAATGTCAGAGCAAACCGAAATCTAAATCCTAAACCAGTACGGTTAACCATTTCATCCTTGAGAGAGAAAAAATGCGTTTCAATATATGAAAGTGTGTTCTGTTTTCTTATGCAGTTGTATCCAACAATCTCAGGCCACTATGTTTTTAAAGCATACTAGTGATCGCCCATGTAGCTGTTTTCACATCTGTGTCCTCTGCTAAAGAAAAAGTGTGGTGGCTGGGGTTTTCAAAAATCCGCGCCCAGGAAATGTGGCAAGGTCCTGGGCAGAAAGCGGAAAGCCTGCCGCTGTCCTGCATCTAGACACTGTGTTTGTGATGGTTAGGAGAGCAAGTACTGGTGATACTGTGGACAGAATACTCCTGAGTCCAACGCGGAGATTTTGTCAGGGGTTGGGCACGAACCCGGTTGCACCAGGGTACCCATTCCCTCCTCCACATCGGCTCCCCTAGCGTGCGGACTTCCGGGAAGGAAGGGCGTTTCCTGGGAGACAGGTTTGGTGGCACTTGAAGCCACTGCTGCGAATAAATTCACCCAGGGAGCAGAGGAAGGGCTGGCAGTTTCCAGTGCAGGTACAGCTCCTGAGAAGCCCTGACCACTTTTCCAGCTTCGCAGACTCACGGGACCGCTGGCCGAACTGCCGGATACTCGACCCGTGGGCGGTAGGGGAGTAAGCCCAGCAGCCCCGGCGCTAGCCCTCCTCCCCGCCCCTTCCGTTTCCGGCGGTGCCGCCTCTCTCCTCCCTGGTGGTGCAGCTTCGCCGCCGCAAGCTCTTCCAACTTTATGCACCATGGCTGCCCTCGGTTCTGCGAAGGCGGCGTTGCAGGTGACGGAAGTGCTGGAGACCATCTTGAGCCGCTGCTTGGGGCCCGAGGGGCGGCAGGTTCTGTGTACGAAGCCCACCGGCGAGGTGCTGATCAGCCGGAGTGGAGGCTGCCTCCTGGAGGCGCTACACTTAGAGCATCCCATAGCCAGGTACCCGCGTCGCACATTTCCAGCTCGTAACAGCGTCCCCTAGCCAGGTGCTCTTGTCCTACTCTTCTAGCCAGAGCGGAGCTCCTTAGGCCATCTCCCTGTACCGTTAGCCTGTGCTCCTGGGGAGACACCTTGGGCGAAACCAGTGTATGCTTAGGGTTCGAGCGTTGGCCCTTGGAACGTTCTTTTGGGAATCCAATCTTACCAAACACCCAAGAACATATATTTCCCTCCTCGCTCCACCCAACGCCAGAATCTTAAAATAGAACAAAGTAAAACTTCGTAAAAAGTAAAACTAAAAACATCAGTCATTAAAGTCTTACGACCTTGGTTGTAAAACCATGGTTTAAACTTGGTTTACGTGTGTGAAGGCAGCCCTCTGAAAATCTGAGTTGCTTTCTTTCTTTTTCTGTACAGGATGGTGGTGGCCTGTGTTTCCAGTCATCTAAGAAGAACAGGAGATGGTGCTAAGACATTTATTATCCTTCTTTGTCATTTACTCAGAGGACTTCATACAGTCATAGACAAAGAACAGGATTCTTTGATTTCCAAAAATATTCAAACCCATAGAAGGCATTGGAAAAATTGTTGTCAGTGGAAATTTATTTCTCAAGCTCTTCTGACGTTTCAGACAAAAATATTAGATTATATTATGGACCACTACTTAAGTAAACACTTTCTGACCATCTTTTCTTCATCCACTGAAGAGAGAACATTGTGTAGGAGCTCTTTAGAGCTGCTCCTAGATGCATACTTTTGTGGAAGAGTGGGGAGAAATAATCACTACTTTATTTCACAGTTGATGTGTAACTACTTTTTCAAGTGTATGGCTTGTGAAAGTGGGTTTGAAGAAGTATTTGACTTAGTGGATGAATATTTTGTAGAGTTGAATGTTGGCGTCACTGGCCTTCCTGTCTCAGACTCCAGGATCATAGCTGGGCTTGTGCTTCACAGAGACTTTTCTGTATACTGTCCAGCAGATGGTGACATAAGAATAGTAATAGTAACAGAAACCATTCAGCCTCTTTTTTCAGCTTCTGCATCAGAGTTTATTCTAAATTCAGAAGCACAGTTTCAGACCTCTCAGTTTTGGATTATGGAAAAGACAAAAGCAATAGTGAAACATTTACAGAGTCAAAATGTAAAATTGCTCCTGTCTAGTGTGAAACAACCGGACTTAGTTACTTATTATGCAGGACTGAATGGCATATCAGTGGTAGAGTGTTTATCACCAGAAGAAGTTTCTCTTATCCAAAGGGTCATGGGTCTTTCTCCCTTTATATTACCACAGGTTTCTTCACAGTATGAAATCTGTAACACGGCTTCAGTGAAATTTTGTAAGCCCCTTACCTTGAGATCCAAAAGGTATGTTCATCTTGGTTTGATTAGCACATGTTCATTTGTACCACACTGTATAGTTCTCTGTGGACCAGTGCAGGGTCTTGTCGAACAACATGAAGGTGCTTTACATGGAGCATTTAAAATGCTTCGACAGCTGTTTAAAGATCTTGATCTAAGTTACATGATACAAACCAGTGATCAAAACCATACATCAACTCCTCTTACTTATAAGGATAGCAGAGAAAGTAATCCATTGCCAGAAATTGTTAATGGCTTAATACAGAGGCCATATCAGGGCACAGTTGTAAAGAACAAGGGTAATCTGGCAAAAACTCAAACATATTTAAAAGTATATTCAAATTTGGTAGTTCCAAGTGTAGAATTAGAAACCTGTATTCCATGTTCCACACCAAAAGTGACACCAACAGATACATACCAGACAAATGAAACACTGAGATGTTTAGCTCCAACTAAAACCAGGACAATTGATGACAATGAACCATTTATTGAGAGTAATTCTGCTAATTCAACAGCAGAAAACACTGGAATAGAAATTTCCTCTGAAAATTTACAAGTCACAAAAATTGCTGGAAAGGGAAACATGTTGCCAGTGAGAGAGAAGTCACTGGAGATGTGTACTTCCCAGAGTTACTGCTGCTCCACTCTACCAGCAGGTTGTGTTTTGCCAGTGGGTGGTAATTTTGAGATTCTATTACATTACTATCTTCTCAACTATACCAGAAAATGTCAGCAGTCAGAAGAATCTGTGGTTAGCATGATAATAGCTAATGCTCTTTTAGGCATTCCCCAAGTCCTGTATAAGTCTAAGAAGGGAAAGTACAGCTTTCCACAAATATATATAAGAACTCTCCATGCACTGCAAACCAGTCAACCCATTGTGAGCAGTCAGACAGGTTTGGAATCAGTAGCTGGTAAATACCAATTACTAACTTCAGTTCTTCAGTGTTTAACAAAAATTTTAACCATTGATTTAGTAATCAATATTAGGAGACAGCCTTGGGAAATGTATGACCAAGATTCAGATGAGGAAGTATAAAATTGGAAGTTTCTTATTAACCAAAATTTTAATTCAACTCAAGCAATAAAGAAGGATGTGACAACTGATTCTCAAATCAATTCAGTCTAGTTAGGAAAACATCAAAACTTAAAAAGCCTTTAGAAAAAGTACACTAGGAGGCTGGCAGACATTCAGACACAAATACTAGAAAATATTATGGAACAATTTCAAGGAGGAAACTTTCCACACAGGGAAGCCAAGATCTGACTAAGTGTGTCTTTCTTCCTCTTACACGTGCCTCTCTCAGCTCTGTGTTAGTTCGTGTATATATGGGAGGGTGTTTCCTTATAGCACCTTTTTGCTTTTCTGTATTTTCTTCCACTCTCTTCATCTGTCCTCACCTTTCCGTATTTATTTTGTTCATAGAATCATTTAATCTGAGATTTGGATGGAGTCTTCAGGTGTCATCCTATATTAAAGGTTTAAAATACAAAATTCAGTATTTGCTTCATTCAGAATAATTTATTTTCTCTACTCATAATTTCTAAAGCAGTGAATAAAGTCTTGATTTTTTTTTCTTCAAGCATATAAATTAGTCTTTACTTTTAAATATCCCCTTATTTATATCCATTTTATGTGGGAAAGCCTGGATATATTTTTTCACTGTCCATACATCACTGAATATGTAACAGGCAATATGACTTTGTGCACTATAAATTTATTTTCATTTCTGTAGTTAAAAGTTAGTTTCAGAAAGGTTGTAAAATGCATTCTGTCATTTTTTCCTGTTCCCTAAGAGCTTGTAAAAATAGTTGATGTATGTGCTGGCTTTTCTTGTATTTGGTGCATAGACAGAGTCCAAGAGTAATAAATAGTTTGAAAGTCTGTCCTTCCTTCCTTCCTTCCTTCCTTTTTTTTTTCTTTCTTTCTTTCTTTAGTACTCTAGTGAATTGGTTTACTAAAAAAAAAAAACCAACTCAATCAAAGATGGGTAATAATATTATTATTATTATTCCATCATTATGCAACAAAATCGGCTATTTTTTTGGCCTTTGTGAAAAATTCCTGGTTTACTTAACTTTTTATACAGAGTTACTGTTTTACTTTCTGTTGTGAGAAATACTGTTAACATACTCTGCTTATACCTTCTTTGAATACTTTTTTTTAAAAAGTAGAACTTTCTCCTGAAAAGAAAGTTTGAGACTTTTACATTAATTTGGTATGTTTTTGTTTTTGCTTTTTTAAAGAGTTTATTGATTTATTTGACAGAGGGAGAGGGAGCACAAGCAGAGGGAGTGGCGGGCAAAGGGAGAGGGAGAAGCAGGCTCCCCATGGAGCAAGGGGCCAGATGCTGGTCTCAGTCTCAGGACCCTAGGAACATGACCTGAGCCAAAGGCAGACACTTAACTGATTGAACCAGCAAGGTGCCCCTCTGTACAACGTTTAAGTAGAGAATTGATTATGCAGTGCTAAGCTTCCACTTTTAGAAAAGGGGTCTAACACCAAAGTCTCACTTAGGTTTTGAGTGTACAAAAATTAATTGTACTGTGAATTTCCCCTAAAAAGGGTGACGTCTTTGCAGAAGGTGGTTTCAATATTACACCCAAAACCAAAGTTACAATGATTTACATATACTTTGCTTTCCCAACTCAAGTTTTTAAACATTACACTCAAGAGCAAGTTCATTCCAAAGATCTTCAATTTGAACAATGCAATCTTGAATGTATTCCAGGGAAACAACTCCAGTGTTGTTTAAGGTTAATTCAGAGTTTCTTATAATAGAAGGATATAATGTACTCCTTTAAACATAGTTGCAAAACAAACCAACAACACAACATTTAAATCATTATGTTCTCAAAGTACACAAGTCCTGATGTATGTACCCTTGCACACGGATTCACTGCACCTTAGCTTGAGAACTTTATCCTCAAAAACCTTCACATTGCCTTTCTCTTGGCCTCAGCTGTGGCTTTGAGATTATCATCAAGAATAATAAGCACAGTATGCAAGGAACAGGCAAGCACTAACCGGGACGTACACAGCACAAAAATGGTTTTCCTTTGCAAGCTAGACTTAGTATTTTCAGTCTTCTTAAGTCTTTAAAACTCTGCAGCACAATAAATGTGACATGTTATATTACCGTAAAAAACCAGGATGACCATATCCATTTTTTTTTTTAACCCAGGCCAGAAAACAAAAATCTGTTACTGCTAATACAAAATTTAGGGAAATAGAAAATTTCTATGTTTCAGGCAAGTATGACATCTGATTGAGACTTTCACAGTCACGATCTTGGTCACTAAAAAGGTCACAAGACCATGGAGTCACTGGGGATGGCTTTTCATTAGGAAAAAGTCACACCTGGAGTAATACAGCAGTAGCAGTTCCCAGATACCATGGTCTCCTAAGTTTGGATCCTGCCTTTCCTACTTTCCTTTTTTTTTTTTTTTTTTTGAAGTTGTTTCCACTTCTGCAGGAGCAGGTTTAGCTGACAACCTGTCTGACCTCCTCTCGAGCTCCTCCTTCACTGCACTCTCAGTAGAGCTGCCCTTCCTCCTGGGCATCATTGCCGCAGCGGGCCGGGTTGCAGGCCAAGGGGGCGCCAGAGCCTTCCCGAAGCCAGGCTGGCTGGCTGCTGCAGCTCCTTCCACTGCCTGAGCAGCTGCGACCCGCCAAAAATTCTTCATTTCAAACTGTAAATTTTGCAGTATTTATATTTCATTTTAAAGGTTTTAAGTGCATGTAGTACTCTGCATGCAGGACAGTGTGTTCTACTTTTAGTAGTTCTCTGCAACACCCGAAACATGGCTGTTTGTACCAAGTAGTCAGACCTGCCTTTTGTATAAAACCACTACATTTAATCTGTTCTCTTAAATACATATTTGCAATACATAAATTCAACAAGTTCTTTTGTTTGTTTGTTTATTTGAGAGAAAGAGTAGGCTAGAGGAGCAGAGGGAGGGGGAGAGAGGGTCTGAAGCTGACTCCACTCTGAGCTTTGGGCTTGTTGCTGGGCTGGATCTCACCAGCCCGAGATATCAACCTGAGCTGAAACCAAGAGTCCATGCTTAATCCACTGGACCAGCCAAGAGCACCACAGATTTAACAAATTCTTAATTAGTGCCTGCTATGGGCCAGATGCTGAAGACACAGTGGTAAACAAGTAGCTGTGGCTCCCATCTTGAAAAGTTAATGGATGTGACACTACTTGGATTGAGGTTCAAGCCAAGATTTTAAAATTCTAGTTACAATAAAAAGGATTTTAAAATTCTAATTACAGTAAAACTAAGAAGTGGTGACTACGAATGTATTAATAAACTGTAACATCTTAAAAAGACTAATGTCTTGGGGCACCTGGGTGGCTCAGAGGGTTAAGCTTCTGCCTTCAGCTCGGGTCATGGTCCCAGGGTCCTGGGATCGAGCCCCGCATCCGGCTCTCTGCTCAGCAGGGAGCCTGCTTCCTCCTCTCTCTCTGCCTGCCTCTCTGTGTACTTGTGATTTCTCTCTGTCCAATGAATAAATAAAGTATTTTTTTAAAAAAGACTAATGTCTTATCTTGTGGTATCTCATAATCTTTTATATTAACTGTAATTTCATTTTTTAAGGTTAGTATAATATTTCATTTCTGTGGTTATGCAGAGAATAAGTTAGCTCTGGTTTTTTGGTTTGTTTTTTAAGGAGGCTTCCCGCCCAGCATGGAGCCCAATATGGGGCTTAAACTCACAACCCTGAGATCAAGACCTGAGCCAAGATCAAGAGTCGGACACTTAACTGACTGAGCCATGCAGGTGCCCCAATTAGCTCTGTTTCTTATACCAAACTCATAGATGTATGAACCTACTGTAAAATTGCTGTATAACTTTTTCCATTCACTTTTTAAATTATCTGTCAGATTATTTGATAATTTTGCTTTATTTTGTTATTGTTATTTTAAATACTTCTCCATCACTGAAGGCATTTAAAGACTTCCAGACATGCCTAGACATGACCTTGCATATGATACGCATTTTGTAACTGTAAGTAATCAGGAGCCCAAAAGTCCCTTTGTAAGCTGGCCTGCGTCTTTGTATTTTTGGTACCCGGTCTAATATCTAGCATACAGTAGTAGCCAGTAAATGTCTCTTGAACTATTCACTGACTAAATTAGTCATTTGATCCTCATAGATGAGGTCATCATTATTTCCATCAAAGTTTCATGGGAAAGGGTATGTTTTGGGGGAGAAAGAGCAGACAAGGTAGAATAGGTCCACACAAAGCAATCTTTTCTCTCCCTTTTAAAAAAGATTTTATTTATTTATTTATTTTCCTGTTCTTATTTCTTTTCGGTGCTCCAAAATTCATTGTTTAATGCACCATATTGTTTAATGCAATACATGTCCTCCATAATATCCACCACCAGGCTCACCCAACCCCCATTCCTCTCCCCTCCAAAACCCTCAGTTTGTTTCTCAGAATGCACAGTTTCTCATGGTTCGTCTCCCCCTCCAATTTCCCCCATCTCACTTCTCTCCATCTCCCTGTTATTCCTTGTGCTCCACAAGTAAGTGAAACCATATGTTATTTGACTCTCTCTGCTTGACTGACTTCACTCAGCATAATCTCTTCTAGTCCTGTCCATGTTGATATAAAATTTGGGTATTCATCCTTTCTGATGGAGGCATAATACTCCATTGTATATATGGACCATATTTATTTATTTGACAGACAGAGAGACACAGCAAGAGAGGGAACACAAGCAGGGGGAGTGGGAGAGGGAGAAGCAGGCTTCCTGCTGAGCAGGAAGCCCAATGTGGAGCCCAAGACAGACGCTTAACAACTGAGCCACCCAGGCACCCCACAGTCTTTTCTTTGAGATCAAGACGTAGACAGGTACTTAACCGACAAGAGCTGCCCAGGTGCCCCCAGAAGAACACTTTTAAAAATTTGATTACATTGTATATAAGCCGTCTTCCAAAAGGATTTGAAGTGACCTGCAATAAGAACAGATAAAATTGCTATAAAATCTGAATACAAATGTAAGAATCAAGAACAAAGAAAATATAAAGATGATTAAAAGTCAAAACCATGTTCCTGTTTTTTGTTGCTGCATAACGAATAACCTTAATACTTAACAGATTTTACCTACTGTATTATTCCCTCTCAGGGTTATGGGAGTTGCCTGGCCTTAGCTGGACAGCTTCCGCTGTATTCTGTTGGTTCAGGCAGTCACAAAGGGCAGCTGAAGTTCAAGGAAAGGGAAATAGGCCCCACCACTCAGTGGGAAGAATGTCAATGTCCCATTATTAGAAGAGCATGTGGGAAGAGATATAGTGAGGCAGCTATTTTGGAAAATACAATCTACCACACCCTCGAAGGGGGAAAAGGACAAATGCGCACTAACTTCTCAACTGAGTTTTTCATTACTGTGTTTTGAGGTTACATGATTACCTCCCACAAATACGTTTCCCCCATAACTTTTATGAACCTCCTGGTTTTTTTTCATTGAGCCAACACAAGCTATTTTTATTCTCCCAACAACAGGCATTAGACTACTGAATAGACCTAACAACTTTAGCAGGGGAGCTATTTAATCATATTATACCAGAAGTAGAGTGGCATGGTATCCATGTTTCAGACTAAGGGAGAGGGAAGAGGAATGCAGTTTGAGTCTAAACTTTTATCAGAGATTGTTTACACCCTCTCAAAAGGGATAGAATATGTCTTTCCTGTCATCAGGGCCAACAAAGAAAAACAAAACCTACAGCTTAAGAGCCATCTCTCACATTATAGTGAGAGAGAACCATCTCTCACATCATCATTATAGTTACTCAATGCAGCTTTGTAATAAATTGGTAGCAACCTAAACTCCCAAGTGAATACACAAACTAGGAGGGGTAGGGGCAGTAATTTGGGGGGTGAGGGCATACATAGGGAAGAGGTAGAGAGGTGATTTCTCACTATACCACTACATGCTGATGATCTCAAATTTTATTCTCCCAGCCAACCTCTTCTCTGTGGCCCCAGCTCACTCATCGAACTGCCAACCGAGTCTCTACTCAAGAGACTCACCCTTAACTTGTCCAGAACAGAATTGCTATTTTCCATCTCTGGAAAATAACTGGTTCTCCCCTGCTGTCCTGTCTCAGTTAATGGCATCTACCCCTCTCCCACATGCTCGGGACAAAGACCTAAGAGACACCTTGACTCTAAACTTTACTTCACATCCCATTGCCAGTCTATCAGCAAGTCCTCTGGCTCCACACAGAAATTAGATTTCAGAGCCACCCATTTCTCACAATTGTTGTTCCAGCCCAAATCACTTCATCTCCTTCCCGCAGCAGCCTTCCTATGGCCTTTGTTTCTATCCCATCTGGCACCTCCCTAGAGTGATATCCCCCCAGCTTTTTAGATTTACTTATGAGAGAGCATGTGCGCATGCATAGCTAGGGAGAGGCAGAGAAGGAGGAGGGAGAATCTGACACAGACTTCAGCCCCACGAGAAGCTCTGTTGCACAACCCCCAGATCACGACCTGAGCCAAAATCAAGTGTCGACACTCAACCAACTCAACCACCCAAGGGCCCCTATTTAAAAGAATTTAAACCTACAAAAAAAGTTGAAAACGCGTACAATGAACACCTACCTACCCTTCATCTAGATTTACCAACTACCATCTTACCCCTTGTTCATGTGCGCACAAGCCACACACACTAAGACACACATTTTCACTGAACCATTTACCGAAAGCGAGTTGAGGACATTATATCCCTAAAAATCTCACTATGTATTTCCCACTAATAAGGACTTCCCCTACATGACAGAATGATTCTTTTCAAATGCAAATCTTCATGTCATTCCCCTGCTCAAAACTCTGTCCAGAGTTTTTCTTTCACACGGAATGAAACCCAAATGTACCATAATCTACAAGGCTCTACGCTATCTGTCTACTGCTTATCCTTTAGATGACATCTACCTCCCTCCCTCTAGTTTTGTCCCCACCAGTTACATTGACCAGGACAGGTATTGGTCAGGACAGGTGATGTCAGACCGAGGTAACAACTCCAAATCTAAGAAGCTTAACACAATACAAAATGTATTTCTTGTTCGCATTTATGTCTTTTGAGGGTCAGCCAAGGACCTTGCCTGCCTTGTTGTCTTCCTCTTAGATTGTGGTTGCTGGAGCAGTCACTGTCTGAAGCATTCCTTATCATCAAGCCAGAGACAGAAAAAGGTGCTCTAGACAGCGTGCTGGCTCTGTCCATAAATGGCCACATTGTTAAGTAGCAGTTTCACAAATGTTCACTTTAGTTCTTCTTTTGGTCGCCTATACATTTTTAACTTTTCCCTTCTTCCTCCAATCTTTCAGTTATACTAGCTAATCTGTGCCCTATGTGTAGCAGTGTGAATAAAAGCAGAGACATTTGGAACCCAGGCCAACACGGACCGTAGATATCACAGACAGCAGAAGTGTGTTGTAGTATACTGTATTTCCTCCCATGTCTTCCTTGCCATATGCTCTTCTTATAGTATGACCTCGACACTCCTTCCCTGGAGGGGTGGGGTATAAGTCCCCTCCCCTAAAAAGTGGATGAGCCCCTATGACTATTCTGCCCCAATAGACTATAAGGAAGTGACACTATGTGACTTCTTTGATTATAAACAGACGCCTCCTGATTTCTCTTGGAACCTAACCACCATGCTGTAAGGAAGCACAAGCAGCCTGAAGAGAGGCCCAGATGGAGAAGAACCAAGGTCCTAATCCACAGCCCTGTTGAGGTTTCCAGCCAACAGCCAAGCCTGAACTTTCCAGTCATTTGAGTGAAGCTTTGAAGTGGCTCCTCTGGCCCCCAGAATTCAGGTTTTCTTCATATGAGCAGTGCCTGTTCCCAGTTGAATTAGATAACATAGCATAGGAAGGAAGAATTTGATCTTATGAGTAAGTCAACAAGTGTGTTATTCAAGTAGAATGCCTTGATAGAGCTGGACATGTTGTCAAAACATTGAAGTGCTTCTGAATTGGTTTAGTGAATAGCTACTGCCTTGAGCATCTCAAGTGCTACCACCCTCAGACCCCAAATCCCATCCCACCACCCTGATCTCCCAGGCTCTCTCCCCAAACCCCTCGGGCCACCCTCCACTCCAGATGAATGCCTGGTTCAGTGAGGGAATTTTCAGGGATCCTGCCCCAGTTCTTTGGTGTCTACTTTAACTGGTGGGGTATGAACCATGCTATACGGGTTGAAGAATTTTGAGTATCACTTCTTCTTCTTCTTCTTCTTCTTTTTTTTTTTACTTTATTTATTTACTTGACAGAGATCACAAGTAGGTAGAGAAGCAGGCAGAGAGAGAGAGAGAGAGAGGAGGAAGCAGGCTCCCCGCCAAGGAGAGAGCCCGATGCAGGACTTGATCCTAGGACCCCAAGACCATGACCCGAGCCAAAGGCAGAGAGAGGCCCAACCCACTGAGCCACCCAGGTGCCCTTGAGTATCACTTCTTAAGGCAAATATACACACATACACACACACACATAAATACAGGGTGATCACACCATACATACTGTTTCTTGGTGATTTTTTTTCCCTGTTTGGCTTATGTCTATACTCTCTTCTCCTGCTTTCACATTATATTCCACCCACCACCCCCCAAACTGCCCCAATAGACTATAATGAAGTGACACTATGTGACTTCTTTGATTATAAACGGACGCCTCCTACCAGGTATCCTTCCATATCTTTCATTATGTTGCTTATAAAATTAAATAAAAATGTGCATGCATATTCATACCTGTACATTCTGACTGGTTTTGCCCTATTTGGTTGAGACTTCTCTCAGCCTCTAGTTTCACACCCTCCCCATCCCAGAAGGCAGAGGGATTTGCCCAATTGGTGATTGGGGGTAGAGGAACTGTATATGTTCACTCAGCACTATCTTTCTCCCTCTTGGCCATGAGAAAGGAAGCATAGTCAGCTTCACCCCTGCAGGGCCGTAAGAGAAAGTGGCAGTGTTGGGAGCCATGACTGGGTCCATCTGTCCAATGCCGAGATGGAGCATTGACCTGCCTGCTCTGTTTAGCTCCATAAGCCCTGCAAGCCAGCAGAAGCATTATCAGGAGTTGCCATGGTGTTCCTGTCTCCCTCAGCCGAAGTCCCACGTTTGCCTCCCAGTGGAAGGGAAGTTATTTATTGGGTCCCCAAAAGTCCCATCCCGGCCACAGACAACACCAGCATTTTGTAGCCAGTGGTAGGTAAAGTAGCCACAGGGAACAACTGGACCTGCTCGGCGTCCCCATGGTCACCCCCAGTGTGCCAGCACTCACATGCTCACGTGCCTGAACCCTTTCCCCACTCATCCCACCAGCGGGAAGCAGGCCCCAAGAGGAATAGAGAAGAGAGGCCAAGCACCATGTCATAGACAGCTGAGCTCCCACTGAGGGGATGGGCTGTGAACTGGACAGGAGCCTGAGATTTTAATAATCCACTCTAAAGACAAGCACTGGAATGGGCTTAATTTAGCCACAGAGACCCAGGAGCTGCTACTTGGCATAATTAAATTTTTTCCAGCTCCAGAGTGAATTGAGATTCTTGAAAGCCAAGTTATTGGGAAAACGAAAGTGTTCCATGTTGTTTGCCACTGAATAGCACTTCTCAAATCTCCAGACATGAAGACGGGATCACTGACAAAAGATGGAGAGACATCTCTCTGGTTCACACTTGCGGGCCTTTCCATGGCCCAGCAATATTCCTGCATCCTAGTGCCAGGAGACCTCAATATAAATTAGCTTAAAGAGTCTAGTACTCGTGAGGAGGGAACTAGTGACAATGCTTTAATAAAGAAAGACAATAAAGGTGAGTGGAGTAATTAGATGAAAGGAATGTTTTATTGATTTGGGAAAAGGAAAGGCATAAGAGGAGAAAGGGAAATGAGTCAATCATTCTAGAGTGATGGGTTGAAGATATTCAGTCTAATCAACATAGACAGCAATACCACTGGGCACCATGCAGATAAATAGCTTGCAGTGGCTAATTAAGCTTATATATTGAGATTCATGCTTTTGTGTCTTATTTAAGAAATCTTTGCCTACTGCAAGGTACGAGCCTTTGGAATGTTAACTAGGAAATCTGAGCAAAATACTGTATTTAAGGGACGCCTGGATGGCTCAGTCAGTTAAGCTTCTGCCTTCAGCTCAGGTCATGATCCTGGGGTCCTGGGGTCCTGGGATCAAGTCCTGATCAGGCTCCCTGCTCAGCCAGGAGTCTGCTTCTCCCTCTGCCTGCTGTCTCCCTGCTTGTGCTCGTGTTCTCTCTCTGACAAATAAATAAAATCTTTTTAAAAATACTGAATTTCAGGGGCACCTGGGTGGCTCAGTGGGTTAAAGCCTCTGCCTTTGGCTCGGGTCATGATCCCAGGGTCCTGGGATCGAGCCCAGCATCAGGCTCTCTGCTCAGTGCAGAGCCTGCTTCTCTCTCTCTCTCTCTGCCTGCCTCTCTGCCTACTTGTGTTCTATGTCTGTCAAATAAATGAATAAAATCTTAAAAGAAAATACTGAATTTCAGTAATTCCTTCACATATATACTAAATATTTACACTATTTACAAATATATTTACAAATATTTACACTATTAAAGATGTGTAATATGTGAAATATTAAACATAAATATATTGGATATATAAAAAATGAGCATTCTAGGAAAATGCATTCATACTGTGTGAAAGTGGTTTACAATACTGTAATAATGAGCTAAAGAAAAAACAACTTTTAAGTTATCTCTTTTTTAATTTCTAACAAACTTGCCTCAATCTACTCTTCCAACAAATTGTCTTCGCAGAGACTAAATAGTTCAGTCCAGTATAACTTCATTAGAATTGCCTTTTTACTTACCATTCTCCAGAAACTCCTCCAGTCAGCAGCTTCTTTGGCATTCCAGAAAGCACCTCCTAAAACTGTAACATGAACCAATTTGCAAAGATTTTATACTTGCAGCCGGATGATTTTGCATTTGCCAGGCTAAGCATCTTAAGGAGGCAACGCACTGTGGGACACAGAACATGCCCTTCGGAGCCACATGACCTGTGCAGGGATCCTGCACCTGCCATTGACTGGTTGTGTGATCTTGAACAGGTCACCTCCACTTGCTGTTCTTTCTTTCCCCTATCAGTTCTTTCAGCTACTGTTTCAACTTCGCAACCTGAAACAGCAAACATATCACACAGTTTCCCAGGGTAGGAATATGGGAGGGACTTAGCTGGATTGTTCCAGTTCAGGGTCTTTCTTGAGGGTGCAGTGAAGACATGTGCCAGGACTGCAGTCCCAGAGGCTTGACGGGGGCTGAAGGATCCAATTCCCTCACTGACGTGGCTGTTGGCAGAAGGCCTCAGTAACTCCGTGGGCTTTTTCATAAGGCTGCTCTCACATGTCTGCATGACATGGCAGCTGGCATTTCCCCCCACCCCCGCCCCATGACTGAGAGACCCCAGAGGTAGCAAGGAGAAGGTGCAGTACCTTCTATGATGCTGTCACTTCTGCTGCATTCTATTCATTAGAAGTAAGTCACTGAGTCAATGGGAAGGGAATTAAGAGTTCACCCTTTGGAGGGAGGAATGTCAAAGGATTTATGGTTTAAGATCATCACATCAAAAAAAAAGATTTTTTGATTAAAGAATCAAAAGCAAATACCTAGAACATTGCTGGTTTCAAGGTATCTATGCATGTACTTAGTCTTTATTGGATACCTATGATCGTACTATAGGCTAAGCATAAGATCATGGTCCCTGCCCTCATGAAACTCGAAGTTTAAGGGGAAGATAGACATTAATCAAAGAATACACAAATATAAAATCGCTGTGCTCAGTACAATGTAGAGGGACTGGAGCTACTCAGGAAAGGCTTCTTTGAGGAAAAGATGTCAATGCTGAGATCTCAAGGATGAGTAAGGTTAACCTAGGTGCAGAAGACAGAGAAGTGTGTTCTAGCTGAAAGGGACGATAGAGGCAGATCTTGTGGGTGGGAGCACGGAGAACACAAGGAACCCATCAGGCTGGTGTGGCCAAGGCAGAGGCAGCTCCGTGTGGAGGGCAGGAGTGGTAGCCAGGGGCCAGCCTCTGCTCTGCTTATCTGTGCCTGTCATGAGTTCGCTGGTAGCCAGGGAGGAGCGCTGACCACAAAAGGGTGTGAAAGAACTTTTTGGGATGATGGACTGTTCTGTGTCTTGATCATGGGGTGATTCTAAGATTCTAGTTGTCTGTTCGAACCCAGAACTGTAGACTAAAGAAAGGTTAAGTTTTACTCTATGTAAATTAAATCTCAGTACATCTGAGTTAAAAAAGGTATGCTTTCATGCAAGCACTTTAATGGAGGCCAAAACATTGACTTTTTCTATAATATGCATTTGGATTTCTTCCAAAAAGGTTTAGTGCCCGCAGTATCAACAGAAGAGTGCCCAGCTGAAGTCTGACCTGTGTAGTGGTGCTGTAGCTAAACCGTGCATGCAGTCATTGAGCTCTACGTGAGTGTGTTTTTGTTCTGGTGCGGGAATAAACACATAGCAAAGTAAACTAAATATAGTATAGTTCTTGGCACTAAAAGAAACATGTTTTCACAACTGTGGAAAGTATAAAGGGAGGGGAAATTTCAGAGGTAATAAATTAAGCTCTTTAATGTAAATGATGACTTTTGGGTTGCTCTGTTTTTATCCTGAAGAGATGTTGCTGTATGAATGCAATTCTAAGATCAACGAGAGTGCTTAACAATGGAATTTAAGAGATTGTTATTTTGTTGCAAAACCAGTAACAGGTATGAAGCCAAACTGGTTTCCCTGTTAGGACTCCTCTCATCCCATGAGCTATGGCGGAGTTTGCCGTATGTGACTGCTGTCACAAAGTATGTCACAAACAGAAATGTATTCTCTTAAAGAAATGTATTCTGGAGGTCAGAAGTCCAAAACCAAAGCATCAATAGGGCTGTCCCCTCCTTGATGACTCCAGGGGAGAATCTGTCCCCTGACCCTTCCAGCTTCCGGTGGCCCACAGCACTTCCAGTCTTTGTTTCCGTGGTCACATTGCTGCCGCCTCTTCTGTCAAATCTTCCTCTGCCTCATTCGTATAAGGACACTTGTCACTGGATTATTTAAACTCCTGTGGATAATCCTGGATAAGCACCCTCTTGAAAAATCCTTAACGTCATCCCATCGTTTGCCATATCAGGTAATACTTTTTTTTTTTTTTTTTTTTTTTGCCATATAAGGTAATACTCACAGGTTTTGGGGGGGATTAGAATGTGGACAGATTTTTTTTTTAAGATTTTCTTTATTTATTTGAGAGGGAGAGAAAGAGAACATGAGCAGGGGGAGAGGCAGAGGAAGAGGCAGACTCCCCACTGAGCAGGAAGCCCAACACGGGACTCGATCCCAGCACCCTGAGGCAGTGACAGAAGCTCACGGCAGATGCTTAACTGATTTGAGCAACCCAGGTGCCCCTAACTGCAGACAGATCTTTTTGGCTCAGTCTACCACAATCACTAAGTTTTCTAAAGGTTCTAGCATAGTCTTTTTTTTTTTTTTAAAGATTTTATTTATTTATTTGACAGAGAGAGATCACAAATAGGCAAAGAGGCAGGCAAAGAGAGAGAGGAGGAAGCAGGCTCCCCGCTGAGCAGAGAGCCCGATGCGGGACTCGATCCCAGGACCCTGAGATCATGACCTGAGCCGAAGGCAGCGGCTTAACCCACTGAGCCACCCAGGCGCCCCTAGCATAGTCATTTTTATAGTGATGTAAGTTTAACTGAATTGTTCTCCACACAGAAGTAATGGTGGACGCCGTGAGCATGTAATGGGGACACAGTTATGCCAGGCTCAAACCCAGCCTGTAGGACTCCGATGTTCATGCTCTTAACCACAAACCAGTATCGTCACCTTCTTAACCTTTTTTTGTGTGTTAGCTGTCAGTATGCTCAAAAGCCAGCAGTTACAGAAAGGAAGCATGGGCTCCAGTCGCACCAGTATCCCCTGGAGCTCCCATGGACATAAGAAGCCCTTTTCACGACCACCGCTGCTTCCAGAAAAGATTCCCCCTACTGTGCTCAAGATGGTGCATAGATTATCTGCACTGGAGCAACCAGGAAGCCGAATTCTTTCTTGCAGCTCAGAGCTCCAGAGTCCCAGTCTGGCAAGGAAAAATGACCCTGACAATTGTCTGCCTTCCCAATGAGTTCTTGAGGGGGGTTGGCTCAATCTAGTGAGAAACAGCCCTGATTGGGGACATTCATAATCAGCTTCTCATCTCGAAGCAGAGAATCTCTGGCCTGCAGGCCTCATAAGAACATGGGAGCATAAATCCTGAAGACGTATGAGGCACTTGATATTTCATATGCGTTTAGCTAAAATTAATTACCCAATTAATCTCCAAGGATGATAACCAAATAAGCTCTTCTACAAATTATCATTATTTATTAACAGATCAGTAAGCTAATGAAGATATTTTACATAAGTTTCCACAGGGGAAACGAGTCACCGAGAAACCAAATGCCAGTCCCTTCAAGGTCTCCTAGTGGAAAAGCAACAGAACCCAAAGTCACTGTGGAATTAAGACCTGTGGAGGGAGGACATCGGGGTCTGCCCATCTTGCTGTGTAAAAAATCATGAAGTAGTAGAGACCCCTGGAGACTTCTATTTCTCTATTTCTCAACCACAACACTGGAATTCTGCCCTTGCTTCTCTTGCTGAGTTGACAAGGAAGTATTCATGGAAATGAAAATGTTATATTCTGGAAATGTTGATTGACTTGCATATTAAGTTACTTTAAAATAAATTATAATTAAGCAAGAATGTTTTTATTTATTTTTTTTTAATTTTTTTTTTTTTTAGATTTTATTTATTTATTTGACAGAGAGAGATTACAAGTAGACAGAGAGGCAGGCAGAGAGAGAGAGAGAGGGAAGCAGGCTCCCTGCTGAGCAGAGAGCCCGATACGGGACTCAATCCCAGGACCCTGAGATCATGACCTGAGCCGAAGGCAGCGGCTTAACCCACTGAGCCACCCAGGCGCCCCTATTTATTTTTGTTTTTTAAAAAGATTTTAAAGTAATCTCTTTCCCCAACATGGGGCTCGAACTCACAACCCCAAGATCAAGAGTCACATGCTCTACTGACTGAACCAGCCAGGTGCCCTAAGCAAGAATGTTTTTAAATCATGGATCCCTTAAAAAAAAAAAAAATCATGGATCCCTTAACAATTGTTTATTACATAACTGGCTTTGCTGATGCTACGTCATGGCTGAGAACATGGGCTCTATAGGGAGATGGCAGGATTTGAATCTCACTTACTACCTGAGTTACTTTGGGCAAGTTACATGCCTCTGTAACTTGGATGTGTTCCCCCACATTTCTCTGTCTCCACAGCATGGCACAGACTGAGCGTCCAACAGGCTCATGAACCCCCTCATACCCTTCCTCCCTGTCCTTCACCCCCTCTCCATGTCTGTCTGTCTTGCCCCATGTCTCTGTTTTTCTATTGCCTTCTCTGTCTCTCTTCTCTCTACCTTCCATTTCTTTTCACCTTGTTCTTCCTGTTTTATCACCATCCACGACAATGAGGAATGCTATGATTGTCTGAGTCTACTTCCGGGAAATATTTTGTCTCATAAATTATCAGAGAAAATCAACTGAGTCTGAGAGGGCATGTGAATTCATTCTTGCTGAATTGACTCTGTCTGTGCCTTTACCCCTCCCCTTTTTATCTATCTCTGTCTACTTTCTTCACTGTTGCCACCTCTCTGACTCTCTGCATCTCCTGCATGTCTTACTGTCACCTTGTTTCTTGGTCTGCATGTCTTTATTTATCTCTGTATCTCTGTATTGCTATCTGTTGCTGTGTGTGTGTGTGTGTGTGTGTGTGTGTCCCCCCTCAGGTGTGAGATGAATTCCCTGGGCACTCTGAAGACCTTCTGATGGGGAAGTACAGGAGGAAAAACCTCAGATTGTTTGTGCCTCCTCCTACTTTAGGATATGATAGAGAAAACTGCTTTCTCTAGTTTGAGAAAGTTCCTCTTGTTAGCCCCCGAAGTAGCAATGACTTTAAGCAGTGTATCTCTGAACAGGTGTCTAAGTGGACCAGAGATGTTGATTCTAATCAAGACAACTTACATGGACGTTAACTGGGCATATATTTAATGACACATGTAATTATGATTGTACAGCATGGTAATTAAGCATAAATGGTAAGGGGCTAATGTAAATTACTGTAATTAGTATTACTTTTTCACAGCTAAGCCAAATTTCATTTCCCCTTTCTACACTGCTAATTCACCAGTATCTGTAATCAGTGTTAATGTTGATAATTTCTTGATGTCACATTCTGCTTAATCATCACATCCCATCAACATACACAGATCCAGACACACACACACACACACACACACACACACACACATCACTTGCTGGCCCTGGAGCAACCAAGATCTCTTTAGAGAGGCTTGACCACTGGCTGAAGTCATCTGTGAATTCCCTTCTAATCCTGAAATTCTATTTTAAAAATAATAATGAGGGATGAAAACATAGAAATGAGTAGGTTTTAATGCCTTCCTAATTATCACCATCATCATCACAAAAAATGATAGTAATTGGATTTTAATATATTCCATATGTTCTTTTCATGCATGATACCTTTAAATTTTGAGGTAGGCATTATTTCTCATTTCCCAAATGAAAAAACTGGAACTTTTCGAGGTTAAGTATTTGCCCACAGTCATGGAGCAATTAAGTAGGAAGTCAAAATTCAGATTCTGGGGATTTGGACTTTGAAGTCCATGATATGTCACCAACTTGTTCTTCTAACAAAATAAAAATACTAAGGACAGATATTTCCTTCCCCTGAATCTTAATTATTTTAACTATGTTCGTAGGGCAGATCTGTCTTATTTTTAGTGTTAGGAAGGAAGATCTTCCTCTGGGAGGAAGGACCTACAAGGTCCTTCTAGCTGGATAGGATCAAATTGACATGGGACAGATTAAAAGGAGAAAATTATATTTAATAGGCATATGTATGGAAACCCACACTAACATGAAATTCCAAAGACAATGAGGCAACATGGAATTTATATGAGCTAAAGAGGGGTAGGGTCTGAGGATACAAAAGGAAGAAAGGTGAAAGGAGTGTTTGGGAAAGCAAGGTTGTTCTATTATGCAGACAAGTTTTTTAGGTAAAGAGAATCTCTGTTAATAGCTCTCTGGTACAGGTTCTCCTTTCCTATATAAATTTAGGCTGCTGAGGGGGAGGCAGAGAGTTTTTCCTGCATCTGTTGGGTTTTGATTACTTTTAACTCAAAATAATCTTTTTTACCACAGTGGTCCATCTTGGGGCAGCCTGCCCTGAGCTTTACAATGGGAAAGAAGGGGCCATGGGCAGTGGACACCTGAAAGGGGAAATAGAAAAGAATGAAGAGACAGAGAGCATTGCCAACGTTGGGATGTTTATTTAAACCAAACCTGTCTATCTTCTGTAAGTGACCATGGTGATCATTTAGAAAGTTTTAAGGCTTTCAGAAGAAATCTGGGCATCAGGGCTGTGTCAGCCTTTTGCACTAGGATGCTCTCAGAAGAGGCTTTCCTTTCCCCTGGGCTTGCTCCCCATACTCATTTAGCAAAAAGTTCTCTGAGTGGTCCTCCCCTAAGCAGTGTCCCCTAAAGGCAAAATTGAGCTGTTTCCCTGGGAGGAAGAAAAGGAAGCTTTTGTGACCATAAATGAAGATAGAGGGTGGACTGTCTTGCTCACAGTCCTCATGGGCCATGGTCTGGGCTGCTCCCTCCTGATGACCCCACGGGCCAGGCCTGGGCTACTCCCTCCTGCTCCTACCCTGCTATAGTCTTTGGATCTGCCTATATACAGCCTCTTCATTCTTGACTCGACTCCCTGAGCGCAGTGAGTTGTCCAGAGATAGGCACGGTCAATCAAAATCCTTCCTAAGATTTAGCCAACTGCACGTGGGAGAAAGGGTCTCTGTGATCTGAGGACTGTAAGGTCTAAAAGATACTGAAGTTTCTATATAGTTTCTTTATAGAAACTATACAGTTTCTACTGTGGCTCTCCATGTCCTTGTCACTGTAGATTGCACACCCTCTTGCACATGACCTCAGCCCCTCACTGTTCCTTCCACTTCTCTCAGTAAAATCCGAATTGTCCAAATAACAGCTGCTAATTAATCAGAATAATTCCTCCCTTCCCTAGTACCATCTTTGAACAAATATTCTTGAAACTAGTTGAACTTCAGGTGACCCAGCCTGCTGAAACCCTATAAAAAATTCCACCCTTCTTCCCAAATTAAAAGGCTCCTTCTCCTTCTCATGCCGACAGTTTTGAAAAAAGACTTATGCTAATGGTGCTCTTGTTTTTTTCCACAGAGGATATGAGTAAGAGATGCTGAGATGCTAGCAACCAGACCACAACTGGTGAGAAGCCAGCCTGGGAGAGTGAAATTAACATAGGAACAGGTGCTGGAGAGAGAGGTAAGGGGTAGGGTGGGGAAGGTGGAGGCAGAGACAGAGTGATTTCCAATGGTGTTCAAGTTTCCATTCTCTTTCTTAAGCCTAACACATCTGTTATTACCATTTTTTTGTTACATAAGTGAAAAAGTTAAAATGGTAAGATTTAAAAAAAAAGAGAATCACAGCAGTCCTCAAATTTGGATGTGCAGACATTAAATGCTTTTTATAACTCTATTCTGAAATCAATCCAAATCTAGAACCTCTATATCCAGGAATAAGTGTAAACATTATCTTGTTTTTTCAAGGGGCTCATTCAATTAGTCACTTCTGGGTAAATGTTCAGTCAGAAATTCAGGGTTCTCCCCTCACTCCCCTCACTTTTGGGAATAAACTAAGTTGCTGGAAAATCAGAGTCCTAAAAGGTAATTTTTAGAAATGTGACTCATACAAATATAAAATAAATTTGTGTCAAAGATTTTATTTCACTCATTATTTAATGAGGAAATTAATGAGAAGTAAAAACTGGTTCAAAGGAGATTCCAAGGAAAAAGACATTTACAGGCAATCCAGAGTAGTGAACTGAATTTGCTGATAAAGGCAAAACTGGCCTCTTCTGCTAAGTAGAAATCTATGCATCCTCACTGGAAAAAATTCATTTACATTTCTAAGAATGGGAATTATCTGCATCATCTTCAGCCTTTTACAAATTAACTTCAGTTTCTATAGACTTGCAAAATAGTCAAGGGCAGTGAAAGACCAGACCCCTGTAGAATCCAAATAATCCTGGAAGTTTCCAGAGATTTTGCCAAGAATTCCGTCTGTACATTCTGATCCTCTACGCAAGCTCTACAGACTGGCTTAAATAGAAGTGAATTTGAATAAGCGAATTTGAGACACTTCCTGCCAAATGACACTATCAATTACTGCCAAACCAAAAATATTCTTCCATTTTCATATAGTCCCCCAACCCAATTCATGGACATTGTGACAACACAATAACCTCCTGAATTTCTAGTTTTCCCAGTTGATTTTAACTATGGCAGGTTAGCCACGTACACTGAAAACCCTGTCACAGCCTTTGGCCCCCCATCTTGAGATGCATGTGCAGATGGAGAGCTATCTCAGAATCTAGGGTGTTTCTCATAGGAGGGAATAGGTTTAAGATTTCAAAATCAGACACAAGAGGCATCCAATTATGTATGGACTTATAGCCCCAAGTAGGAAAGCCTGCAAACCATGAAAAATACATCCTTAAAAACCAGCACCCCTGGGGCACCTGGGTGCCTCAGTGGGTTAAAGCCTCTGCCTTCGGCTCAGGTCATGATCCCAGGGTCCTGGGATCGAGCACCCACCATCGGGCTCTCTGCTCAGCGGGGAGCCTGTTTCCCTTCCTCTCTCTCTGCCTGCCTGTCTGCCTATTTGTGATCTCTGTCTGTCAAATACATAAATAAAATCTTAAAATCTTAAAAAAAAAATTAATTAAAAAAAAAAAAAAAAACCAGCACCCCTGTGCTACCAGGCCCCCACCTGCCTCTGGGACACATCATGCTTCCATTTGGATATTTCGTCCTGGGTTTTTGTATCAGGGTGCAAGCTGCATGATTTGGGGTTCAGTAAATATCAAGAAATAAAAATATTCATGATCTGTTGGGATTATTCCCAAGAGCTCCTGGTGGATTTATTTACTCCCAACAGGGAGAAAAATTGGTTGAATATGGCAAATTAAACATTTCACAAGCAGGCGGAAGATCAGCCTCTTAGCTCCCCACCTCCTGGCTGTGGCAGAGGTAGAGGCAGAAGCTGAGGGTCAGTAATTGCAAAGGCAGAGGAAGGTTCAGTGCAGACCCAGGTACACAATTCTAGATTACAGGTCTATGGACTAAAAGGAGTTGTATACGTGTGCCCCATTTATTTTGCTTTTCTCTTGTTCTGGGATGATATTTTGGGCTTAAATACCAAAGTTGATATGGTGCTCAGACGTACAGTACTAGGTCCTCTCTGTCATCAATGTGTATGCTAAACTCATGCTGGCTGTCATCTTGGTGTCCTATGTCCTCTAGCTGTGTAGTTGCTTATATATTTAATGTTTAAACAGAGGTGGCTTCAGTCTCTATCCTACACTGTGGAAAGTCCCGTGCCTTTCCCAAGATTTCTGCAAACCTCAAGCTGCATCCATTGCTGTGTTTGCTCCTTGCTCAGACTTCCGGTCCTGCTAAACTCTCAGTCAACCTCCCATTCTTCTTCTATGGTTCTTCTCTTCTTTCTATCCTTTGGTGACTCATAAGGGAAAAACAGCACACACTTCCTTGATTTTGTCACCAATGAAAGAAGTTCACATGTAGCACACATTTGTCAAAATTTAAGATAACTAACAATTGTACAGTGCCAAACAGCACAGCAGATGATTTAACATAAAACGTGCCTCTTCTTGGGGTGCCTGGGTGGCTCAGTGGGTTAAGCCTCTCCCTTCAGCTCAGGTCATGGTCCCAGGGTCCTGGGATAGAGACCCCTATTGGGCTCTCTGCTCAGCGGGGAGCCTGCTTCTCCCTCTCTCTCTGCCTGCATCTGCCTATTTGTGATCTCTCTGTCAAATAAATAAATAAATAAATAAATAAAATCTTATAAAAAACCAACAACATGCCTCTTCTTAAAGATCCTTGGAGTGGTGCCTGAGTGGCTCAGTTGGTTGAGCATCTAACTGTTGATTTTGGCTCAAGTCATGATCTCAGGTTCCTGAGATGGAGCCCCAAGTCTGGCTCTGCATTCAGCACAGCATCTGCTTGAGATTCTCTCTCTCCCATCCTCTCTGCCTCTCCCCACACTCTACCACCTAAGGCTCTGACAGATTGATCTTTGAATGGAACTGAGAGCCTTCCCTGCTTCAACATCAGAAGCAGTAAGTGCCAAGAGCTGACCCAGGCCAGAGGGAGGCCTCATCTCAACTGCCGGCCTACAGACTGACTTGGCCTTCCTTCCTTAGCTTCCTGCACCCTTCTTATCATGCTCCTGCTCTCTTTCTCCTCAAATAAATAAATCAATAAAATCTTTACAAAAAAATCCTTGGAAGGGGCGCCTGGGTGGCTCAGTGGGCTAAAGCCTCTGCCTTCGGCTTGGGTCATGATCCCAGGGTCCTGGGACCGAATCCTGCATCGGGCTCTCCGTTCAGTGGGGAGCCTGCTTCCCTTCCTCTCTCTGCGTAGTTGTGATCTCTGTCAAATAAATAAATAAATCTTTTAAAAAATATATCCTTGGGGAAAAAATAGATGGAGTAAATGTGGTGAAAAGTTGATAAAGTCTAAAACCACAAGGCTACATAAGGTTAATTATACCAATTTTCTGACTTTTAAGTTACATAGTTTTCACAAGAGTTTCAAAAATACACCCATCCTAAGATCATGAAGCTATTTCACTGTCTTTGTTAGTTAGGGTGACAGCAAGACTGTCAATAATAACAGTTTCCAAAACACAGAGACTGATAAGGTACATGCTTATTACACTCTCACATAACAGTCTTGAGGTCTACCCTCTTAACACATTTTTCAGTGTATATTACACTATGTTGTACAACAGATCTCTAGAATGTATTCATCTTGCATGACTGTAAGTTGATACTCATTGAGCAACAGCTCCCCATTTCCTCTTCCCTGCAACCCCTGGTAGCCACCATTCTACTCTGCTTCTGTGAATTTGACTCTTTTGGACACTTGATAAAATGGCATCATAATGAGATATCACCTTCCACCTGTTAGGTTGGCTATTACCAAAAAAGAGAGAGAGAGAGAGGAAGAAAGGAAGGAAAAGAAAAGACAAGTGTTGGTGAGGATGTGGAGAAACTGGATGTTGGTGGGAATGTCAAACTGATAAAGCTGTTATGAAAAGCAGTATGGAAGGGGAGTACCTCAACAAAATTAAACATAGAACTACAATATAATTCAGCAATTCCACTTTTGGGTATTCACCCAAATGAATTGACATCAGGATCTCAAAGAGATATCTTTGCTTTCATGTTCATTGCAGCATTATTTACAATAGCCAAAATACAGAAACAACTGAAGTGTCCATTGGTGGATGAATGGGTAAAGAAAATGTGGTATAGGCTGTTGATTTGCAAGCTCCTTGGGAACTTCCCTGATGAAATGTGAAACTGGCCCCCTGTAGTGAAGGGCAGGGAGAGAGGGAAGGAAGAGGCAGGTCACTTCATGCTGGTAGGTGGCAGAGTTTAACAAGCACAGAACTAACATCTTGGGTGGCTGCAAGATGAGCAGATTTCCACACCTGCCTGCGAAATCAGTCAAGTTTATATAGAAGCTTAATTAGGTTCAGTCATATCTATCATCCAGATGGTCTCAATACCACTTCATTGTCACCAGTTCATGTCCCTGGGGAAGCCTCTGAGACCAGGGAAGGCAAGCAGAACCCACATTCCAAGGACAGGGGAGGGCTGTGAGATGCTCAGGCCCAGCTCATGGGTTAACCGGCAGTCACATCCTCTTGATGACCTCCAACATAAGCATGCAATGAAATATGATTCAGCCTTTGAAAAAAGGATGTCCTACCATACGCAACAACCAAATCCAGGTTTGTGTGGATGAACCTGGAGGATATCCTGCTAAGTGAAATAAGCTGGTGACAGAAGGAGATAGGGTCTTAAACAAGGCAGTTAAAATGAGGTCAGGAAATTGGGTCTTAATTCATTATGACTGGTGTCCTTGTAAGAAGAGGAAGTTAAGTCACAAGCACACACAAAATAAAGACCATGTGAAGACAGAGGGAGAAAATGGCCATCTACAAGCCAGTGAGAGGCCTCAGAAGAAGCCAACCCTGCTGACACACTGATCTGGGACTTCTTATCTCCAGAACTGTGAGAAAAGAAATCCCTGTTATTGAATCCCTCCGGATCTGTTTTACTTTGTTAGGGCAGCCCTGGCAAAGTAATACACTGCTCATGCTGATGTAGAACAGTTTTCTTCCACTCTTCTCTACCCTGAACTCCTGAAAGCCTCCCTTGGTAGATCCTTAACCTCATTAAGCCTCCTTTCTAAACAAAGGACCATTCTCCCAGGGTACCCGCCCTTGAGTAGCGCACAGCCCCCACGGAAGCTGAGAAATTAGTCTATCTTCAGGAAGATCAAACTGTTTGGCACATCAGTCCCCTTACGTTGGAAGGGAGCGGAATAAAAGTCTGTTCTTCCTTAATAAAGAATATGCCCCTCCTAAGAAGCGGGCGGCATCTCCCGCCGGAGTTTCTCCCGTTTGCTTCGACGGCGGCGGTCTCCCCGCCCCCACTCGGTTCACGCGCATGCACTCCGGGTCCCGAACAGCCTCCCGCGTGCCCGCCGCTCGGTCCGAAACAAGCCTGTGAAGTTCTGCTTCCCGGGGATCCCAGAAATGAACAGGAGCTGAAGGCGGATGTTGGAGGGAAGGGAGCGGTTCTTTTTTCCTTTCTTCAGTTCTCTTTTTCCAAAGCCACGGGGAGACACGAGGTACGGGCGGGAACGACCCGACAGGAAGAGAGACCGAGGCGCGCGCAGGCGCTCAGGCGCCCGAGCAGGCGCGGCGCGCGCGGCCGCTGCACAGAGCCGGGCAGGACCCGTGAGAGTCCGAGCGTCCCGGCGGGACGTGAGGACACTGCGGAGGAGCCAGGTTTCTCAGGGGCCTGGGCGTGAGAGCACAGGCAAGTTCTCGTCAGCCAGCGAGGGAGCCAGGTTTCTCACGGGCCTGGGCGTGAGAGCACAGGCAAGTTCTCGTCAGCCAGCGAGGGAGCCAGGTTGCTCAGGGGCCTGGGCGTGAGAGCACAGGCAAGTTCTCGTCAGATTTTCTCAGGGAACTGAGAATCTAAGAGGTTGTGAGTGTTTTGTGGGGGAGGGGCCACTGAGGCCCTTGAAGGAGAAAGTGTCAAATCCTCTCAGAAAGTGGGCGAGTACGTTGCTGCTGGAAGCGGCTCTCCGATTTTATGGCACATGAGAATCACCTGTCTTGCGTGGTGTTTCTCGCTCAGTCCCTCTGGGGTAGGGCCCGAGAATTTGCATTTCTCACAGCTGGCCCCGGGATCTCCCCTGGGAGAACCGCTGAACGGGACTAAACCCAAGTTCTTGCACTTTGTCGACCAAAGACTGTAACACGGAGATGTAGGCTACACGGGGGCATTTGGGCAGGGGGCTGTGCAGAAAAGTTCTTGGAATTCTGACAACAGAAGAGAGTTGCCAAATGGGGATCCAAAGGGACTCTCTTGCCAGCGCAGATAAGAGCTGTCAGAACGAGGACGCTATCTATGAAGGTGCACACAGGAGGTGTGTCTTTTCACGAGGTCAGCTTTATTCAGCTAGAAAGCAAAGTTAAATCACAGTTATAAAGCAGGTTCAGGATTGTAAACTCAATGACAATTCATCCTGTGTTTAAACTTGGCTTCTTACACAGCACAGAAAGGGAAGACAAGCCACATAACAAACAAGATGGCAGAAGGGTGCAGGAAGCTAAGGAAGGAAGGTGAAGTCAGTCTGTAGGCGGGCAGTTGAGATGGGGCCTCCCTCTGGCCTGGGTCAGCTCTTGGCACTTACTGCTTCTGATGTTCAATCTGGGAAGGCTCTCAGTTCCATTCAAAGATCAATCTGTCAGAGCCTTAGGTGGTAGTTGCCTTTTTTAAGTGGTCATGTATGGAGGGGTGAGGTCTGAAGGGTCTGCCAGTTTGCTGCCAAAATCCTTCTCCTTTTAAGGGGATTTCCCTCAGTTTTGGGTCTCTGCAGACCTCCTCTGGTTCTCCTTCTTCCTGGTTCTGGGGTATCAGCTGACATTGCTCCCGGCAGTATCTCCTCCCTGCAGTACCTTAATTGCTTGCGTCATTGAGACACAGACGCTTGCTTGACATGAGAGACTCTGTTTTGCTGTCTACAACTATAGAGAGACTCTGTTTTGCTGTCTACAACTATAGAGAGAAAAGAGGATGATATTAACACACACAGAGAAACGGGGCTAACCTACTTCTTGCCCTTACTTAGAAGTCTGAAAAGTTTGAGAAGCAGATTACAAAATGACTCCAGCAGCCAAGCACACAGGGAAAGTCCTTCCATAAACGATGGCCATTTAAGATGAAGGGGCTAAAAGATGGTGTCCACAATAGTTTGTGGAGAGATATGGAAGATAAAGATGGCCCAAGAGGGGCACCTGGGTGGCTCAGTGGGTTAAAACCTCTGCCTTTGGCTCAGGTCGTGATTCCAGGGTCCTGGGATTGAGCTCCTCATCGGACTCTGCTCAGCAGGGAGCCTGCTTCCTCCTCTGCCTCTCTGTCTACTTGTGATCTCTGTCTGGCAAATAAAGAAATAAATAATCTTAAAAAAAAAAAAAATGATGGCCCAAGGGACCATCCTGCCCAGTCAGCCATGTGAGTGAAATGAATGATCACATTTTAGAATTCAGGTAAATACTACATTTTGAAATTCAAGCAATTTTGGTTTCCATCTGGAAATGTTGACTTGATGGTTGTGACGTGCTAATTCCAAAGTTTGGCTGATTTCTTCTTCAGATAACTTTGGTAATGGTGTATGTTCTACAGTTCGAATATTTTCAGAAGCTCTGGAAAAAGGGAAATGGGTGAACAACAGTCGTATTCCAAGTAATAAATGGCAGGGGAATTGGTGAAACCTGTGCCCAGAAACCAGAGTAATAGCTGTTCCTCTTTCATATTTGATCTTTGGATGCTCTCATTACATCCACTTCCTTAAGTTGCCTTCTCAGACTTTGGCATCCACCACTTGGCTATTCTGGAAGTCATGTTGCCAATCTTTTCAGGCATACCCAGTCTCAAGTTCATCTCTGACCTCCCTACTCTGTCTAATCATTCCACTACCTTTCATTTCTGGCCCAGTTCTGCGTTAAGAGCGCACACCAGCACCAATCCGTAACATGGCAGGGTGGAAAATTCTCACCTCCCTATTTCTTATTTGCTTATTCACTCATTTGTCCATTCATTTAAGAAACATTTATTGAATGCCTACTATGGATCAAGAACTATGTGCCAGAAGAGGATGCTAGAGCCTGGGGATTGAGAGATGAATGTGACACAGATTCTGTTGTTAAGGACTCACACTCTGGTGAGGAGATAGACATGTTAACAAGTAATTGCTGTGTAGTGTACTGTGCTCACCAGTGGAATTACACATACTGTATGATGGTAAAACAGAATAAAGAGTAAATAGTTGTGCTTGGGGAAGAACACAGAGAAGACATCCCAAGGAGATTGTAATCAGTCTGTGTCCTAAATAAAGTTTCCACTCCAAGGAAAAGATAAGAGCATTTCATACAGAAGGAATGGGGAAGACTTGAAGGCTCAAAGGAGTATGGCACGTTTTGGAGAGGACAGTTGGTCTGAGGCAGTTTTACACTGTGCTTAATTGTGCAGATTCCAAAGCCAAGCTATACGGGAAAATGTGGATAAAAACAGCTTCTATCTCAGGTTTGATTTGGAGATTTAGTGAGTTAACACATGTCACCTTTAGAACAATGCTTCGTGTATAGTAAATTCACAGAAAATATTGGTTATTATTGCTGACATTACTGGCTATTGTTCTTGTTATCGTCATCACCATCATCAACATCCTAGCTTTACTTTTTCTTTTTATCATTGAATCTAACTAGTTCTATGTCTCTGTTCTATCCTACATTCTAAATATTTTTCAAATCCATATTCTCATGACTGTCTCTATTACTATTGTGTGACTTTAAGTTCTCATTGTCTCTTCTAATACCTGGAAAGTGTGCTACTTGCAAAGGTTTAGCCCTCAGCCGTTGTGTCTTTCCCAGCATCTTCCAAGCTTTCTATCCCCTGGACTTTTTTTTTTTTTTTTTAGATTTTATTTATTTGACAGACAGAGATCACAAGTAGACAGAGAGGCAGGCAGAGAGAGAGGGAAGCAGGCTCTCTGCTGAGCAGAGAGGGGCTTGATCCCAGGACCCTGAGATCATGACCTGAGCCGAAAGCAGAGGCTTTAACCCTCTGAGCCACCCAGGCTCCCCTCTCCTGAACTTTTTCATGGAGCAAAGAAATCAATGAAGATGAGGTTAGAAAGGTAATCAGGGGCTAGAGTATGAATAGTTTATATGTGCGATAAGAGGATTTAACTTCATTCTGTAGCTGATGGAGAGCCATTAAAAATTTTAAGCAGAGAAATGGCTTAACCAGGTTTGCATTTTATAAAGATGAGGTGGAAATTCTAGAAATGGAATCTTAAGTCTTTCTGGAAGATTGGGGAGGAGAGGAGAGGGCAAAGGAAGAATCAAGATGATCTTTGAGGCTTTTGGCTAGAGACACTTGGTGGATGGGGGTACCATCTTTTGACATGGCTAGAGCATGGAATATGGGAATAAGGGGGCTAGAAATGAAGCTGGAGAGGAAAGAATGACTTCAATCACAAAATATTTTGGTCTTTTCCTCTGAGTCCAGAACTAAGGGTACAGAGGTAGATGCTTTTTTTCTTGGGAGAGTGAGAACAATCCTTCTCTCCCATTGGCCTCTCTTTTCTGGGCATCCTATGATGATATTCCTCTCTTCCCCAGTTTTTGAATTCTCCCCTTTCCTTTTCAGGCTACTTAAAATCCAGTCGTCATTAAAGAACCAGAGAAAAATACCTCCTCTAAACATCTATTGCATGTGACTACTCTAGCCCACATTAATATCTGTGGATTACCCATCATACTGAATGTTTGGATATTTGGTCTAGTGCTTAAAAGGTCTCTTAGTTATAGCTTCTTCTTTTTTTTTTTTTTTTTTTAGTTATAGCTTCTTTAATACAATAAATTACTGCCCTAAGGACAAAACAAATGATTGAGCTTCAAAAGGCACATAGTAGGAAACCTAAACTACTTTATGGATTCAGAGAGTGTTTGAGGAAAACTGAGATCACCTTGTCTAGTGGTGTCCACCTAGAATCTAACATTCCAAAGCACTGTCATCAGTGTCCATATGCCATTTTTTTTTTTTAAAGACCATAATAGCTATTGTATAATTTCTTACATCAGGTCTCTCCAGGCTGCTTTGGGCAATAGCTCTATCAATCCAGTTTAGTAACTCTGGTGATCACATAAGAAATGAAGTAGTGATTTAACAAACTGCAGATCCTTAGAAAAATATTTCAAAAAATGGAGGACATGAAAAGAGGACAAAATCCTTGTTAGTAGAAATTAGCAAACAGTGCTCTCTGCTAACTGTCATGTTAATGAGGGCCCTAGTTGAGAAGCTAGCCCAGGGGCACAACCTACTAAATAGCTCCGCTGGGGCTAGGATGTAGGTCTTCATGCATCACACTGCATGGAATTCAGTGCTCCTCCACTGAAGGGTCTTCTTGGATACCAGGAATTTCTACATGGCAGGACAGAAGAGAAGAAACTACCATTTTTGAGAGTTTACTATTTACTAGTCACTCTATTGGCTGCTTTGTTATGAATTATTGCATTTCTTCTCCACAAAAACCTATTCATTTCATTTTGCTGTAATAATTTTTTTTAATGTAATTAAACTGAGACCTAGTGGGGTTAAGAAATGCTCCCCAGGTCCACCAACCCAAAAGTGGCAGAGACTTTCCAAACTCAGGATGTCTCTGACTCTTAGGTGTATATTCATCCCATTTTTGAGAAAAGTCTATGATACAGGAATTTTGAAAGGTGCTGGGAAAGATAGAGGCCCAGGGCTCATGAGAGCACTGGGTAAAATGAGAGAAACTCCTAAGTAAACTAGAAAATTCTTTAAAGCCAGTTCTTTTTAGGATCATTATCTGGACTGAGCCTCATCCTTTGCCCAGCTCTGTACTTCAGTTCTCTACGTTTCTGTTGTCATAGCCCAAGCCCTCCCTTCTTCTCCCCAAATCATTCTCAGACATCCATCCACTAAGGGACATCTGTCTAGATAGGCAACTTTGCTATGAAAGTGCTCCTCTTCCCTGAAATCTCTCTTTACAACCTAGTTAGAAATTCAGATATCATGGTGAACTTCAAATTTAGAATATGTTCATTGTAAATTAGCTCCTTTTCCACTATTTCCAGTTTCTATGATGACATTTTGATTTTTTTTTTCATCAGCTGGGCTCAACACTTTAAAGTCCCTCTTATCTCCCTCCCATGCAGGTCTAAGATCTACCTCTCTGATGTCTTTCACAGCCTTCTCTACAATCCAAGGTCACTACCACTGCTCTGTCATCGCCTCCATGACCTCTTGTCTGGATTACAACAATAACCTCCCCTTTCCCATTCCATCTCACTTTCTCTTTCCGTCCATCCCATATATCTCTGACAGATCAATTTTTCTAATACTCTGTTCTGGTCATGTCCTATTACTCCTCAAAAGCCAATAATATTTTCCTGTTGCTGCCAAAATAAATACCAGTGCTCGGACTCCCATGCAAGCCTCACCCAATTTCTTTTCTCATCTCTGATCTCCCCATGTAGTATCTTCTATGGATGACCATAGTAAAGTGCTTCCATACACTGTTTCCCTCTGGCTTTTCCATGTCTGTGCATTTGCTGATACTTGGATGCCTTACACTCATCCCTCCACCCCTGCTGTCATTTGGAATCCTATATATCAATCTTAGATCCTGCATAAAGTAATTTTCTGGTTACCCCCAGTTAAAAGGTTCTCTCGTTTTTAGCCTCTTAAAAACATTTTTATGCCTCTCTCTGGCATTTATCAAGACTGTTACAGCTTGGTTCTTTCTTCTCTTATGTAGTAGGTATAAATGTACAACTAAAATTCAGAAAGTCAATTCATGTCAGTTCAAAACCGTTTTATATCTGACTCCAAGTCCTGGTGCCCTGAGATGAGTGGAAAAATCAATTTTCCTCAGAAACAAATGAGAATCTAAGAAACCATGGTATCCACAGAGTCCAGGTAATGAAGTTATGAGCCTTTAGTTTCCAGCCTATCAACGAGTTCCATCATCTGACCCTTCCGAGTTCTTTGAAAGAAACCCATTGGTGGGACATGCCCTCTTTCTGCCACCTACTCTTCCCCCATTAAACTCTGTCTTCCTGTTTATGGTACTGGTGGAAGGAGGGACAGGCTCCTGCCACCCATGGATTCAGCTGAATTTTATTCCCTTTTCTGTTTGCGAGAAATTCCTCCCCTTTCTTGGCCTTCACAGATAATCCTTTTTTTCTGCCTCTCCTTACTGGATACCTAATATTTTCACAAAAATCATAAAGCCTTTCACAAAAGATTGAAGGAAAGATTGTCTTCCTGTATTTCTGTTTTCTGACCTGAAACACAAACCTCCCTAAGGCAAAGGACCCAGTGAGCTCAGCGATCTTCTTAGCCTGGGGGAGGCTGAAAATCATAGAGAACAAAAACACGAGTTCTTACTTCAATCTGGAATCCTGCCACACTTGTCTAAATTACCTGATGACAGGAATAACCTTTCATATTTCTATCTTTTGCAGCCTGGGCACATTGCAAAAATATCTGGCTTAGCAAATGGACAAGGCTTAGGAGGATTCGGTCAGGAAATGTCCAGTTTTCCCTCTACCATCACACATCCGGTTGGTTCTCCTTTCTCTGCCCTTGGACAATATCTCAGGAATATCTCTTGGCTTTATCTGTCACTTCCAAGTATTAAAACACTTATGTTTTCAGCAGTTGGGAAATCCAGACCCATCGAATGGTAGACTTTTGCTCTGTCATGTGATTCACAGCTAATCACATGACATTGTCACACCTAACCTGCAGTCAGAACCCCGGATCCGGGGTGAGGGGTGGGCCGTGGTCCATTTTGACTCCGCAACCTCTCCCATACCCCGGGGTGCTACTGACACCTCCACATTCAGAGCAAGGAGAGGAGGGGAGAAAGGATGGTAAGAAAGGGGGCAAAATGTGATTATTTAGCCGGTATTGTTTGAACAGCTCTCTTGGCTGTTGAATGCCTTCTCTTGTGGAAAAAACCTGAATATTGCTTGTATTTCTCGTAAGGAATATTCGTGGGTTCTTTGGAGGACAATCTCCACACCTATTTCCAGACTTCCACTCTGCTGTATTCTCCACTGTGTGTGATACATACTTTGTGTCGTTCCCACACACCTCTTTTCCTTGTGCCCAGCTTCTCTCCCTGGTGTCCATTTAGCACCCTAGAACACTGATGTCTTTCATAGCAGTGAAAGGCAGACTTGCCTCCCTTGTCCCCTGCCCCCACTGAAACCTAACAAGATCAGGCCACTCCCCTTGCCCTGCCACAAGGGGCCATGTGAGGCAGCTTCTGTCTTCATCAGGTACATGCCTCACAGCTCCCTAGTTCCATGTAGATTCCCCACCCCGGTGGGAGGACTGGCACATCTCAGTGAGGACTAGGTGAGTGGTCTCTTTCCCCTGATGGATCTGAGAGGTTCTCTTGCTGCTTCCTTCACTTGGCTTAGGGATGAGAGACACTCCAGAATCTGCTCTCCTAACTGACAACTCTCTTTAAAGAGAGCCTCTGTCCACCACTAAATCTCTAGCCTTCTCTTAGACCGGCTGGAGGTGGTGACAGGTGAAGGGTTGTATGATCCCATTTGACCACTCTTCAGTCCTGAGTAGATGTGCCTGCATCTCTCTTTTTAGAACTTATAGTACTCCTCAGCTATGTTTCTCAGCTTTGGATTTCAGCTGAAATTCTGAGACAACAGAAATACCTGTTGAATTAAATAAAGTGCAAACCCATTCATTTTGGGGGGGTACATGAACACAATATAGTTAGTAAAGGAGACAACTTATGACCAAAAATAATGGACTTTATGCTTATGAAAATATTCTGAGCACCAACTGGATTATGCAGGCTGTCTGTCTCCCACCCTGCTAAGGCCTGTTGAATAGCCTTTCTTTATACCTATGATAGATCTTTCCTTGATCATTTTAATTTGTTACATGGCAAATGTTGGTATAAATTACATTTCAACTGCTTGGGGGAAATTAATATCTGTCAAACATTTACTTGTAAAAGTTGAGGTGCATTTGCAAAAATTAACCACATTCTCAAGTGCTGACTCTTTTCTGAACCTAGAAAAAGGACTAACACATTCACCTGTTTCCTACCATACCATGGGGGGGAAAAAAAGAGTTACAGTGTTCTAGAAGAACTGTTTGCATGAGGGAAAAAATAGCTTTAGATTCAGGCAGAACCTTCCTTACCATCCAAGCAGCTTGTGGAATTGAGGAGCCCGTAAAATGATGGGGTCAGAACCTCAGATTGCAGGCATGGGCAGATAGTTGGGGACAGAACCCAAAGGCAGGCTCTGCAGGGGCCTGGAATTTAACCTTGTGATCTGGAGGAAGTGCTTGTGTTTGCATTTGTAACATGTTTTTCTTTTAATCATTAAAAATCCTGGCTTTATTTGCATTTCCCAGAATATGGCCCAGGGACCATCTGTATCAGAATCAACTAGAGAGCATGTTTAAATGTAGATGCCTGGGCCCCAAGTAAGACTATAAATCGGGACCATGGTGTTGGGATCCTGGAATTTACATTTTCAACAAGCCACCAACCTGTCAAGTTTTAGAATCCCTGTAAATTTCACTCTCCTTGTGAGCACAGGCACTCTGAAGAGGTATCAGATCCAGGGCTGTTTGTCTTCTTGTAAAAAAACTACCAAAGTCCCCAGTTTTAACTTCCAGTTCTTCTTGGTGCCCTGCTCTCCTGAAATAGTGTCACGTTTGGTCCCCTTCTAATCCGTGACTTTGTCTTTTTTTTCTCCATTTTCTGTCTTTTATTCTTCCCACTTCCAACTCATTGAGATCATAGTTTTGTTGAGTCAACCAGAATCCTTAAGTTTCCATTTTTAGGGAAATTTTACAGTTTGTTTTTTATGTCTCTCTACGAATCAGTTGTACTCTGGCCAAGATTGTTTTTTGTTTTTTGATTGTTTGTTTGTTTGTTTGTTTGTTTTAAGATTTTATGTATTTGAGAGAGAGGGAGAGAAAGCACGCCGAGAGAGAGGGAGGAGCTGAGCAGGGACCCTGCCATGAGGCTTGATCCCAGGACCCCAGGATCATGATCTGAGCTGAACTCAGACTTAACCCACTGAGCCACCCTGTCACCTTTGACCAAGGTTGTTCTAAGGGTCACTCCATGATGGCTGTTTTCTCTATAAAATGTTTTCTCTGTAAAATTCCAGAATACTTTTTGCCCCAAACTTGAGATATACTTCTCAAGTTCTACAACTTGGTTTAATGGACGACTGTGAAAACCTGTCTGGCCTAATAACACAAACCTTTAGAAACATTCAGAGTCAAAGGCCCTGCCTACACATCCAAATCCAGGCCACAAAGTCACAGGTCATGGCACTGCCAAAATAGTCCCTGCAGGTATATTGTTCTCAACCAAAATCCCACTGTTTCAATTTCTCAATATTCCCAGCCAAGGACCAAACACTGTAGTCTCTGAGAGGTCAGGCCTTTTCTCATCTGAGTTCCTAACCAACTGAGAAACAAGACAAAGGGTGGCAGATGGAAGCCAAAATATTGTTAATAATAATAATAATAATAATAATAATAATAATAATGGTGATGATGATAATAATAAATTCTAAGGTTGAAATAAGGATCATGACCAAATTGGGCAAAAGGCCAAGACCTAAGAAGGCAGAGCACCAGCTGCTTCCCAAGAGCAAAATGTGTGGAGCTGGGTGGACAATGCCCAGTTTATTTTTGCCAAGTGTACCAATCAGATTAATCACTGCCTAGCACCTGCCACCCCCATTACCATTGCTGAGTACAGGGCCATAGGGAGAGAGGCCAAGAGCGTAACTAACAGGATACCATTCATTTGAAAGGAAATATGAAATGCAAAATTATTTTGTGATCCAAAATCTGTGATTCCAAAGTCAAAAAAGCTTTGAAACAAAATGTTTTATTTTAAGTTCATAGAAAACTCATGTGGTGGCAAAATCAGACCTGAACTGATACCTGTAGTCTTTATGTCATTTGGTTGAATATTTGTATTTTATGATACTAAAATATAAATATGTTTGATTATGGGATGCTTCCCCAGCCCCAGTTGGATGTAGTATTTAAAATACAGGGGTGCCTGGGTGGTTCAGTCGTTAAGTGTGTCTGCCTTCGGCTCAGGTCATGATCCCAGGGTCCTGGGATCAAGCCCCACATCGGGCTCCCTGCTCAGCAGGAGGCCTGCTTCTCCCTCTCCCACTTCCCCTGCTTGTGTTCTCTCTCTTGCTGTCTCTCTGTGTCAAATAAATAAATAAAATCTTTAAAAAAAAACAAAAAATAAAATAAAATACAGTATATGTACCATGTTACCTTTCTAAAGTCCAGACAATTCTCAATTATGAAACCTATTAGATCTCAAAAGTTTTGGGGGATAAAGTATGTTCAGTGTGCGAGACAATGATTGAAGATAAATTAGTAAGACATGTTGCTGGTGTGAGGAAAACAAGTGTAGGGGAGGAAAAATATCTTTTTCCCCTGTCCTTCTGAGTTCTTGGTTGGGACACACCTATAGCAAAAGATAGGTTAACATTATACATTGATTTAGCATAAGTTTTATAGGACTTGGGAAACTTCATAAGGAAATGAAGACCCAAAGAAGCAGTCAAACCTGAGTGTGTCTTTTCTTACACTAGGTTTGATGAAGAGTGGAAAGTCGGGGGAGAATGTGACAGAGTGAGAAGGGGTGTGAGCTGAGTCTGGTAAACATGGGGATCCGGCAAGCCCTGTTGGTTCAGATTCATCTTGGTGTCTTAGAGATAAGAATGTTCCTTTCCTCTGGCTGTAAGAAGGGCACTTTTTGCATGAGAGTTTTGTGTCCTACTTCAGGGGGAGGTCAGAAAACTTTTTCCACTCATGCTATTTCTTAAATTCCCTCTGCTTAAAATATTCAGTACATCAAAGTGCCATGGTTTGGGGTGTGTATCCTGAACACTGTCACAAGGGAGGAGGGAATTTGCCTCGGCTTTTTGCTTGGGATATGAAAAACAAAGTGAAGGTTTATAGTAATTAGAATTTGGTATGGGATTGCATGTCATATTTTAAAATTTTTGGACAATTATATATATTTTTTAAAAGCATCTAAATAAGAGACCCTTTTTCCACTGGGAGATGCAGATACTGATATAAGAACATTGCTGGCAGCAGTCCATAGGATTCATGGCAATGGGGATGTTAACAATCACATGGAGTGAGTTGGAGGTCAAGGAAGATCATTCCACTTTTCTATAGAAGATCCAGATTGGAGAGTGCACATTATAAGGCTATGCAAGGAAGGATTTGAATTCTCTTTTTGCTGGCTGAACATTTCCTGATTCAAGGCTGAGGACATACTTCATCAGCTAGATAATTCCGTACAGATAGTCAAAACCATCTGGACACAATCAGGATATCCCTGCACATGCCCTCTTGGAGAATAGACAGTATTCAATAAGTTTTGTAATGGCCAACCCTGCTTACAATTTCAAATGCATTTGAAATTATCCTGTTAGCAGTGGAAAAGCCTATGTTACAATCCTCAGAGAGTATTTTCTCCTGGAGGGAATCTTGGATAGCATGACAGTTTCTGATGTCAGAGGCATAGAAACATATCTGCCATAGATTGCCATATAGAGTTGCAGAATTTTTGAGTTACTGGCTACAAGTCATTTGTTTTCACCTGTCAATCAGTGGAGAATTTTTCTAGATAATTTCATTTTCTATTATTTTTGAAATAATTTCTATTTTCTAAATAGTAATGAGGTGAAGGTACCTCATCTTTATGGAGCCCTAACTCTATGCACACTGCTAAGTGTCTTGCAAGGATTATCTCATTTAATAACGGTAATTGCTTTTGTTCCTTGAGTGCCTTCTCTAAACCAGACACTTGATTTATACTCTTATTTACTCCTCACATCATGTCAGCAAGCTAGGTGGTATTTTTACCCCTCATTTCACTGAGAAGAAAACTGAGGCCAGTAAGTTAAGCAATTCATCTTTGAACCAATGCAGTGGGTGAGTGGTAGAGCCAGGGTTGAAATTAGAATATTTAATCACAAGTGTGGCCAAGGCAGCAGCCAATCAGACATTGGCTACTGAGGTCCCCTACTCTGCCAGGCATTAACTCTTCAGTAGCTGGAGGGTAGTTCCTGAGACCAATCTGAGTAAAGCAGCTTGCTTTAGGGTCTAATGTGAATGGGCCGCATCCAAACAGTTGAAGACTTTCATAGAACAGAAAAGTTTACCCTACCCCTTGGTAAGAAAGAATTCTGTTCTGGGGCGCCTGGATGGCTCAGTGGATTAAAGCCTCTGCCTTCAGCTCAGGTCATGATCCCAGGGTTCTGGGATCAAGCCCCACATGGGGTTCTCTGCTTGGCCGAGGAGCCTGCTTCCCTCCCACTCCCTGCCTGCCTCTCTGCCTATTTGTGATCTCTATCTGTCAAATAAATAAATAAAATCTTAAAAAAAAAAAAGAGAGAGAGAGAGCGAGCTCTGTCCTGGTGGCTTTGATCTGCGATATCGGCATTGTCTTGCCTTCAGAATAGAACTGAAACATTAGCTCTTCCTGGATCTCAGCCCCACTGGCCTTTGGATTACACCATTGACTCCTTTGGGTCTCTAGCTTGCTAATTCACCCTGCAGATTTTGGACTTGTCAGCCTCCATAATCATGCAAGCCAATTCCCTATGATAAATTTATATACACATACATCCTATTGGTTCTGTTCTTCTGGAGAACTCTGACTAGTACAGAGGATAATAATAGTAATTGCTTTGTCAGGTTGTTGTGAGATTAAAGTCCACGTATGGTACTTAATACACATAGTAGTTGGTCAAAAATTGTTAGCTTAAAAATTTTTCCCTGACTTTACATTATTTTTTTAAATGATTTTATTTATTTGAGAGAGAGAGCGAGAGTACGAGCAGGGAGGAGGGGCAGAGGAAGAGGGAGAAGCAGACTCCCTGCTGAGCAGAGAGCCTGCCATGGGGCTCAGATTGTGACTGAAGGCAAATGCTTAACCAACAGAGCCACTCAGATGCTCTTACATTCTTGATATTAGCAAACATAATTCCCATAAAAGTTCAAAGCAAAAAATCAGAAAAACTTTACTTATTCTCCTAAACAGAATCCATAGCCTCAAATACATTAGGAAAAAAAAATTAGATAAATGGTAGGAGAGGTTGGGGTTATTCATTATCATCTGGCCTAAGAGTTTCACAATAACCAGAAACCCATGAAGAAGTGAAAAGAAGGAGGAATAAGAACTAATATTTAATCCTTAGTTACCTTGCATCAATCCTGAAAAGTAGTCATTAATTTTCTCATATAACAGTTAGAATGGAAGGCCTGAGAAGATAGGCAAACTGAGGCACAAGAGGCAGGGCTTAGGGCTTGGATATAGGCCCCAGGTCAGTTTAGTCAGTTAGTCTGAATGCCCTTTTTTCTGACCACATCCCAGAGATGGTCCATCCCATCACGTTCAGATGCAGAAACTCAAGATGGGGAAGCTCAAGAGCCAAGTGTCTTGCCCTGGAACTAGAACCCTGGTGTGTTCCTGGTTATGGACTTACCTTTCTCAAAATAGAATCTCCCACCACTACCTCTACCCCAACTGAACAGAATTATTTCTATTTCCTTGCTTCCACTGCTTGAAAATACATACCTCCTTTCTAGCAATTGAATATGTTTTATATTTGTGTGTTTGTATGTCCATCTTCCTATGACATTGTTGCTCAGAGGAGAAGACCAGAACTTTCAATCTTTGTATCCCTCAGAGCCCAGCATAATTTTCTGCATACAGTAGGTGCTACTAACTAAACAGAACAAACAAATGGATGAACAGTTTGAAGTCTCTGCATCTATAACATTGATTCAGGCTATGTGGAGTAACTTGTCCTTCACTTCCACCTTTTCTCACCCTCCAGACCTCAAGAGATCAAACCAGTTCTCATTGACAAAACAGACAGACGTGCTCCAAAGCAGAACCAGCAAGACATCTGCATCGCAGAAGACCTGAGAACACATTCCTCTGAAATGTAAGTGGTTCTAACTTGAGTATTCTGTGACCAGCACTTTTTGACCAAATAAGAGAGAACAAGACAGAGAGAGACAGACAAACAGATGGACAAGAGGAGGGAGACAGAGAAAAGAAAAACAGGAAAGGTGAAAGAAAGAAGGAGACATTAATTCTGCATGCACTTTCATATATTTATAGGAAGCAGGAACTATTAAAAACTCCTTCCAGAACAGGAGGTCCTGTTTCCTAGTACATCAGAAGGAAGAGGAATGTTGATCTTAAAATCAGGTCTTAGTGGAGCCCCGAGAGCAGGAAAACATTTTCCTTTATTCTTAATGTCTCAGGAGATTGATAGGATGGAAAAATGATACTGACAAGAAGTCCCATCTCATTCCCTATTCATATCTGCTAGAGGGATGGTTCTTATTTTTTTTTTTGAGTTTGAAGATCTGAGATCTTTCAAAAATCTAATGAAAGGAATAGACTATCTTTCTAGAAAATATGTGTTTTTGTGTATACATATGCATGAAATACATGTGAAACATAATTTTGAATTCAAAAACCCCTAGAATTAAGAATCAACCATTCGCATGGGTGCACCCATATATACACCCATGTCTATACATAGCTCTCCTTGTGGTTTCCCATTCTTCCCAGCCCTGGATCAGCCTCAAGCCTGCATGACATAAACACTGAGGTCTGCTCTTCCTACCCCAAGTTGAGATACTGAATGCAGTTTTCCATAGAAGTATGCTTCTACCTGTTGATGACATTCTAGATTGTCATTAGATTCATATTTCTTGGGACGCCTGGGTGGCTCAGTTGGTTAAGCAACTGACTTCAGCTCAGGTTATGATCCCAGCGTCCTGGGATCGAGTCCCACATCGGGCTCCTTGCTCCGCGGGGAGCCTGCTTCTCCCTCTGACTCTGCCTTCCACTTTGTCTGCCTGTGCTCGCTCTCGCTCGCTCTCTCTCGCTCTCTCTCTGACAAATAAATAAATAAAATCTTTAAAAAAAAAAAAGATTCATATTTCTTTTTTTAAATAAATGACTTTTTATTTTTTATTTGTTTAAAGATTTTATTTTTATTTAACAGAGAGAGATCACAAGTAGGCAGAGAGGCAGGCAGAGAGAGAGGAAGAAGCAGGCTCCCCACCTGATGTGGGGCTTGATCCCAGGACTCTGAGAGCATGACCTGAGCCAAAGGCAGAGGCTTAACCCACTGAGCCACCCTAGATTCATATTTCTTGTACCTCGTGGGTGAACAGGCTATGAGTTTGCCTGGGGACAGAACCACTCCTCTTGTCTCTTTGGGGAAATGTGTTTAATCTGTTCCAACCAAACAACTCCTGAATGAGGATTTGGAATTTAGTAAGTTGGGGACAGCCTGTGCTGCGTTTGTAAAAGAGGCGAAATTGTACTATCAGGCAACCGTGGAATTGGACTATAAGCCTTGTTATGGGAAAACACAATTTTCAAATAAAAAACTGAAATATATACCCCATCACCTGAGGCCTCTATACCTTTAAGCCCCTTGTGATCTTTGTGATCACCTCTGTTGTGTAGGGAAGGTAGGGTAAGTGTAAATGTAAGTGTTGGTAAGCATAGGAAACGTTAGACTTCTTCCAGCTGGTAAGAATTTTTATATAACCATAGATTAAAAAAAATTTTTTTTTTACTGCAAGGCGAAATAACCAGCTCTTTTAGTAATCTGAAACCACCTAAGGTTTCAATAGTTTGAATTTGATTTTGATGCATAGTCTTCTATAGAAAGCACAAGAAAAAAAATGAATAATTCATGAATGATGTGGTACATTCATGATTTATTTACAGCCCAGCACTCATGGTAACTCTGAGAACATCAAACATCCTACACCCTGTCGTGCCATTTAAAAAAGCATTTAGGGGAAGAAAAAAAAAAGGACAAGCATAACACAGGAAACGTACTGTTAATTTTACAAAAGGGCAATGAATAAGAAACCGAAATTTTGCTGAGAAATAAACTGAACATTGATGAAAATAAAAGTTGAAGAAGTATCAAGAGATTGACTGTTGAGGCCATGAGAGAAATGATGTATGCTATTTTTTGTTATGGTCTTCTCTCTATGCTTTTTTGTAATTAATTCTTTGTGCTATCCTGGAATTTTGTTCAGTCTTTCTGAATATTCCTATTTCCTTGTAAAATGTTAACTATGAAAAACCACCTAAAATCCTCACAATCATAAGAGGGATATACTTTTGTCAGTTTTCCAACATACTTACTAGTCTGTTGTTTTGCAAATGTCTTGTAGAGTAGCACAGATCTCCTTTCTAGCCTTTGTCATCACCCTTTGCCCACAGAGCCTTAGCAGGGAGGCCTTTTCAGTTCCAACTTCATACTGGGTGGTGCAATGCCAGGAACTGAAGTCACACTCTCAGCGGTCACATAGTTGGGGGGTGGGGAGGAGAGAGTAAGGATGACGTAGTATCTTTCTTTTTTAGCAGTATATTTTCTTCTCCATGGGAAAGTGATCATATCGATTAAATTGGGGAAAATAGTTAAGAAAAAAGAAATTTTTTATTATAGGATATTATTTATTTATTTGTCAGAGAGAGAGAGAGAGTGCACAAGCAGGGGGAGCAGCAGGCAAGGGGAGAAGAAGCCCCGCTGCTGAGCAGAGAGCCCAATGCAGGACTTGAGATCCAAGGACCCTGAGACCATGACCTGAGCTGAAGGCAGATGCTTAACCGACTGAACCACCCAGTTATCCCAAAAGTAAATATTTAAAAATCCTTCATCATGGGGGACCTGGGTGGCTCCTTGCTCGCAGGGCTCTCTCTGTCAAATAAATAAGTAAGTAAGTAAGTAAATAAATAAATAAATAAATAAATAAATAAAATCTTTAAAAATATTTAAAAAAATAAAATCTTTCATGATTTTTAAAAAGATTTATTTTAAAAAGATTTATTTATTTGATAGTGAGAGAGAGAGATCACAAGTAAGCAGAAAGGCAGGCAGAGAGAGAGGGAAGCAGGCTCTCCTCTGAGCAGAGAGCTACCTCTCCAGTGAGCAGAAAGCCAAATGTGGGGCTCGATCTCAGGACCCTGAGATCATTACCTGAGCTGAAGGCAGAGGCTTAACCCACTGAGCCACCCAGGCACCCCCTTCATGATTTTTCATAAAGTGCAACTCCATGTGCACCAGGAACTTCAAGGCAAAAGCACGCCCTCCACTTGGACTTCAGGCCTAGGGAACAATGTGCGTTCCCTGAGGCCAGCCAAGGATTGGAGGGGAGGCCTAGCCACCCAGCCTGAGCTGATCCTACCATCCCAGTGGAGGTGAATCCCAATGATGAACAAGCTTTTTGTAAAAACAGGTGGCTCTTGAGGGTTTATTTCCCCAGGGGCCATCACATCCCACCTTCTCCATGAAGCCACCTCAGCCACAAACACAGGGTCACTGGTGTCTTTGTCTTTACTAAAGAAAAATCCCAACTTTATTTATTTATTTTTTAAAGATAGATAGATTTATTTATTTATTTATTTATTTATTTATTTAACAGACAGAGATCACAAGTAGGCAGAGAGGCAGGCAGAGAGAGGTGGGGGGCAGGGAGCAGGCTCCCCGCTGAGCAGAGAGCTGGATGTAGGGCTCCATCCCAGGACCCTGAGATCATGACCTGAGCTGAAGGCAGAGGCTTTAACCCACTGAGCCACCCAGATGCCTCCAAAAAACCCAACTTGAATACATTCCTATCCTGCTGGGGTGATTCTCCCCATATAATGCATTCTTTCACCTTTTCTACAGATAAGATAGATGGGATTAATTACCGTCCTGGGGAGACAGTTTGGCAAGTGGTTCTTAGCATGGATTTTGCCTCTGACTGAGTCTTGTGGGTTTTTTTTCTTAGCCAGCTCAGGCTGCTATTAACAAATTACCATAGACTAAGTGGCTTAAAAACAGCAAATACTTATTTCTCACAGTTCAGGAGGCTGCGAGGTTTGAGATGAAGGTGCAGGCAGATTCTGTGTCTGGTAAGGGACCTCTTTCCTAGTTTGCAGACAGTTGTCTTCCTGCTGTGTCCTCACATGGCAGAGAGAAAAGTGTTCTCTCTCATGTCTCTACTTACAAGAGCATGAATCCCATTCACCAGGGCTCCACCCTTACGACCTCATCACCTCCCAAAGGTCCACCTTCAGTGCTGTCACGCTGAGAATTAGGGCTTCAACATATAAATTTGTCGTATTCAGTCCATAGCAAAGTTTATTCCTGAGTTAGGAAAAATCAAGATAAGACAAAACAAAACAAAACGAACCCAGAATTCTGAACAGATAAAAGATTCTCAGTGGGCTAAGGCCAGGGGGGCACAGAGGTCCATGAGGTCCTGGCTTCCAGCTGTGATGTGCATTTGACTACCTGCCTTGTTCACTTTCAAACCTGCTGTACCACCGTCGGTGGCTGCCCCAGAGACCCAATCATTTGAAGGCTTTGTGGGAGGCATGTTAAACCGTACAGGCAGTTAGAACAGCATTTAGGGTGACGGGTGAAGCAGGACTCCTTCATGTCAAATTCTGTTATATCCACACCTGTTGTTGGGGCAGAGCCACACAGAGCAGGTACGATGTCCACACAGCGGGTCCCAGGCCAAAGACCTCTCAGGAGGATCATAAATGAAGACAAACTGGATCCATTAAGATTTTGTTTTCTTTCTTTCTTTCTTTCTTTCTTTTTTCTTTTTTATAGATTTTTATTTACTTGATAGACAAAGATCACAAGTAGACAGAGAGGCAGGCAGAGAGAGAGGGGGAAGCAGGCTCCCCGCTGAGCAGAGAGCCCGATGTGGGGCTCGATCCCAGGACCCTGAGATCATGACCCGAGCCGAAGGCAGAGGCTTAAACCACTGAGCCACCCAGGCGCCCCTCTTTCTTTCTTTTTTAATAAATGGTTCTTCTACTTCCTGTCCCTTGGGTTTTTTAATTAGTCTCTGTGTGATATTCGTAGCATCTGTCTTCCTTTCTCCTTTAGGACAAAGAGTAAAGTCAGTTGCTTTAGAAGAACATGTAAACATCTTGCAAAACAAGGAGGAAAACTGAGGGTTTTTTGGAATGTAAAGGGCCCCGTTAAATGGGAAAAAGTAAAACCGACCCCAAGTCATAGAAACAATAGTTATAGGATAGGGGCGCCTGGGTGGCTCAGTTGGTTAAATGTTTGCCTTCAGCTTAGATGATCATCTCAGGGTCCTGGGATTGAGCCATGTGTCCCATCTGGCCTCTGCTCAGCAGGGAGACTGCTTTCCCCTCTCCCTCTGCTTGCCATTCCCCCTGCTTGTGCTCTCTCTGTGTGTCAAATAAATATCTTAAAAAAAAACTGTTATCGAATGGAGTAAACACTTCCACTGGGAAATCTTAGACTCTATTTGGTGTGGGCATCATAGCATAAACATCTCCCACAAGCCATACACACCACAGAGCCAAATTCAACTCAGATTATGATATTTCTAGGGAGCTTGAATCTATGTATACAACATTAACAAATGACCTCCAAACAGGTTGAATACTGTGGACTAGCTGTGTAGTTAGTAAGTTCCTCTAAAACAACGATATCCATAGGGGTAGGGTTGGAGGTTATTTGCCCCACAAGGCTATTGGTGGAGCACCAGCATGGAAGACTTTTCAAGAAATCTGCTTTTCCTGAGAGGGGTCCTCTTCTAGACCTCTCTCTGGAACAAACCACCTGCCATGAAACTGTAGTGACTGGTGGTACAAATCACCTAACATGGAATTGAGCCTAGAGCATAGCAGTCTAGGGGGTAACACAGAGTGTGGGGGAGAGAAAAACAGCCACACCAGACTGTTTATTTCAAAATGCTGAGATTCTCTGGTCTGCCTGATAAGCACAGGACGGTAAACCTGGAAGATCTGGCCTAAGCTGGAACTGATTAGACATGAGTTGCTCACAATGGCAAATGGGTTTTAACTGGCACTCTATGCCTACCCAGCTCATTAATGCTCTCTGGAGTATTGTGTTGAGGAGGATCCTGAGGCTGTATCGAGCCCAACAGGAAAGACAACTAGGAACAGTGGCATTATCTACCCATGGACCAGGCAGAGGTGGAAGAGTAATGGCCAGGTGCCGTATATGTACCACCATCTCTGAACCACACGCTGACATTGAAAATTTTGGGTCTAGAAAAGTAGGTTGGAATTGTGTCATGGGGAGCTTTGAATATTAGACCAAAGAGTCTAGCCTTTATTTTGTGAAATTTTGTGGTTCATTTGGTCAGAACAGTAGTTCTAAATGCCTTGTGGAAGATTCATTCTCTCCACTTGTAAGCAGGCCTACATTGCTCCCTGTTGTCCTAAACATTCAGTCACATGTTATACTTAAATCACGTGAAGGTATTTGAGTTTGCAGCCCTGTTGCCGGAATTACCGAATTACTGATGAATTGTGAGATGGAAAATGACAGGCTCAGAACATACTTTAGGAAGATTGTTCTTGTGGAGATGTGAAAGATGGATTGGAGGGGGAAAAAGGGTAGAAGCTTCCAGACTAGTTAAAGAAGTCCCTGGAACCTTCCATGTAAGAGTTGTACATAACTCAACTGGAACTATGAGAATAAAAAGTGAGCTAAGAGACATTGTAGTTGTGATATCAAGGTATAGATTGGGTGTAGGGGATGGAGAGAAGAGAGACTTCAAAATGATGTTAAAGTTAAGCCTGAGGCTGGGTGCAGACTGGTGATCCCATTAAGAAATAAGGAATTCAAATAGAACAAATTGGAATGTGGAGAGGAAGGAGATAAGCAGATGAATTTTAGACACCCCGCAGTTACTTTTCTGATGCTGCCACTGTTATAGATGAGATGGTCTCACTCACAACACGGCATTTCCCTGAGAAGAGCTGTGGGCTGGACATGGTGTCTTGTTTTATCTTTTCCAAGAAAAATGGAGGGAATCCAATTTGGACAGCTGGCTGTGGCTGAAGGTTTAGTCTGTGGCCATGGAATGAAGCCAAATTAACTGGGTGAAATCAGTGCCCTTGTCCACAAAAACAAAGGACTAACTGGTAATCATCTTCAGCCATTTCTGCTACAACATCTCATCAGGTATTGGCTTCCTGTCCTCAAGACCCTGCCAGCTGGGTGATCACCTAGCCTTACTGCCTGGCCCAGGTATGGATGGATGTCCCACTGTCACACTTGTTTGATGCCTCATCTCTCTTGATCAAAAGTGTGGGATTGATGGGATGAGCATGATGGAGAGTGGAGGAGTGTGCTAGGTTGACAACAAATGTGGGGATGTCCAGTTTGCTGGACACCTGCTATTGCACCCTGCCTGCCCATCCAGTCTCTGAGCCCTCGTTCAGGATGCTGACTGACTGTTTTGCATCTGTTGAGTGAGGGATGGGTAACCATCTTCTCACTGATGCTTGATGCCACGACTGATTATCGCCTGCTGAGTCCTGATTTGGTGATCAGCTAACACAGTGGCTTGGTATGACCTTTTTATTGCTTTTCATGATTCCATGGGTGGACGAGGATACAGGTAAATGGCTCAAAGGTCACTCACAAGGCTGTGGATGGGGGTGCAATACCAAAGAGGCTTCATGCACATGTCTGGCCCTTTGACAAGTATAGGTGGAAGTTGGAGCCCATGAGCTATGACAGGATCTCTTGCTCTCACCGTGTAGTGTCAGGTCTCTCCCTTGCTCTGTGTCTCCCTCACGTGGTCTTTCCAGCAGCAGCAAGGTGGCTGAACTTCTTAAATGGTGCTGAGAGATTTCCGAAGCACAGTTCACATGTTTCACATGCCGCCATGGTTTCTGATGACTTAGGCCCAGAACTGGCACAGTAACCCTTTCACCTTGGTCAAACTGCATCACACAGCCAACCTAGATTTAGAGTGGAAGAGACTATGTGAGGATGTGGATTTGAGGAGGTGCAATTCATGGGCTATATTGGACGTCCCCACTTCTCTCTCAGAATAAAATCCTCTGAGGACTTCTGTGAACTATCTCCTACACCCTCTAAACTCAACTCTGTTCTCCCTCCTTCCCCCACTTCTCTCTAGCTACTCTGGCCCCCTTCAGCCTGAGAAAGATGGGGTAGAAGGAAGCCATCCATGAAGTGGTAGTGGGAGCCTGAGTGAGTCTTGCCTGACATGTAGGAATCCTTTAGATAGACAAGTAATGGTATCAGAATCCCAAGACAGGGTAGAACACTTAAGAGCACTGAGGGCTTTGAATATTACCGATTGTGTGCTTAGAACATAGAGTAGGTAATGAGGTATTGTAGAAGATGAGGCTAAAAGAGACAAGGAGAGGCCAGCTGACAGGAAGGATTGTAAGCAGGAAACACTTCATTGGGCTTGAATTTTAGAAAGAGCACTCTTTGGCAGTTTGGAAGATGCAGTAGAAACTGTGGAGATTTTAAAAAATTGAAAGTCAGGCAAGACAAAGGGAGGGGCTCAACAGCTCTTTCTCTAGAGTGTGTGAGTCCCTGGGCAAAATATTTTGGGGGAACCCTGTCTATATTTTAAAAATTGATTGAAAGTGTATTACAAAGCTTTTGAACCCATAAAAGATAATTAGCTGATGGTTTAAGAAATGGATATTTTCATAATTGTTTTCTATCCAATCAGTGCATGAAAAGATTCTTTGTAGGATCCAGGGCCCTGTCTCTTCCTGTTGAGGTCCAGGAACTATCTCTTCATGCTCTTTCATGTTAGATACGCGGTTCCTGGCTAATTTAGATCTCCCACTGCAAGAAAAAGGTAGCAAGGCAGTTAGTACTCACAATACCATGGCTCTTTGCAAGCTATTTGTACGGAAGTAATACAGATCTTTTTGTCCCTGCAACTCGCTAACATCAGTTATTTCGTGCTGGTTACATCATCATTCACACTGTGGCATCATCTGATGTGTTGCCTCTGGATACTGCTTCCAGTGCTTCTCTCGGGGGTTGTTATGGTGTGTCATTGACAATGACCACAAATGCAAGTCTTGCCCAGGGTATGCTAGGAAAAGGTGAGCAATAATTTGTTTTCTGTCATGTGACATTTATTGATCAGAATTTTATACCTTAAGTATAAAAGAGCACATATCCAGCCATGACTTCTTTTGAACTCTTTAGGCTGGAATCCCTGCATTCCTAGAATGTTGTCTCTTTTAGTGTTAATCCCACTGGTGCCTTCCACACCACCACCTGCAGATAGGAGAGGAGCCTGTGGGAAGAGCATGGTCCCACTAGTCAAGCAATGTCCATCCTTTGTCGGGAAGGCCTTTAGAATAACCTGAGAGGGGCACTTGGATGGCTCAGTCTGTTAAGCATCTAACTTTGGTTCAGGTCATGATCTCAGGTCCTGGGATCAAGCCCCATGTCGGGCTCCTTGCTCAGCAAGGAGTCTGCTTCTCCCTCTGCCTGCCACTCTCCCTGCTTATGGTCTCTCTCTCTCTCTTTCTCTCTTTCTGACAAATAAATAAATAAAATATATAAAAAAAAAAAAAAAGAAAGAAAGAATAGGCTGGTGGATATTAAAGCTGCCTTGCTGTTCACCCCACTGTTAATTTTGTAGCCATCTGCTAATATTTTCCCTGTGGTGGTTTCTAATCTGCTCTGAAAGTTTGTAGAACTTAATCCACTTTTAAAATCTTTTTCAGTTTCCCTTTTTCCTCAGGAATTCATTTAAAATCTTTACTAAAGTCTCATCATTCTCCCTTGCGTGCAACCCTTCCTACATAAGACCGTAAGGAAGATTTAGGGAAGGGAGTTGCTACTTACAGATAATTTACTATGACTCAAAAAAAAGGAAATACCAGAAGAAATCAGCAGCCCCAAATCCTTACAACTCAAATGGATTGGAGCGAAGCATGCCGATGAGTGTCACGCACCTGTGCTTATTCTGCGTTCAGGAGGCTGTTCTTGTGATCCCATTAACACCTCACTTAAAAATGAACTATTTTTGCTGGAAAGTCACATAATTTCTTCTCCTTTTCTTCTTCTTCTTCTTTTTTTCAAAATTCCTTTACCAAATGGCAACAGGAGCGTTTCCCTGTTTTCCGGAGAACAGTAGGCTATTGTGCCTAAAACTGGAAAGACAAACAGTGAAGGAGGCCAACCTGACAGCCCCAACCCAGAGACAAAAGGGCTGCTTTGAGATTCTTGCCGGCCAGCAGACAGTATTTTCATTATTTCAGTGAAGCTGAACACTGGAAACCTTTTAAAGGAGCAGCACTTTGTGTCTCACACACAGGGCAAGTTAGCTAACATAGGCCATACTCTCCCTGTCCCAAAGCTTCCAGAGACTACTGGCTAACAATCTATATAAAAGTGACTTCACTCAAGATGCAGAGACAAAACCCAGGCTGGTTGTAATGATGTCAGATCAAAACTGACCTCTGAAAAAACATGGAACAACTGAGAGGAATCTATTTCAGTGGCCTGCAGGCAGATGCCTGGTTAAAAATTAAGAGGAAGGATCCAGAACAGCAGTAAGGACCAGAACAGAAGCCAGGTCTATTCCAGGGGAGGATGGAGTGAGTCATGCAGGAGGAACTGCTTTTGGATCACTTGTCTTTTCGAGTCCTTGCACAGTGACCCCTGATATGTGGAGTCCCATGTCTTACTGGTCTTTGAAAAGGTTCCACTGCGGGAGAATTGTGCAGACTTGTTCCTCTTATCCTCCCTTCCCTCAGACCCCCTGCAAGGCCCTGTCAGCTGGAGAGGTGCTCATTATCAACTCACACATTTCACCATCCATCAGGACACAGCTCAGTGTCACCTCTTCTGAAACCTGCTTGTTCCTTTCACTCAGGATTAAGCTGTTACCATCATGAGCTTTAAACTTTATCTTTATACAGTGTACCTTGCATTTTATTGTGCTGTGTATTTTAATGAGATGAGCCTCGCAGACATGATTTTTTTTTTTTTTTAAGATTTTTATTTACTTGTCAGAGAGAAAGAGAGCACAAGCAGGGGGAGTGTCAGGCAGAGGGAGAAGCAGGCTCCTCAATGAGCAAGGAGCCCAACATAGGGCTCCATCCCAGGACCCGAGATCATGACCTGAGCCAAAGGCAGATGCTTAACAAACTGAGCCACCCAGAGGTCCCAACAGGCACGGTTTTTGTCATAGGCATCCCTGATCCTCTAAGAGCACTGGCACAGCACTTGACTTTTCTGGATTTTCTGATCCTTGGACATTAATTTAGAATGCCACAGGCTTGATAGATTTCAAAACAAATACATGCATATTAGCCATTTTGATTATCCTAGTCAGTTGAACATTCGTGGTATTGGGCCCTGCTAGATAGGGGTCTGCTTAGGATCCTCTCCCTGCGCCCTTCTCTCTGCTCTCACATGATCTCTCTCTCTCTCTCTCTCTCTCTCTCTCTCAAATAAATGGTTAAAAAAATATAATAAAATTTAAAAAAGAAAAAAAGAGAAATCATTGTCTAGCCCCAAATTATAAAACTAGTCTCCTAAATTTTCTTCTAGAAACATTATTTTTTTTTCATGGTTAGATAATCAAATGTGATCAACTTTTTCTAGACAGACATGTAAATATCCATGGCTCTTAAGTCTACCACTGTTCAGCCTAGTTCTATTTACAAATACGTAATAATACCTTGTGTAAGTTCTCAAACATTTACCTTTAATATCTTAAAAGAGAACACTAGCCAAGTTGATACCGTTTCCTACACTATGTTTATTTCTCCGAAAGCCCTTTGAACACAAAGCTAGATTAGGAAAGGCAGAAAAGATGGCATGCCAAAAAAATCTTTGGTGTTCGACAGTGCCAGGTTTAAATCCCACTGTTACTTTTTCGTTGTTTGTGACCTTGGGAAATTACGTAACTGCTTTCAGCCTTTGTTTTCTGATCTGGAAGACGGGAGTAATAATAGCTAAGATGTTGGACTGTTTGTTATGTGCTGATGTTTAACTCTGTGTCAAGTGTCTCACCTGTATGATCTCATGTAAGCCTCAGAGCAACTCTGTTAGTTCTGTACGGTTAATATCATATCATGTCCTCTTTGCAGATAATAAACAAAGCCACATAGCTCATGTTCTTGCCATAAAATGAGATAAACCATGTAAAGTGCTTAACTCAGTGCTCGGACCCTGTAAAGAGCTTCATAAATTAGGGTTCGTGAATACAGTAGTAATTATGGAAATAATTTGCATTATCCTCATCCTTAGGCACTTCGAAAGTTAGAGCTACATTTCTTATCCTCTTCAGGAAATGACAAGGAAACCTTTCGAGTTACACATGAGGAAATTATGACATCATGTGTTGGTGTGACTGGGGTTAGAAATCCTTACTGATTATACAACCAGTATCATAATTTCAGTGAATTGCTCAGTCTTGCTCACTCCATTCTACCAATCCTTCCTTCCTTCTTCCACCCAGCCAATATTTATTAAGGGCTTAGTATGTGCCAGACCTGTTCTAGAAGCCTGTAACATAGCAATAACACAACAGTCAAGTTCTTGGCCCCATGGAGATTACTTTATGGTTGGAATAGATGGACAATAAATAAATAAATTGGTAACTGTGTAATATTAATAAGTGCCATGAAGAGAAATGCATATTAAAATAGAGAGTGAAGAGGCAGGGGCAAAGGAATTCATTTACGTATAGAGAGGTCCAGAAGTCTGCTTTGTTGAGGTGACATTTGAATAGCCACCAATAGAAGTGAGAAGAGTCATGAGGATACTTGAGGGGGTAGAGGTTTGCAAGTAGAGAGAACAGTAATTTTGGGGACTGAGGTGGGAATGTATTAGAAATATCCAAGGAATAGCAAGGAGGCCAGTGTGCCTGGAACGGAGTGAGCATGGCAATAAATGAGACCAGAGAAAAACATGGGGTCAGATCATAGAAGGCTTTAGGACTTTGGTAAGGGAGGGTATTAATGAGAGGTAATTTTGCGTAATGATTAAGAACAGAGCTTCTGTTGGCAAATTCTCCAAGTTCATATGCTACTTTTCTTCTTATTTATGTGACCTTGGGCATTATGGTATCTCTTTGTGCCTCATGTGTATAATGGGTACACTTTGGTGCCTTATCTATACAGTTTCCTCATCTATAAAAGTGTATTAATAACATCAAGTTAGGACTGAGCAAATTCTGGATTTTTTAGCCTTTTTTTTTTTTTTTTTTTGGCATCCAGGCAAAATGCTGAAATTAAAGCATTTCTCTTTTGGAGTTGTGATTCATTGAAGGTAGTAAGATTTCACTTGCATAAATACCAAACTGGATTTTTTTAAACATTTATGTATTTATTTGAGAGAGATAGATTGAGTGGAGGAAGGGGCAGAGGGAGAGAGAGAATCCCAAGAAGACTCCCCGCTGAGCACCAAGCCTGATGTGGGACTCAATCTTACAACCCTGAGATCATGACCTGAACAGGAATCAAGAGTCAGACATTTACCCAGGCACCCCAGATTTTTTATTAATTATATAGAGGATGGTATTTCAGACTTCTATCATGACACAATTGGCAAAAGCATATCAGTGATAGTATTTCACTAATCAGTAATAGTATTGATCAATAAAAGTACTAATAACTAATTACAATGGCTAATCAGTAATAGTATTTCAACCAACAAATGGCTTTTATGTTACCAATGAGTTTCCAGAGAGACTTAAAGATAGGTCTGGATCTGAAGACAGATTGCATATCAGACCGTGTATCAGAATGAATTTCTCCTAGACTCAAGGAGAGTCTGATTCAGGGCATTTTGTCAGTATGGCTCAGGTACTATGAATGAAGACGAATTTAGGCCATAAGGATACAGCCTATAAAGGAAGACAGACGTTGATGGAAGCACATCAGTATTAGTGTTCTCATTATGCAGTATAATTAGATTTCAGGTCTAGACTCCTCTGAAAACAACACAAGCGGACAAGTACATTAGGCCAAGATTTTAATTCAGAGGGTAGGGTAAGAACACATATTTTGTGGGGTTGTTCTTTCTTAGGAAAGGGTGATACAGAGTATGTGTTGGGACTGATATACATTTGGCAGCCCCAACATCTTCAATGGCTTTGATTTACTCCCCCAAATGGAAAAAGAAACACAAGTGAGAAGGAAGTTGGGGTTTATTTGGATTTCTTGTTTCTAAATGGAGCATATTCTGTATTTATATCTCTAAACTGCCTTAGTTTGCCACTAGCCCAAAACTGAAGAGATTATTTTTTCCTCCGGGGTGGTAAGTAAGCAAAAGGTTTGAGCAGCACCCTCTATGCTGCGTTCTGAGGTTAGGGATGGTTGCCAGTATAAGAAGTCTTGCTCCATTTTCATTTATTCAACCATCACTTTGTTAAACATCCACCTTATTGACCATGAGAAGCTCAGAGTTCCACCCTCTCTGGTATCTTTGCTCTTTCCTCAGCAACAGGTTCAAGGGCAAGGAGAGTCCCTATAACAGGTTTCTGGGGAATACAGTGTTATTGGAAATGTTTAAATTAGTCGTTTCGGAGAAAGCATTCTGCTGACACTGAATGTGTGGGTACTTATCATCCCAAAGGGCCAGTTAAGATGAGCCTAGAAGTTAAGTCTCTAGAACAACAGGTCAAAGAATAAAAATCAGGGATGCTGTTGCCTAGCAGGGACACAGTAACTCCCATTCCCCCCATATCTCCTCCTTTCACTCCCAGCAGGGAAAAATGTGGCCATACCATGCGTTCTAATGCTTTTCCTTGATAGAGCCAAAACCTAAAACAGGAGGCCTAAGAGCTCAGGCTAGTCTAGGTAAAATACACTCACCAAGTTGCATCTGGTCTGCTCTAGGTCTCAAGGGAATGTGCTTGGGCTTTGGCTAGAGCCCAGCTAAATATAATATGCTCCATTGCCAGTGTCATTTTCTATCCATGCATTTCACTCCAGAACAGAATTCAGATTCACGGGGTTCCTTGGTATCAATCCCTCCATTGCCCGTATCCCTAACAGGTGGTATAAATTTGGTGAGCAAGAAAGCATTTTCACTGGCAAGTAGAGCATCTGGGGAGTAGAGGTCCTCAGAGAGTGAGGGAAGCTTTTATAGGATTTGGTATTAGCAGCAAAAGAGATTCCTTTTGGATGCCAGCTTGTCCAGGACTTAAAATGCTGGGCCCACAAAGAGCTGTGAGAGCCAAAACCAGTGCATCAGTCAGGCTGCCTGATGGATCTGGAGGCTCCTGACTGCCACTGCTGTGGAAGCTCAGCCAAGGAAGCCAAGCCAGGAGGATGAGCTCACCATTGCCTTATTAATGTCGCATGTGTAATACAAGTGGGTGGCAGGGAGAGTTCTCGTTCCAGAGAACACTATGTCTTACTGCCTAGTCAAATAAGGACAAGTACGTTTCAAAATGTGTGACATTTCAGCAGGAGACAGTCACAGGTCCACAACCCTTTCTCTGCAAATACAATATCCCCAAAGCTCTGAAAAACAGAAGGCTTTTTGTAAGTGCAGGGACAAAACTCATTTGGGGGGTAAAACCAGTTCTGACCATTACTTGCATCTCAGAGCACCTACCCATCACAATCATATCTGCTGTGTGCATTTTTGTTAGTTTGAAATTTGGGTTTAATTTCACTCTTGAAAATATCTAGGTGGCAGATTTTTCTCAGGGGTCACCCAGAAGTTTCACCACTGTTTTCCTAGAACTCCAGATATTTCTCTTCTTATTTATTATAGGATCGATCCATGCAAGGACAGTTCTGTAAAAATACAGGCCACACACGGCCATCTGCTCTGTGTTACAGAACTCTCTGATGTAGGGGTCAGGAGGATAATAGCCACAGAGCTTGTTGAGAACTGCCTGGAAGGATCTCTGCCATGGCTTCAAAGCTTGCTTGAGCAAAGCCTGCTTCCTGTAGCACACCACCAATTATCCCGAATCACTGCTTACCTATTGTAGGGTTTGCCGTTATGTCCTTCATACCCATTTGTGAATATTATGTGAGATTTTAAGTTGGAGTAAATAGAAGGGGCTATAGTATACCAATGCATATTAGAATTAACCTCCCTGGTTTCTTTTTACTTAATGGGGTAACTAGAAACTTCAACATTATATATGGGGTTTGCACTATACTTTTATTGGACTGAGCTGCCTTAGAGGGTTCTAGCTACTTTTTAAAATGAAACATATGCGTACATTTATAGAATACTTATATCTGAGGGATCACTAACACCTTCCATGCTTTCCCCTCAGCCTCAAGGCCTCTCAGGAAGCAGCTTAAATTGCATCTTCTCTTACTAATGACCAAAACCTCAAATGTTTGGAGGATTAAAGAAAACAGAAGGAAGTCAGAGAAGGGGAGATGGTCTCTGCTGGCAGTGTCCTTGTCATATGCTGTGAAGTGAGTTGGCCAAATGGTACTTCCCATGTGACATGTGAAAGGGAAGAAAACAAATTAGTGTTTAATCCTGATGTTGTAATCCAACCTCTAATCTCTCTCCTCCCTCTGTCTTCCAGGAGAGTGGGAGGCTTTGGGTTGGGAAGTTGAGTGACCTTCAGCATGACCAGGGTAGGGTGAGGGGAAGCTGGCTCCTCAAAACAAAGAGATAAATACAAAAACCAAAAACAGAGAGTAAGCATATGTTTATACTCAGTGGTCTGCTTTCATAGGAACCAGTAATCTCAGTCTGAGACAGTGGGATCCAGAGAAAGTCAAGGCAGTAAGAAGGAAATTCTAGAAGCCCCCATCACAGGGGACAGGGAGTAAATAGCTAAGTGAGCAGTCTTCCAGTAGATGATGAACAGACAGCTCTCCACTAAGGCTTGTCCCTGGAGGCAAAATGGCAACACCAAAATTATCTTTCTAGAATCAGAGTCTTCAATTTTCTCTCTTGCCATTCACATGTTGTCATTTTGCCATTACAAAGTAGAATGTTGGGGGAACCTGGGTGGCTCAGTTGGCTAAGCATCCAGCTCTTAGTTTTGACTCAGGTCATGGTCTCAGGGTCGTGGCATTGAGCCCCGGGTGGGCCAGAGAGATTCTCTCTCTCGTTCCGCCTGCCCCTTCCCCCAATGCCCACTTGTGCTCTCACACTCTCTTTAAAAAAAAAAAAGAAGAAAAAGAAGAAGAAATGGAATGATGTGTGAAGTAGAAACTACAGAAACTCCCCATGTCCACCCACAGATAATGTATGGATAGCAACATCTACAAATGTGTCACTCATTTATTTCTGCAACTGCAATATTCTGAATATTATTACTAACTGTCTTACACATAATGTCTTGGAACATTTTAAGAGAGGTGGAAATTTTTTAAATATCTTGCTTTGAATATGGTAGTACAGAAATATCTGTACTTTACAATTGATTTTCTAAGCACCATATAAGTATAGAATCAGAAATTTGCAGAAAATTTCTAGAATATTTTAACATTGAAGATATCATTGAAAGGTTGAGGTATTAAGATTTCTAAGATGCTTATACTGTCTTGGTATCTGATTTACCCTCTCTTTCCATGGTTTCTCTGTTACTTTAAGGTAAGATCATTGCAACATTTTTTCCTAACACCAAATACATCATTCCAACACCAAGCAAATCTCTAATTCTCTGACACCAAATGCGTGTCCAACAATGCAGTTAAATGCTAACACTAAGTACCCAAAGTTAGCATAGACCCCACAGGTTAAGGGCTCAGTCCTACAATGCTACCCCCGCTTCAGACTCTGTTACAAATAGGGTCTCCACCCCCCAACACTTATGCCTGGCTGACTACTAATTCAGGGGTTCCCATTATCCCCTCTCAGAGTCAAGAATTCATAATAATATCTTGCAGAGCTCAGGGAAGTGATTTATTTACTATTATTTGTTTATTTCAAAGGACATAACTCAGGAACAGCAAAATGGAAGAGATACAGAGGGCGAGTATGGGGGGGAGTGGTACACTCTCCTGGCTAATTCCACCTTCCCATACCTTGATGTGGTCACAAACCAGGAAGCTCTCTGAACCCCATCATTTTAGGATTTTTTTTTAAGATTTTATTTATTTATTTGACAGAGAGAGAGAGATCACAAGTAGGCAGAGAGGTAGGCAGAGAGAGAGAGGAGGAAGCAGGCTCCCCACTGAGCAGAGAGCCCGATGCGGAACTCTATCCCAGGACCCTGAGATCATTACCTGAGCCAAAGGCAGCAGCTCAAACCACTGAGCCACCCAGGCGCCCCTCATTTTGGGTTTTTATGGTGGTTTCATTACATAGGGGTGGTTGATTAAATCAATAGCCATTGGTGATTGATCTCAGTCTCTAGCCCCTTTCCCCTCCCTGGTGTTAGAGGTAAAAGTGGGGCTAAAAGATCTAACCTTTTAATCAGCAGTCTTCATGGCAACCAGCTCCCCAGGCTGAAGCCATCTAGGGCCCCTCCGTGAGTCATCTTATTAGCATAAAAAAGAGAGTAAATTTTAAGAATTTTAGAAGCTCTGGGGGGCAGCTGACTGTCTCAGTCAGTTGAGTTCAGACAATCAACTCTTGATTTTGGCTCAGGTCATGATTTCAGGGGTGTGAGGTCAAGCCTTATATCAGGCTCTGTGCTGAGCGTGAGGCTGGCTTAGATTCTCTTCCTTTCCCTCTGCCCCCCCACCACTGATGCCCCCTCTCTCTTTCTAAAAATAATAATAAAAATTTAAAAAATAATAATTTTAGGAGCTCTGTGCCAAGAATCAGGAACAAAGACCACGTGTTTATTGTTTTTATTATGTCCCCCAAATTATCATGATAACTAATATTAACCATTGACATTTGAGGATGTCAGACAGTGTTCTGGGTGTATGCAGGTATTTGCTCATCGCTGTGTGGTAAGGGCCGACAGGGTTAAATTGGAGAGAATGTATAACCCTCAGAGATTCTCTTGTCATAGATAGGAGAAGGGAGACACAGGAGTCAGCATTTTTAATAAATACTGTAGGTGATTCTAAGGTGCTCTACAGATTACTCCTTGGAAAGAGAAAATATACTCTTAAAACAGTTTGACATTGTTCTACTTTGTTTAGCCCAAATTGCAGTAAGATAAAATGGTATGTTTTATTCAGATTCAGAAATATCTAATTGATTTTCTTTAAAATATTTTTTTAGGTATTTATTTGTTTGACAGAGAGTGACCGAGAGAGAGAGAGAGAGAGTGAGGACAAGCAGGGGGAGCAGCAGAAGGTGAGGGAGAAGCAAACTCCCCACTGAGCATGGAGCCCGATGCCAGGTTCAACCCAGGATCCTGGGATCATGACCTGAGCCAAGGGCAGAGGCTTAGCTTACTGAGCCACCCACGTGCCCTAATTCATATTCTCTAAAACTGATATATCTAATATTTGCAAAGATTTTATTCTAATGCTAATTTCACATCATAGAACTCAAGAGGCACTCAGGCCAATTTGGTTTCTGAAATGGAAAGCAAAGAAGTACTTGAAAATTTCTAGTGCTCCCATAGACTTAGTCAAGAGTTACACCTTAGCAATAAATCCAAAATCTAAAAGTAGACCTCAACCTCATCACTATTGACATTTGGGACCAGAGAATCTTTGTGGGGAGCTCTCCTGTGCATCAAAGAGTGTTTAGCAGCATCTCTGACCTCTACTCACTAGATGCCAGGAATGTGCCCCACTTTCCTGCCTCTAGTTGTAACAAGCTGTAAAATCTCCAGACATTGTTCCATGTTCTCTGGGAGGCAGAATCTGTTTCAGTTGAGTACTGTGATTACCTCCCCTCATCATCCTTCTCCTTTTTTTAAATGGTTTATTGGGGGGGGGAGGGGGGGTTACTACACAAATAAGAAAGCTAATTAAATGTAAAAATGAGCTCAAGGTCAATAAGAACAAACCACTGGTTCTTCCTCTGGCCCACCAGGTGCCTTCTGGAACTCAAATAAGAGTGCCTAGTGGGATGGGATAATGTCAGAGAACTTTGTGCCTGAACTTTCCTCCCAGCATTTAATGTGATCTTGAAATACAGACTGAATCATTCTGCCCATTTTTGTCACAATTCAAAGTTCCCAAATTAGACCGTTAAAAGCATTACCTTGTCCACAGGAACATTTCCAGGAGCTTCCATTTTCCACATTTCTAAGAGTCCTTTGGGGTTGAGCATGTGCTTCTACATAGGCCTCTCTGTAACTATTACCATCAGAAGGAGGACCTGGGGTTTCTGGGGCCTCAGGGGATCCAAGATGCGAGAAATGACAGCACAGGAGATATTGCCCATGTTACTACTAGTTTGCCTCAGGTTGTTGAGACTGGTCCAAGCCATTCCATCTTGCAGGAAAGATGCAGGTGGCCAGGCTGCATGGAGAGACATCAGCTGATCACTAATTTCCCTGTAGATTCAGGAACTTTATGCGTAGCAAGGAAGAGGAAAACAGAGATAAAATCTTCTCACCTTTGCTCTCCAGAAAACGAAATATATCCTCTTAGAATCTGTTTGGATGATTCTGTTTCCACAGGATGATTCAACTGTGGAAACCGTTTTAGGTTTCTAATAAGAAATGAAAAGGAGCTTTCTGAAATTGTCCTTGTAAGGGGCCTCTCGCGTGACTGGGCCTGGCCAAATGTAATTGGACCAACTGGTCTGTGATGGGTCCAGGAGTGAGGGCTACCAGAAAGACTTCTTTCCCTAAACCCACTCCCGTAGTCATCCCACTCTTGTCTGAAATTAGAAAAGCATTCAGAGGAATGAAGTTACAGCTTACAGCCCATCCACAGCCCTTTAAGAAATTCAAATATCCCTGGGAAGAGTAACAGTTGTGATGACATCAGTCATTCACACTTCAATGTGAATTAGTTTACTATCTGGCACAAAAATGAGGAATTAGTATTGACACTGAGACTTTGAGGGTATTTTTGAGGGAGGTGGGAAGGGAGGAATTGTTTGGGGCATGGTATTTTAACACTGATTATCTAGAATGAAGAGTCTGAAGCACAAATTAAGTGCTAACAATTTCCTTTTTTATTTAATGCTTTATTACCATTGCTGTTTCAAACTATCAAAATAACACATGAAACCAAACAATACAGAAGCCTGTAATATAAAAATGTACAGTTTCCTCCCTCATCCAGTTCCACTGTCACATAAATCAGTATTAACATTTTGTTTATTAGGTATCTTTTCATTGGGTTTCTTGGGCATGTTTTTCCATGTTTATACAAACTCACATATGCATGTATACTATATAAGGAGAGTTTTTTATGGTTTTTGGTCTTTTGTCTTTTTTTGTTTTTTTAAATGAGATTATCCTATATGCTTAATAATTTATCATGGACATCTTTAAAAGTTAATGCCTTTCTCTCATTCTTTATAAGAGTTGTATATATTCTATGAAATAGATATTTCATTGTTTATTCAACAATTTTTCAGTTTGCAGCTTTGCCTTTTATTTCCAGTTATTTCCTATTAAAGGTAATGCTTCATAATGTGGTGATCTATAAATAAATTGTGATATAGTCATATAATAGAATATCATGGTCAAAAGGAAGGGACCAGATGTAACAGCACATTTAAATCTTAAAAACCAATCTTGAGTGAAAAAAGTTGCAGAATAAAATTACCTAGTATATAAAATGTTAATCATATAAAATAAAACCATGTATTGATTATAGAAATGTATATATGTACTAAAACTTTTTACAAAAGAAAAGTACTTCCAAAAATATCCAGTAGCTGTATCTTCATGTGCTGTTGCTTTACTTCTATAAGACGCATTTATAGGGTATGTGACCCAGGACAAAGACAGCGAATTTCTGTTCCTTTTTCATATGACATGGTTTGGGGTGAATTCACTATTCTGTTTACCAGCTTTTAAATATTTTTTCAGCTTGTCTAATTATATAAATCCTATTTGGAAAAGATAGAGACATAAGAAAAATAATAATAATTTAAAATTCTTCTTCAAGTATATCACTCAAACTGAACACAGAATTCCTAGGGGAGTTTGAACAGGATGTATTTAAGCTGACAATTCACTTTCTTTGTTCTCAAGCCTATACTCTAGGGATGGTGAAGAATTGTGTTCACTCTTGAGGGCATCAATCTTAGTAGTTTGATGCTGAGTCTTGAAATGATAAATATTCCAAAAGGCATATGAGAAAATATTTTCTTAATGGTCCCAATACAAAGCTTGAACAGTTTGTCAACCCCAAAGAGATACAGAGTAAAAGAATGAGGACTAGGCAAGTCTGTACCCTTGAACTTTAGGTTCAAGGGCTTATGCAGTTTGTACATGGTATAGATATTGAGGTTGAAATGTGGGATACAGGAGACAGGAGTACACAGATACACAACCCAGCCAGGATCCTCCATGTCAACAGTCTTCCTTTGACGGTGTTGTTCTATCTGCATTGATGTGCTTCAACAGACCAGCAGGTCCTGGGCTGGTGTCCGGGCACATGGTCACTCTGGGAAAGAACCTTGGGTACAGTTTGCAGCTATGGTGCCTCTAGACTCTCCACCTGTGACTGCAGGAAGCCTGTCTCCTGGTGCTCTTGAGTGGCGGTGCTCTTCTGCTCTCCCGCATTCTTTGCCAGGCAATTTGGCAAGGGCAACCGAGGGGAAGTAAAACAGGCACCCTTCAGTCCTTCAGCAAAGGACAGGCTTGCTTGCTTCCTTCCTTCCCCTTTCTTTCCTTCCTTCCTTTTCTTTCCTTCTTCCTCCAGAGATACAGTTGACGTATAACATGGCATAAGTTTAAGGTGTACAACCTATTTATTTGCTCTATTTATATATTGTAATATGATTACCACTGTGGCTTTGCTAACACCTCCGTGGTCACATAATTAACATAGTATGTTGTGATCAAGATATGTAAGATTTAGTTTCTTAGCAACTTTGAAATACATAATATAGCATCGTTGACTATAATCTCAATGTTGTGCATTAGATATCCAGAACTTATTAATCTTCTAGGTGCCAGTCTGTATACTCTTAAACAACATCTCCCCACTTACCTCATCTTCTGATATCTACTACTCTACTCTGTTTCTATGAGTTCTGCTTTTTTTAGATTCCACATACAAGTGATATCACACAGTATTTATCTTTCTATCTCTGACCTATGTCACTTAGCATAATGCCCTCAGGTTTTATCTATGTTGTTGAAAATGGCAGCATTTCCTTCTTACTCATAGTTCAATAATACTTCATTGTATGCATATATACTATATCTTCTTTATCCATTCATCCATTGACAGACCCTTAAGTTGTTTCCATATCTTGGCTATTGTGAATAATGCTGCAATAAACATGGGAGTGTGATACCCTGTTTTCATTTCCTTTAGATATATACTTAGAAAGGGGATTGCTGGATAGTATGGTAGTTCCATTTTTAATTTTTTGAGGAACCTCCATAATGGCTGAGCAAATTTTATAATCATACTACAGTACTTAAGAATTCCCTTTTCTGGGGCACCTGGGTGGCTCAGTTGGGTGCCCCTGCTGATTTTTGCTTTTGTTGTCTGCCTTCAGCCCAGGTCATGATCCTGGTGTTCTCGGATCGAGTCCACATCAGGCTCCCTGCTGGGTGGGGAATCTGCTTCACCCTCTCTCTTTCTTTTTTTCTCTCTCTCTCAAATAAAATCTTTTTAAAAAATAAAATAAAAAGAGTTCCCTTTTCTCCATATCTTTATAATTTCTTATCTTTTATTTTTAAGATTTTATTCGTTTATTTTTCAGAGAGAGAGAGTATGTGCACATAAATAGGGGGAGCAGCAGGCAGGGGGAGAAGCAGGCTCCCCACTGAGCAAAGAGCCTAATGCAGGACTCGGACCCTGGACCCTGGGATCATGACCTGATCTGAAGGCAGACACTTAACCCAAGTGTCCCTATTTCTTGTCTTCTTGATAATAGCATTCTAACACTCGTGAGGTGAGATCTCATTGTGGTTTTGATTTGCATTTCCCTGATGAATAGTGATGCTGAGCACCTTTTCATGTTACCTGTTGGCCAATTGGATATTTTTTTTTTTGGAAAAATGCCCATTCAGTTCCTCCACTCGTTTTAAAACTGGATTGTTTGTTATTGAATTGTATGAGTTCTCTATTACGTATTTTATTTTATTTTAAATTTTTTTTAATGATTTTATTTATTTATTTGAGAGAGAGAGAGAGAGAGCATGAGAGGAGAGAGATCAACGGGAGAAGCAGACTCTTTGCCAAGTAGAGAATCTGATGTGGGACTCGATTCCAGGACTCCAGGATCATGACGTGAGCTGAAGGCAGTCGCTCAACCAACCGAGCCACCCAGGCGCCCCTCTATTACGTGTTTTAGGAATTAACCTCTTGTCAGAAGAATGGTTTGCAAGTATTTTCCCTTATTACTTCGGCTGCCTTTTCGTTGTGTTGCTTTTTCTTTTGCTGCACAAGGTTTTTTAGTTTAATGTAGTTGCCCCTGCTGATTTTTGCTTTTGTTGCCTATGCATTTGGTGTCAGAGAATTTCCTAACTATATATTTTTAAAACCTCTCACCTCATCCACTTGTCAGAATTCCCTCCTCAAGGTAAGTTATCCTACCTAAAAACACTACCTAGTTGTAGAGGTCACAAGCTGAAGTCTCTCTAAACACTTGCTGAGAGGAAACGGGGTCTGGGGCCCAAGGGGACAAGGAGGAAACCACTAAGCCGAGTGTTCATTATATACCCCAAGTTCTAGAGAGGGAATTGGTATGTCTCCCTGCCCTATTGCCCATCCACCCTTGAAACTGTCTTTCATACTATTTGTAAGTAACCGTAATGTGTCAGGTGATCCTTCTCTTTGTTCCTATAGTTCACTATACTTACTACTATCTCTGAATTTGTAACAAATCTAAAATTTTAAAATGGAAGTATTCATGAGGGCATGTTCCAACTGATACTAAGTCTCTTTAGGTCTTTAATTCCCTAATGCAAAGCCAAATTTATTATTTATTCACGTTATGGGCAGTATGGAACTTCTGCTCCCAAGGTATATGCAGCCTTTAGGTACAAGACAAATAATGTTCAAATGACACCCTGGTGTACCCTATTTCCCCACAAAAGTCAGTAGAACGTCTTGGTCTAATTTGGGAGTCCTGTACGTATTCCTAACCCAGCGTTGTGACAGAACGCACACTAATCAGCCTCAGCTACTAGATCATTAGCCTCTAGAATTCAGAGACTTGTTTTTATTTAGATTCATCTTTTTACTTTTAGCTCCCAGTATAGTGCCTTGTACATAGTTGGCACTCAACAAATGATTGAAAATGGAAGAAATGGAGCAGGGATGGAAACCAACACGTACTGAGTGCCCGCTGCATAGCAGGCTCTGGACTAAATGCTTGCAAAAGTTATTGCATTAATTGGTGTTTGTTAGTGTTCTGTATGCTGGATAGCTCCAAGAGTTGCACTAGGGCTAGTGGAGACAACAAGAAGATATGTTTCTGCTCAGTAATAAGAACTTTGTATTGTTCAGAGGTGACCAACTATGGAGCCGGCTGTCTCAGGGAGGGTGAGTTCCCTGTGACTCCACATGACTGAAGATGGTATGTAGGGACTCAGGCATCAAGTGGGGTGAGGGCTGTCATCCAGACCAGGGCTCCTCAATCAGGTGTCTATGGAGGCCAAGCAAGGAGCATAAATCAGAGAAGTGACCAAGTGTAGAAAGTACTTCACTTTTCCCTTAACTCCATGTAAAACAGTTGCAGCAACATGATGAACAGTGTTTGACTCTCAGCCTCTAAATTGGAGATATAATAGGGAGCAATGGGGGTCTGGGTAAACTTCCTCTAAAGAGCACAATTGTCACTCAGCACTGATAGTTTTCATGCAGGAACGTGGATCCTCTTTTAAGAAATCTTTCTATGTTTGAAGAAAAGCCAGGAATTCACCTTTTTATAGAAAAGCTTCTAATTCTTAAATGTGCTATCAAATTTCACTGGGAGAGAAAACCCCACTATGGGCCACATAACACATATGTACATTTGGCCTATGGTCAGTTATCTCTGTAACTAATGATGTTTAAGGTAACTTTAAACCTGAGAATCTGGGAATATTTGCTTTATAGAATGGTTTATTTTTTATTTTGTTTTTAAAGATTTTATTTAATTATTTTACAGAGATCACAAGCAGGCATAGAGGCAGGCAGAGAGAGAGAGGAGGAAGCAGGCTCCCCGCTGAGCAGAGAGCCCAACTCCGGGCTCGATCCCACAACCCCGGCACCATGACCTGAGCTGAAGGCAGAGGCTTTAACCCACTGAACCACCCAGGTGCCCCTATAGAATGGTTTAATCTGGTGTTGGGTGATAAATGATAAACCTTGACGTTGAGTGACAACATCTTAGGTTCACAAAGTTACTCACTTTAACTTTTATGCAAGGGGATTGATTTGTGTTGGCTCTATTTTATTTCACTGCTTTTTTGTCATTACCATCATTGCATCAGAGGCTTATCTGATTATTTTACGTAACTTCATCAACCACAGCAGTTGATTGATAGCACAGAGACAGAGAAAGCCAGGTAATCTTATTATGACTTCCTAGCACAGAGCTCAGCTCTCAGGGGCCATGGACTGACTATGATGAATTAAAACCTTGTCTGAGATGATGTACACATCAGTAGTCATATTTTGATGGTTCTGGAAACCATCTGGAAACTGGAAAGAATGATCTTTCCAGTGCTCTTTTAGCAATTAGAAAAGCCCCATTTCTAGTGAAGCTTTTTTGACCAGGAGGTCAAAAAAGACTTCAAATAGAAGCTTTTATCCTTCTGTATCTTTATCCTTCTATAAAAATGACATCTTAATTTGGGTTGATAAAAGCTGTTTCCTGTTATCTGGAATTCAGGAAAAATGGTGCAGGAACCACTCCTGTCTTCTCAAGGGAGGATATACAATGTCCTAGAAGGCTGAAATTGTTGATTTCTAAAATGATCAAGATCAGCTCTGCTGTAGACTATAGAAGAAACCCAAGGGCAGATCTTTCCTTTCTTTTCTTTCTTGAGTTAGCCTGTTTGTTTGTTTGTTTGTTTGTTTCATCACTGAAATGATCCTCTTCACCATCCTTACAATTTTCATGTGGTCTTAAAGTAATGGTGCCAAGGAGGCTATTTGGCCCACTTGTAGCATTGTAAGACTTAAGAGTTACCTTCTTAGAAAAAGGAGACCTGGAGTCCCATATGGGGTATCCTCTTCTCCAGGAAACAGGATTAGGGATAAGCTTGTGGTAAGGTACAAGAGATAATTTTTCTGGGGTATCCCTACTATCTGTCTCTTTCCTAACATAACATGACATGAGCAATGTTGGGAGAAAAGCCTCCTTGGGACTCTAGGTTTCAGGTATTACAAGTTAGGTACTGACTTCTAGATTCCGACAGCCCCAAATTTCCCTTTGCTTCCCCAAGCAGAGGGAGTGGTGGCTGTTTCCTATACTTGCTGTCTGTGTCACCTCGCTGTGTCTCCTTTTGCGCTTTGGTCCCTCCAACAACTTGTGTAACCGGTTCCTCATATGAATTTGTCTGTTGTTGCAACTTCTGTCTCCTGACTGGACCCTGACAGATACAACTTGCTTTAACATAAATTCTTTACTTCTACTTCTGTCAGAGAATTATGTTGTCGGTAAATATGAGGGGGCCTTAAGACTACCAATTTGACTTTTATAACTTCGTTTGAGGCAAGAAGACTGATGGAGGAAAGCAGTTAAAATCATGAGCAAGTGTGGATTTTGAGATGACTTACTATCCCATTTCCTTTTTGTCACTGTGGGCCAGGTGTATCTTGGAAACAGCATTTAGGGCAGTTTATTCTTTTTAAGCTCACGCAGTTTCTGACTTTAATGTGCGAATTCAGTCCATTCATAATTATTGTAAAAACAGATGGACTTGGTTTTAATTCTTTCATTTTACTCTGATTTTTACAAATGAATTTTACAGTTGGTTCCTTTCCTCTTTTCCCTGTTTATCCTGGTTTGGTCACCCTAACTTTTATCTCCATGACCCTGAATAATCAAAAGTTAGCTATATGACTATAGAAAAAGGTCTTGTATGTTTTTAATTTGAAAAAAGACCAGAGCTTTAAAATGCCTTTTCTTGGGGCGCCTGGGTGGCTCAGTGGGTTAAGCTGCTGCCTTTGACTCAGGTCATGATCTCAGGGTCCTGGGATCGAGTCCCACATTGGGCTCTCTGCTCAGCGGAAGCCTGCTTCTCTTCCTCTCTCTCTCTCTGCCTGCCTCTCTGCCTACTTGTGATCTCTGTCTGTCAAATAAATAAATAAAATCTTTTAAAAAATAAATAAATAAAATGCCTTTTTTCTAATGGTCATGCTGTCATTCACATGGTTCTGCCAGGAAATATTTTAGGGAAACCAGGTCAGTGGAAGAGATCCAGAAGATGTCATCCTGGGTACTTTGGACTCCACAATGGTGAGATTGCTTTAGCTCGCCATTAGATATTTCCACAGGCACACTCTAAAGTGTAAAGAAAAACAAATCAAAAGAGAAAACCTTGAAATAAAAAAAGTTCTGCTATGAAAACAGCTTTAGTAACCAACTTAATGTGAAAGTTGGAGCATGCCTTTCTGCTCTGACAATCTTGCTATGCTTTTCCTCTCTTAGTAAAATGCTGCTTATACTGGCAAGCTCCTATCCTTTGAGATGCATCCCAAGAGTCTTTTCAGTAAATCTCTCCCTGACCATCTTCTCCAAACTTGCTTCCTTCTTTGTGCCCCATCCCCACCCCCCAGGACTTACGCACGCCTCCCTTACAGTCCTTATAACACTGTTTTGCAATTATTTTCCTTTGCTCTAGGTTATGTGCTCTTTGAAGGCAAAAACTTTCATTCATCTTCCTATCTCCAATACTAAGTGCCGGTGCTTAATAAATGCTTGTTGAGTAAATGATTAATTATTTTGCCAATAGTAGTGGCTTATTTACAGCTACATATTTCTGGCATCTCTTTTTTTTTTTTTTTTTTTTAAACTTTTTATTTTTTATAAACATATATTTTTATCCCCAGGGGTACAGGTCTGTGAATCACCAGGTTTACACACTTCACAGCACTCACCAAAGCACATACCCTCCCCAATGTCCATAATCCCACCCCCTTCTCCCAAACCCCCTCCCCCCAGCAACCCTCAGTTTGTTTTGTGAGATTAAGAGTCACTTATGGTTTGTCTCCCTCCCAATCCCATCTTGTTTCATTTATTCTTCTCCTACCCACTTAAGCCTCCATGTTGCATCACCACTTCCTCATATCAGGGAGATCATATGATAGTTGTCTTTCTCTGCTTGACTTATTTCGCTAAGCATGATACGCTCTAGTTCCATCCATGTTGTCGCAAATGGCAAGATTTCATTTCTTTTGATGGCTGCATAGTATTCCATTGTGTATATATACCACATCTTCTTGATCCATTCATCTGTGGATGGACATCTAGGTTCTTTCCATAGTTTGGCTATTGTGGACATTGCTGCTATAAACATTCGGGTGCATGTGCCCCTTTGGATCACTACATTTGTATCTTTAGGGTAAATACCCAATAGTGCAATTGCTGGGTCATAGGGCAGTTCTATTTTCAACATTCTGAGGAACCTCCATGTTGTTTTCCAGAGTGGCTGCACCAGCTTGCATTCCCACCAACAGTGTAGGAGGGTTCCCCTTTCTCCACATCCTCGCCAGCATCTGTCATTTCCTGACTTGTTGATTTTAGCCATTCTGACTGGTGTGAGGTGATATCATTGTGGTTTTGATTTGTATTTCCCTGATGCCGAGTGATATGGAGCACTTTTTCATGTGTCTGTTGGCCATCTGGATGTCTTCTTTGCAGAAATGACACAAAAACAGACACATAGATCAATGGAACAGAATAGAGAGCCCAGAAATAGACCCTCAAATCTATGGTCAACTAATCTTCGACAAAGCAGGAAAGAATGTCCAATGGAAAAAAGACAGCCTCTTCAATAAATGGTGCTGGGAAAATTGGACAGCCACATGCAGAAAAATGAAATTGGACCATTTCCTTACACCACACACAAAAATAGACTCAAAATGGATGAAGGACCTCAATGTGCGAAAGGAATCCATCAAAATCCTTGAGGAGAACACAGGCAGCAACCTCTTCGACCTCTGCCGCAGCAACATCTTCCTAGGAACAACGCAAAAGGCAAGGGAAGCAAGGGCAAAAATGAACTATTGGGATTTCATCAAGATCAAAAGCTTTTGCACAGCAAAGGAAACAGTTAACAAAATCAAAAGACAACTGACAGAATGGGAGAAGATATTTGCAAACGACATATCAGATAAAGGACTAGTGTCCAGAATCTATAAAGAACTTAGCAAACTCAACACCCAAAGAACAAATAATCCAATCAAGAAATGGGCAGAGGACATGAACAGACATTTCTGCAAAGAAGACATCTGGCATCTCTTTTATTTTTGCTTTTTTTCTAAAGTGACAGGAAAAAAAAATTTCAGAGTTAATGTTGCCTCTAAGGAACACAAGTAGTATCCTCACTAGTCCTATCGTGTTCCCCTAATAGTTTGAGAATTTGGGTTGAGGTTCTCTGCAGCCTTGTGTCTCTCTGCACCTCAAAGATTCTTTGGCAGATTCCTGTGTGTGTATCAATGACTAACCATCTGAAGTCAATTTTCAACCTTCTTGCTCATGGGCAAACATTGGCAACTAGCCTGACTGGTAGGCCTACTCGCTAAAATCATTTCCAATAAGGCTTCCTTAGGACTTAACCCAGTTTTGAGTAGTTGGAGATTTCATTAAATGAACCCCCATCCTTTAACTTAAAATGATCTTTTTAATCTCCTCTTCCCCAGATTAAAGCCTTTATTTAGTATGACAGCAACTGAATTCCCCAACTCTGCCAGACATTCAACTTGATTATAAGTTCAGTCGGTACCTAAAATCAATGCAAAAAAAGTAAAGTCAGAAGGTTTGAAATATAAATCCATTAAGGTCTGACATTTTCTCAAAATTGTAGTGAATAACACACAGTCACTCTCTGCTCCAGCTGTAAAAATAACACTTTGAATTTAAACTAAAATAAGTATGTTGGGCCTCCTTTATAAGAAATGCACCATTTTTGGGCGCCTGGGTGGCTCAGTGGGTTAAGCCGCTGCCTTCGGCTCAGGTCATGATCTCAGGGTCCTGGGATCGAGTCCCGCATCGGGCTCTCTGCTCGGCAGGGAGCCTGCTTCCCTCTCTCTCTCTCTGCCTGCCTCTCCATCTACTTGTGATTTCTCTCTGTCAAATAAATAAATAAAATCTTTAAAAAAAAAAAAAAAGAAAGAAATGCACCATTTTTAAAAATGCAGAGAGACTATTGGGAAGTAATTTCCACAAATGCAAGGACCCCTCATTTAGAGTGAATACAGTGAATATCACCACCAAACTGGCTCAAATACAAGGGCTAACGGAACTTTTGTCATGGAATCCACTTGAGGGAAAGGGATTGTTGGCAAGACAAATTCCTCCGGAGGGTTTCCAACCTCAAGCATTCATGGAGGCAGGAGACTGTGGGGTGATCCTACGAGATCCGTGCCACATTTGGCAGAGTAGACGCTCGTGGTCTCCTCCAGGAAATGAAAACCCAAACCAAACCGTAGAGGCCTTTTGCTTTTGCCCACTGACAGGCTGAAACAGTGAATCAGCTACACAACCTGCAGATATTTAACTCTGTTACTAGACGGAAGAGTTTGGATAGGTTTAGTCACGTTATTTCTTTCTCCTTCTGGGCTTTCAGACTGCCTTTTCCAGCTCTCCTACAAATCAGATGTGGCCACGTGCCTGAGTTTTGTCCATGAGAAATTCCCACTAGACACTGACCAGGTGCCCTACAATCCAACTCAATTCTGACACTACTTATCAAAAAAATAGCATCAGATCCCACAGGTTAAGGACTCAGTTATGTAAGACTGCACCTCTACCCTCTTGGGAAGTCAGTGCCAGTATAGGTCTGTTATGTGTGCTTCTGACCAGGTGGCTATAGATGGGAGGTTCCTACAACCCCCAGCTTAGATTCAATTAATTTGCTAGAACATCTCACAGAACTCAGTTCTGTGAGTATATGTTTATGTACAATAAACATATACATAAAATGTTTATGTATAATAAACATTTACCAGTTTATTATAAAAGGATATGTAACAAAACAATACCTGTGGGAATGGGCTCAGAGCTTCCATGCTCTCTGAGCATACCACAGTCCTTAAAATTTCCATGCAGTCACCCACCCAGAAAGCTCTCCGAATCTAGTCCTTTTGGTTTTTTATGGAAGCTTCATTACAGAATCATGATTGATTAAATCAATGGCCATTGGTGATTTATCTCAATTTCCAGACCCTCTCCCCCTCAAAAATCAGGGGGCGGATTGGAAGATCCAGCTGTCTGCTGTCAACACCTAGGTGATTCCAGAGGTTTTAGGAGCTCTGTGCCAGGAACAAGGATGAAGACCAAATATGTATTTCTTATTATAAATCGCAATACCACAGATTAGACATAATGGATATTAAAAATAATGTTTGCAAAGAGTTTTTAATCATGTAAATGATTACTGCTAAGTGTAGCAGAATGAGTCATCTTAAAATATGAGTGTAGGAATTCTGGACATGCCACCTTAAAATATGCTGCTTTGGCATATTAATTATTTTGAGTCGCAGGCATTTGAAAAACATTAAATGCAAGGAGGAGCTTTCTCTGAACTCCTCATATCTGCCCCAAGACAGAACAACAAAAGGAACTCAGTTATCCCCTTCCTGGGAGTTTTACCAACTAGGAATTACTGACACAGCACCCAAACTTTATCGCATTCTATCATCTCTCCCATCTATTTTTTTCTAAGAACCCATTCATCTTCCCTAAAAATCACTTACTTTCCCCTAAGAGGCCTATATTCTCCCTTCCCTTCCCAATTAAGATGGTAGTTAAGCCTGAACTCGGAACCACCTGAGTTACTCATTTTTCCCTGGGCATCTCCCAAATATACATGAAGTATACATGTTTATAAACTTCTTTTACTACAGAGGTCTTTGCTAAGAACTTCTAGGGTAGAGAGAAGATTAATTTTCCTCCCCCTGCAGTTGTTAGAATGATATGTGAAACGAACAAGATATAAAATATTTTTTCTAAATCATCTCCAAAGCATTTTTGGAAAGTGGGAAAAAAATATGCCAAAATGTTCAAGTTGAAAATGAAAGAATAATTTCACTGGAAATCCATATCTCTTCACGTATATCCAATACTACGCATCCTTTGGAGAGCTCCTTTTCTCCTCTAGCCTTGGTCCTCCCCAAGGAATGAGAAGTATTCTGAGCTAAAAGGCATGACTATCTGGAGTTCAGCTCCCACCACAGCCCCTCACTTTTATTCCATGCTGCAGGTATCCTAGACTCTGGAATTCCTGCTACTTTCCTCATTTTGGGTCTGTTTTCCTGAGGTAAGAGGGCGTCTATTATGCATATCCTTTAACCCAAAAGGTGGCCAAGGAACAGCTGTTTGTGGGAGTGGGGAGCTGTGATATGGGTGTGTAGGGGAGGAAAAGTAATTTCCCTCTACCTTTTTAAGTTCTTGGTTAGACTTCTATAACCAAAGACAGATTAATAAGAGAAAAACAAACAGAAGTTTATTAATATGTATACCTCATATTTGCATGGGAGATACCCAGGGAAAAATGAGTAACTCACAGTCCCTACACCTGAGTTTAGGGACACCTGGGTGGCTCAGGCAGTTACACATGTGCCTTCAGCCCAGGTCATGATCCCAAGGTCCTGGGATGGAGTCCTACATGGGCTCCCTCCTCAGCAGGGAGCCTGCTTCTCCCTCTGCCTGCCACTCCCCCTACTTGTTCTCTTTCTTTCTCTCTTTCTCTGACAAATAAATAAATTAAATCTTTTTTAAAAAATGAGTTTACATAGTATCTTAGCAAGGAAACAATACATTTTTATAGAAGTGACAAGACTTTGAGTCTCAAAGTACAGCAAATAATAGGGGGGCTGATATGTAGGAAACTAATGGTAGACAAAAGCTGGATAGTAAAGTTTGTTATATAGATTTTTCCAGTGCCATCTCCAGCCTGATAGGATCTAAAGTCATATATGATAATCAAGTTTTGTCCTCTTGTTAGAGAGGAAAAGAGGGATACCTTTGAAAATTTATGTCCTGGTTTTAGGCAAATAGAGAGCAGAGAGCTTTTTTTTTTTTTTAATTTATTTTTATTTATTTATTTATTTATTTATTTATTTGACAGAAAGAGAAAGATCACAAGTAGGCAGAGAGGCAGGCAGAGAGAGGAGGAAGCAGGCTCCCTGCTGAGCAGAGAGACTGATGCGGGCCTCCATCCCAGGACCCTGAGATCAGGGCCCGAGCCGAAGGCAGAGGCTTTAACCCACTGAGCCACCCAGGCACCCAGCAGAGAGCTTTTTTATACCTGTTTCTTTTCAGTTGCGTTCAGCTCAAAATAATCCTTATGTGAAAGGGGTATGTTTTAGGGTTTCATATTCTGCTACCCCACAGATGGTGCTTGAATGCATGACCTGAGGTCCACACAAATATGCATAGAGCCCCTTTTGATACAAATGGTCTTAGGGATGGGGAGAGAAATGGAATTGGCTGCAGGCCAGGAGACCAGGGCTGGCTTTCCTTGAATTACTATGTTCTACTGTAAAATTTGCAGGAGTTTGTGAATTCTAAATTTAAACTTGGTTTCCAGATCATTATGAAGATGTATTAGTCAAAATTAAAGATAGAGGGGCGCCTAGGTGGCTCAGTGGATTAAAGCCTCTGCCTTCGGCTCGGGCCCTGATCTCAGGGCCCTGGGATGGAGGCCCGCATCAGGCTCTCTGCTCAGCAGGGAACCTGCTTCCTCCTCTCTCTGCCTGCCTCTCTGCCTACTTGTGATCTCTCTCTCTCTCTGTCAAATAAATAAATAAATATTATTTTATTTATTTATTATGCCTACTTGTGATCTCTGTCTGGCAAATAAAGAAATAAAATCTTTAAAAAAATTAAAGATAGAATGTATTTTATTATTTTATGAGTTTGCTTTATAACTTTAAATATTTAGGCAGGGTATATGAGTCTCGATTTGTGCTTTTGACCCAGGCCCTGCAGGGTTAGGAACAGCCTTACTTAAATATACCAGTTATCAGCATTTTGCCACACTGGCTAGCTATATCTGTTATCTATCTGTCTATCTATCTATCTATCTATCTATCTATCTATCATCTATCCATCCATCTCCATGTACCTTTTTTTTAATGCTGAACAAGTTTTTTAAAAGATTTTATTTATTTATTTGACAGAGAGAGAGAGATCACAAGTAGGCAGAGAGGCAGGCAGAGAGAGAGGGGGAAGCAGGCTCCCTGCCAAGCAGAGAGCCCGATGCAGGGCTTGATCCCAGGACCCTGAGATCATGACCTGAGCCGAAGGCAGAGACTTAACCTGCTGAGCCACTTAGGTGCCCCAGTGCTGAACCATATGATAGTGTATTGTAGACATCGTGACACTTTCCTTCTAAATAGTTTACCATGTGTTTTCTAAGAGCAAGGACATTCTCCTATATAACCATAATACCATATCACACTAAAGAAATTTAATGTTGATATAATAAATTATCTAATATATTGCCTATATGCAAACTTTCTCCACTGTCTTAATAATGCCCTGTCATAAGTTTTTTTGTCTTGGGGTTTTTTTTCAATCTAGGATCCAATCAAGGATCACACATAACATTTGTTTATCATATTGTATAGAAATGAACTTTAAAAAGACCAAGAAAACCTTTCTCTTAAATATAGGTCAAGTTAGATTGCTCAGCATAATTGGTGGAAATGTTAAAACATTAACCACATATTTTGGGAAATAGAATGCAAAGTCTCCAAAATTTTAAGAAGTGAAGGGAAATTAAATGCCAACAGCCTTTGAGCTTTAGTTTCAGTTTTTTCTGAGGCTGTTATTCCTAAGTGATATGCGTTTGCTTTTTCTTGTAGGCTTCTGTTATGATGTTATATTTGTCCTCAAATTTAGGAGCAATAAAGGCGGTGTTAGATGAAGGAATTTTTAAAGTAAATAAAACTTTAAGCTAGTTGTTTTTAATAAAGAAATTTGCACTTTGCCCATTTGCAAAACTTTGCAGTGCTAAACACTGATTCCCTCACTTCTCTCGGCCAGATTTTTTCCATTTCCTCATACAGCAGTATGACATTGATGTTTATGAAAACTCAGTCATTTTCTGATAGTTCACTATTTTTTGTGGCAATAAACTGTAATGTTATAAGCAGTTGTCTTGTAAGATTTCATTCACAAATAAAAATGTTCTTAACAAGAAACACATTAAACAGACAAACATTGGGTATTAGAAATCAATACCCATAGATATGGGGTGTCCAACATTTTTATTTGAACATAAGAATCCATTGGAAACTGACACTTTTTTAAATATTTATGAGTGCAAGAAAATACACAAAGAACTAAAAAGAACTTCTCAGAAAAAAACTTGATTCCTTAAAGATTATGAACTTCAAATGATTTGTTTTATTTTAAAGGCATAAATAGGGACACCTGAGCAGCTCACTTGGTTAACTGTGTGCTTTCAGGACAGGTCATGATCTCATGGTCCTGGGATCAAGCCCCACATCTGGCTCCCTGCTCAGTGTGGGAGTCTGGTTTTTCCTCTGCCCCTCTCCTACCTATGCTCTGTTTCTCACTCTGTCTCAAATAATTAATTCATTAAATCTTTTTTTAAAAAGGCATAAATAGTTGAAGATCAGAAATAATATTGCCTATGCAGTATGTTGTGTATATGCTAGAAATAATAAATTTCTATTTATTACACAACATTCTACATAGATAAATCATCATGCATCTAAGTCAATGCTATTGAAAGTATGACACATGGTCAGGTGCCAAATAGCAAATTATTTGTCACCAGTTTTTGAAATAAATCTCTAGTTAGAAGATGGAACTGTTCCTTCCCTGGGTGCCACATCAGCAAACTGAAACTCAGATAACTTTCATGTCCCTGGAAATGCTCAGCTTCACCACAAATGGATTACCCCAGTCAGCTAGTCCCCAGTTGCCATGCCAGCTCTGAAGTCTATGCTTATTTCCTTCTTCCTTCTCACCCCAAGCAAGTCCAACGATGTAGCCCTGGCCAATCTTATATTTTCTATTTCTCCCTTCCTTGTTCTTTATTCTTTGTCCTGTAGAAGTTTTCGCCTTCCTCCCCATTTTACGGGTCTCTGAATGGAAGCCGTCCACTTCATGAAGTTTATAATCTAATTTGTCTTTTTAAATCATTTTTTAACACAATCCATAAGGAAATAAGTAATAAATTGAGGGTAAGCATTTAGAAACTTTTAAAGCAACAATGTCAGAGTACATTTATATAAATTGAATCTAAGAGCAGAAAACTTCGTTTATATTATGTATGTCTTTTTATTCCATTTTTCTAGTTTTTTTCTTTTTTTTGTTGTATTTTATGAAAGTTTGAGTTCATGATGGATTAGGAAAAGAAAACCTGGTTCTTCTCCTCAGATAGTTTGAGAAGTCCTGTTCTGAACATGGTGTTGGGCAGGAGTGTGAAGTGTGTGTGTGTTTATAGGGTTGAAGGAAAAGAGAGGTTAAGTGGAAATTCATTAGATTAAATATAGTATGATTGGCCAAAGAGCTGGGGTTTATGTTTAATAATAAAAGACCGTATATATTTCCTAATATAATGCAGACGAAGGAGTTCAGAACAAGACCATTTCTTCCCTCCCCTCCAAAAAAAGAAAAATGCCACTCCTGCCTGAGGATTTCTTTGAGTTGAAGGCAGTCAAGACCCAGAAGGCTCAGAAAAAGCTTTTAATCTCCCCCTTAAATGCCTAAAAGAAATATAGATTTCTCCATTTGTGGGGGAAATCTCCAATTGGAAAGGAAATTTACATTAGAAAGGGGGCCTATATCAGGAAGAGAGCTACTACCAGAGATAAACCATTTTTACTTAGGAAACTGATCTACACAAACTGTGTTTGCCAAATATTTCCTCCTCTCCCCTACCTATAAACTGCCTCTTCATTTTGAAGCCCCAGGCCCCTTTCCTTTTCTTAGCTCAGGATGTTATATAAATGTCAATTGACTGGCTCCTTTTTGGGTCTCCTGTAAAAATGTACATAATTAAATTTGTTTTTCTTCTGGTAATCTGCCCTATGTCATTTTAATTATTAGACTAGCCACAGAACCTAGAAGGGTAGAATAAAAATTTCCTCTCCTACACAAATTCAGAAACCAGCAAATGATTAGCTAATCTTCTGTTAATATTTGAAACCATTTTTAGGAAATAAATGAAATAACAAAAGATGTGTCAGGTCACAGCACTCCAACACTTTTAGGATTTTGTTTTGTTTTACTTTCCTCTAGTTTTCTTTCTTCTTCTCCACTTGTTTTTTTTCTCTTGCATTGTCCACACTATCCAATAATGGTTTCCAATGTTACTAATGTAGGTCTCCTTACCCTTCTAAGTTCTCAGCTGCAGCCCTTTAAAAGAGACAGATTAGGGGTGCCTGGGTGGCTCTAAATTGACTAAGCATCTTCAGCTCAGGTCATGATTCCAGGGTCCTAAGGTTGAGCCTGAGGATGGGGCTCCCTGCTCAGCAGGGAGTCTGCTTCTCCCTCTCCCTCTGCCCCTCTCCTGGCTTGTGGGCTCTCTCTCTAGCTAACTCTCTCTCAAATAAATAAATAAAATATAAAAATAAATAAAAATAAAAGAGAGGGTGCCTGGGTGGCTCAGTGGGTTAAGCCTCTGCCTTTGGCTCAGGTCATGGTCTCAGGGTCCTGGGATCAAGGCCCGCATCGGGCTCTCTGCTCAGCAGGGAGCCAGTTTTCCCCTCTCTCTCTACCTGCCTCTCTGCCTCCTGTGATCTCTCTCTCTGTGTGTCAAATAAATAAATAAAAATCTTTTTAAAAAATGAAAAATAAAAAAGATTAAAAAGAGAAATACAAACAGGAGTTGGTAACATATATCTAATGTATGATGTACTCCAAAAACTGAGGAACTACCTCTCGGAGGTGCTGTGGAATTCAGGCTTGAAAACCATCTTTAGCTAAGGATGAAAGAAGGGTGTGGGGGAAGTCAGTTATAGGGAGATAAGCAGGACAGGTATGGTAAACAAGAATAAGATTTGCCATGATGATTTAGGTCATGACTCCTGCATTGTTGAGTTTCTTGTGACTAAGTCATCCTTCTCTTCCTGGTACAGAGAGGGAGACACCCTTACAAATTGAAATTTCCTAATAAATATGAACTTCTCTTAAGAAAGGGTAACTTCAGAGGCACCTGGGTGGCTCAGTTGCTTGGGCCACTGCCTTCGGTTGGGTCATGATCCCAAAGTCCTGGGATTGAGTTCCATATCTGGCTTCTCCTGCTCTGCAGGAATCATGCTTCTCCCTCTCCCTCTGCCTGCCACTCCCCCTGCTTCTGCTCTCTCTCTCTCTCTCTCTGTGTCAAATAAATAAATAAAATCTTAAAAAAAAGAAAGGGGGTAACCTCTATTCTGTTTCAGCGCTTCTCCAGTGTCTGCTGCTTCTTGAAGTACTCCTTATGCCAGAAAGGTATCCTTGGACTGGTATATTGTGTCAGCCTTCCCTAATCAGGGTCAATATCCACATTCACTTCAGATTTGCTTCAAAGTCTGTCAGCAGTTTGGGTGTGAATCTCTTCCCCACCCTCTCCCATCTCCTGTTCTTCGGGGTCCATCTCTTTTACTCCTCCAAATGTCTTTTCCTTTTACTTGCCTCTACTCTTTCTTCCTTCCTCCGTCATAGCCGTTCCTGAAATCCCATTTTCTCTGAATGCTTTCCTTCCATAAACCTCATCACACACAGATAGCTTCATTAGATGATCTCAGTATTTAGATATATTTGGTATAATTTTGAATTTTATACAAGTTTGTAATTGTTCTCAAGCCATGCCTCCTGCTGGCCCCCCACGTCTACAACATCATCCCTTTGGATTCTAAATTCCTGCAAGAGAGAAGTAGCTATCCTGGTTCTAGAGATGCATTGCCAAAGGTAACAACTATTGAAGTCAAACATTTTGATTTTTAAAAGTTAACATTAGGGGTGCCTGGATGACTCAGTCAGTTAAACGTCTGCCTTTGGCTTGGGTTATGATTCTGGGGTCCTGGGATTGAGGCCTGCATCAGGCTCCCTGCTCAGTGGGGAGCCTGCTTCTCCCTCTGCCTGTTCCCCCTGCTCGTACTCTCTGTTTCTTTCTCTCTGAAATAAATAAATAATCTTTTTAAAAATTAACATTAAATTAAGATAAATTAACATAATCTTCTTGAAAATAATTGTATCTATTACCTAACTCCCAGTATAAGACTGATTCAACAAGTAACAAGCAAGTTTTACAATTGTAATGTTTTGGCTTTTTAAATTCATTTTAATTATAGCTATGTATGTCACGCTTATTTAACATAACCCCTATTGTATTGATTTCTTCTGTACTTTTTTTTGGATTTTGTAAAACAGAAGTTTAAGACCACAAGTAGGAAGGAAGGTCACATTCTTCAACCAAAAATAGATGGGGCTCTGAAAGATTTGTATCTCTGTGCTTGAACTTGAATGGCCTTAGACCTGTTCCCCCTTTAACAATAGAATTTTACTTGGGCAGTATTTGCCCATTCTGGTGTAACTTGTGTGACTCTAGGGCTTAGCCGCTGCCATTGAAGCCAGTATTCTAATTTCATTCTATAGCATTAGAATATCTGTTGTTGATGACGTGAACGAAGTGTGCATGAGCATCGACGGTTGAATCCACTTTTGTGCTGTTTTTGTAAATATGATAGTCTAGCACAACCTCTCCAAAAAAATTCAACATTCGATTCCTCAGTTGTATTAGCCAGATTTCAAATGCTCAATGGCCACATGCAATTAGTTGCTATCATAATGGACACAGTACCTTTGAAAATGCTTAAACGCCTAAAGTTGAACAAAAATCAAAATGGATGTACTAATGCTTCAGCCAAGCTTGATTTTAAAGTAAACTTTTTCCTTTCTTTTGCAAGCCTCCCCTCTTCCCTTCTTAACCTTTTGCTTCAGGAGTCTACTACCACCGTAAAAACATGATGAACAAAGCTGGCAGCCGGTATACTATTCCTGTCAAAACTGGCTCGATCCTGTATTTCCTCCTAAAACCTTCCAGCCCCTTCCTTCAGGCGGGCTTGCAGTCTCTGAGGGCCTTAATCGGCCACAGCCTCTCCTGCTGGCACAGCAATCAAACTATTGTTCTTCTTTATCCCACATTCTCTCTTCATTTTATATTTTGGCTCCATAACACAGAGGTCAGTTTTCGACAACTCGTTTAGAATATTTTCATTACTGCAGAAAGTTCTACTGGACAGATATGGTCTCATATTCCCCTAACACTTCACTGTTTACAGAAGATAGTCAGCAAATGAATATCAAACAAATAATATAGAACACATAGTATTACTAATAAGATTACTATTATGAAGATCAGGAAAAGGCCTATTTATAATATATCACAAAAACACTGAAGGGTTGGAATGGGAACAGAAAAGATAATGTGAGAACTTAAAAATAAACAGAACAGGGCGCCTGGGTGGCTCAGTGGGTTAAAGCCTCTGCCTTCGGCTCAGGTCATGATCTCGGGGTCCTCTGCTCAGCAGGGAGCCTGCTTCCTCCTCTCTCTCTGCCTGCCTCTCTGCCTACTTGTGATCTCTGTCTGTCAAATAAATAAATAAAAATTTAAAACAAAACAAAACAAAAAAAACAGAACACCAACAATAAAAATAAAAGAGAATACCTGCCCTATTTATTTTCACAATTGTGTGTGTGTGTGTGTGCCCATGCACTCACACACAGGAGATCCTTGTGAGAATATGTGATGCTCCATGAATTATAAAGTCTTAGACAAGTGTGAGAGATGGTTAGCAGTAATTACAACAATATGAACAATAATTTGGCAATCATTCCCCGTTATATGACAAAAAGGAGATGGGATAGTAAAGTGAAATGACTTGAGATTCACTGGAGTGTTTCCTTCATTATTTTTTTCTCACTCTGTCTTACCCTAGTATTTGCAGATTTGGTCTCTCCAGGGGAGCTGAGCACACAGGGAGCACACGGGCGGCGGGTGGGGGGGGGGGCACTAACAAATAATGTTGCAGCTTTCAGAACATGGCAATCCAACTGAAGCTTTGAGCCCTGTGAGGAGGACAGGAGGCCTTCTTCATCCGGTGAGCAACATTCTGGGGATCAGAATCCCATCTCTAGAGAACCAGCCATCTAAGGCAGAGAAGCCGCCCACTGTCCGGGGACGCCCAGTCCATGGCTACCCACCGGCCCTGACGCTGGGCTGTCATTTGCTTTTTCTCCATTCCTTTTTCTTTTAAATCGTGTTCAGGGGGTCTGTGGGGCGGGGGGGGGGGTCGTCAATTCACACAACAGCTTCTGGGAGGATAGACAAAATAAGCTTGCTAAACGGAATGTAAACTTTTTTCTGGGAAAATGTTGCTGTGTCATGTATAATTGGATAAAAATACAAAGACTGTCTTCATTAGTCTAACTGTTAAACAGAAAGACTCTCCAAGTTGGAAGAAGCATGAAGAGCCATGTAGCCCCATAGATGGCAAAATTCCTGCTGAGAAATGGTCACCCCATCTCTGCTTAGGAACTACGCGTGTATTAGTGGCCTAGCAGGAAAGAGAGGGCACTCTGACCCGGTCAGTGGAAGGTGCCTATAACTCGTGGGCAGGCTTTACGGAAGTCAGAAAGGAATAGCACAGGGCTTTGAGACGGGTGGTATGGGGAGCCCCTATCTCCCCTGTGCCTGAAGAGGCCATGGAGGGCAGTGGTCCTGGAATTCTGAGAGGGTAACTGTCTTAGGGTGCTGGGCTGCTTCAACAAAATGCAACAGCCTGGGTAGCTTGAACAACAGACGTTTGTTTCTCATAGCTGGAGCCTGGGAAGCCCTAGCTCCAGACCTCGGCAGATTCGGTTCCTGGTGAGAGCTGGTTCCCAGGCTTGCACACAACTGCCTTCCCATCACACGGCAGAGAAAGAGCAAGCTCTGGTCTCTCTTCCTCTTCCTAGAAGAAAGCTAATCTTGTCATAGGGGGTTGCCTTTATGATTTCGTCTAGACCTAATTGCCATCAAAAGGCCCTACTTCCGGGACTCTCGGGTGGCTCAGTAGTTGAGTGTCTGCCTTCCGCTCAGGTCGAGATCTCAGGGTCCTGCAGTCGGGCCCCACATTGGGCTCCCTGGTCAGCAGGAGGCCTGCTTCTCCCTCTCACACTCCCCCGGCTTGTATTCCCTCTCTTGCTGGGTCTCTCTCTGTCAGATAAATAAATAAAATCTTTAAAAAACAAACAAACAAACAAAAACCCCACAAAGGCCCTACTTCCTAATATCACTTTGGGGATTAGGGTTTTAATATATTAATTTGAAGGAGAGGGACACAAACATTCAGTCCATAACAGTAGCGATAGAAAGGGCTTCCTGATGGGAAGAATGAAGGCAATCCAAGGAAATATGACAGAAAGAGAGCCAGTGGAGTAAGTACCCAGATCCCCCTCTCCACCAGTCCTCCCCATAAGAAGCGGCAAGGATAAGGAGCTGGTGGTTCGTATCAGTGAGCCTCTCTTGGCACAGAGCAAAGTAGATAAGGCTCTGGAGCAGCAAATAGAAAATACCCAGCCAGGCTCTCAGATCACTTTTTCTCCTGGATTGACTAAATGTGATAATGTGTATAAGGCTCTGAGCCTAGTGCCCGTAGTACCCTGGAAACTCAATAAAAGCTAGTATGCTGGGTATGAATTTTATAGTTCCAGCCCTTGTTATTCAGGTTTACACATTCTCAGCTTTAAAAAAAAAAAAAAAAAACCTGCTTAAGGGGCTCCTGGGTGGCTCAGTTGATTAAGCATCTGACTTCAGTTCATATCTTGATACCAGGGACCTGGGACTGACCCCCACCCATAGGGATCCCTGCTTTTCTGGGAGTCTACTTCTTCCTCTCCCTCAGCACTAATACCCACCCCCACTACCTAACCCCACTCATGGGCTCTCTCTCTCTCTCTCTCTCAAATAAATAAAATCTTAAAAAACTGCTTAAAAATGGAGTTTGGATTTCAAGCCCCCAATTTCTGTTGAGTAGATTACAGAAAATGTAATCTTGCCAAGTCACTATAACTTAGTCATTTTTGGAAAATTCATTTTCTTTAGATAAATTGCCACATTCAAGGGTTTTCTCTTGCACCTTCTTCTCCCTTTCTCCCCTTGTCTTCAGGCCTGATCCAAATTTCTGGAAGGGTCTTATGAATTATCTAGGCATTGGTAGTATATGACTCACTACCATCCTCTATAATATTATCACCTATTCTTTCCAGCTCTGTGGCTTATGACATGTACTCTATGCTCTGAGTCTTCCATGTTTTATCCCTAATATTCACAGTCAAGCTTTGGAATTAAAAATATACAAAACCAAAAATCTTTCGGCCTGCCTTGCCCCCTTAGCTAGATATCTTGGTACAATGAATGATATGTACAACCACACACTGCTGTTTTCAAACTTGGTGTTAAAATGTTTTATTCAGAGTCAAATGTCATAGAATTCTGTCTGAAGTAATTGAATTAAATAGCAGAAGTTATATTTAATCAGAGACAAGCAGCCAGCTATGATTCTATTTATTATAAAGTTGATTTTTTTTTTTTTTTTTTTTTTTTGGTGCTTTGTATTTACCAGGGAGTGAGTAAGACTGACCATCCAACAGCCCCACATCAGTGATATTTGACCTACTTTGTCAGGAGAGTCTTTAATTTTCATAGATGTGTATGTTTGAGGTTTGGCTCTCCATTGAGTTTCTGTTTCCAGATAATAGTCCCCCTCTTTCCCCCTTTGGCCTCACTAGTATGTAAATGGAAATAAGTTTGCTGGAATCTTTGGGATTCAGTTTGGTATATGCTGTGAGGGGATGAAGGAATAAAACCAATGATAATACTTTGAGTTTTTTAATGTATTCTCAAAGGATATTTGCACAGCTTCACATGGTCTGAATATTGGAACTTTGACATTTTGAAATAAGATTAATATGGTCTGTGGTTTGTGCCAATATTCAAACTGGGAAAGACTGGTGCTGGTTCTAGAAGTGAAGGTCATCGCCTAAAACCAACAAATGACAAAGGAATGTGGAACTACAGCAGTCGTGAGGATTTAGCTCATCTGCCTGCCCTTTGTGGTCAGTTTTGAACAGGTGAGAGACTAAGGTTCAGGTTACTTTATCCGTTTTTTTTTTTTTTCCTAAGATTTTATTGATTTATTTGACGGACAGAGATCACAAGTAGGCAGAGAGGCAGGCAGAGAGAGACGAAGGGAAGCAGGCTCCCTGCCAAGCAAAGAGCCCGATGCGGGGCTCAATCCCAGGACCCTGAAATCATGACCTGAGCCCAAAGCAGAGGCTTTAACCCACTGAACTAGCCAGGCACCCCTACTTTGTCCATATTAACAAAGTAGTTAATATGACCATGTGTGCTTCCAATAGAAAAATAAGGATGATGAACATTCTGTCCTCAAAATACACACTGAGAGATTCAGTAGCAATCACTGCAACTTCCTTACTTGTTGAGGGCTTGTTAAATTATATAAAATAGCAAGTATTTACATATATCTTCATTGCTAGGACACAGTGTATTCTCAACATCTTACTCTTATTCCCTCTTGAGAGGCGTTGCTTGGTGCTCATTGAGTAACAAGAGAAGAATTGGTATAAATGGTTAGGGAGATTACAAGCCAAACACCTCTTCAGTGCTTTCTCTGTGCCGGGCTCTCTGATAACACTTTATGTATACTAACTTACTAAATTCTCCCAACTCTATGGTGTAGTTACTATTCTTTTTATTCCCATTTTACTGATGAAAAGACTGATACAGATCATTTATTGTCTAATATTTACTGAGTGTCTGTTATGTACCTGATACTGAACTAGGAACTAGGAACTAGGAACAAGAACTAGGAATAACTGAAGTCATCCCTGCCTTCATGGAATTTGCTATTTAATGGTAAGAGACAAAAATAAAGTATAAAAATTTAAATTATATGGCAAGTCAGAATGTGATAAATGCTACTGGAAAAAGTAAAGCATCGAAGAAGGAAAAGTTTCTATGTATGTGTTTCTGTGCATGTGCATGCGGTTTAAAGGCTGATGTGAGAAGGGACTCAACATTACTCACTGTCAGGGAAATGCAAATTGAACCCTCAACAAGAAATCACCTTACACCTGTCGGAATGGCTAAACCCCAAATAATATGTAATAGCAAGTATTGGTGAGGGTGTGGAGAAAAAGAAACTTGCGCTCTGTTATTGAAAATGTATATTGGTGCAGCCACTGTGGAAAACAGAATGAGGTTCATCAAATAGAAGAGAAATAACATATGATCCATAATACCACTACTGAGTATTTACCCCAAGAAAACTAAAACACTAATCTGAGAAGATATATGCACCTGTATGTTTATTGCAGTATTATTTACAATAGCCAAGATAAGGAATCAACGCAAGTGTCCATTAATGATGAATGGGTAAAGAAGATGTGGTGTATACACACACACACACACACACACACACACACACACACACAGAGGAATATTATTTGGCCATAAAAAAGGATGCGCTCTTGCCATTTGCAACAACATGGATAAGCCTAGAGGGTATTATGCTAAGTAAAATAAGTCAGACAGAAAAAGACATGTATCATAGGGATTTCACTTATATGTGGAATCTGCAAAAACGAAAAAACAAAAAGCAGAAACAGACTCAAAAATACAGAGGATGAACTGATGGTTGCCAAAGGGGAAGGGGTTGGGGGGGATAAACAAAGTGGGTGAAGGGGAGCGGGAAGTATAGGCTCCCGGTTCTGGAATGAATAAGTCACAGTGATAAAAGATATGCAGAGGGACTATAGCAATGGTATTATGGTAGTGTAGTATGGTGAGAGACGGTAGCCACACTTGTAGTGAGCATAGCATAACAAGCAGATTTGTCACATCACTACCTTGTACTCCTGAAACTAATGTAACATTATGTGTCAACTAAATGTCAATAAAAGAAAAAGGGGAAAAATTAAAAATAAAAGATAATGAATAAGGAAAGCCTCACTGAAAATGTGACTTGGAGCAAAGATTAAGGGAGATGAAGAGACCCATATAGTAAACCTTTCAAACAATAAAGTGCCAAATACAAAAGCCCTGGACTATTAGAGACAAAGCAGGGAGGCTCTCGTGGGTGGAGTGAAGCAAGTATGTCAGGGAAGAACAGAAGAAGCTGGAGAAGTAGGAGGAATGACCAGATCATGTGGGCATTGCTGTCATTAGCTTTTATGGTTGACTGATTTCTAACTTCTGTTGTAAAAATGTCATCTGGATGGGGCACCTGGGTGGCTCAGTTGGTTAAGTGTCTGCCTTCAGCTCAGGTCATGATCCCAGGGTCCTGGGATTGAGTCCCACATCAGGCTCCCTGCTCAACCAGGAGCCTGCTTCTCCCTCTGCCTGCTACTCCCCCTGTTTGTGCTCTCTCTCATGCTCTCTCTGTGTTAAATAAATAAAAATGTTTTTTAAAAAAATATCACTGGCTGTTATATTGAGAATAGACTATGTGGAGGCAGACAGGAGACACATACTGGTAGGCCAGGGTAGAAACCCACAGAGATGGGTTGGGAGGCTATTAGGATACTCTGGGAGATCTAGAGACCATTACCAGCAACCCGGGAGAGTACTGGAGGGGAATGAACCCATGTGTTTGCAAAGGAGGTTTTGAGAATCATTAGATGCTAAGTATATTCTGCAGGTGGAGTCCACGGGATTTGCTCATAGACTGGATATGACCTAGAAAGAGAAGAGAAGGAAAAGTTGACTCTAAACCTGGTGCTCTAATCAACTGGAAAGATGAGGTTGGCACAGACTGAAATTGAGGAATACCTAGAGAGGAGCAGGCTTGGTAAGATCAGGAGGTCAGTCTGGATGTGCTAGGTTTGACATGACTATAAGGCATTTGTGGAAGTCAGGGTAATGACCCCACAAAAGGGGCCATCCAGTTCCTAATCCCTGGAACCTGTGAATAAGTTTGGTTACACGGCAAGGGGGAATTAAAGTAGTACAATTAACGTTGCTAATTAGCCTACCTTACGATAGGGAGGATATCCTGCACGATCCAGGTGTATGTAATATAATTATAAGCCTTTAAATGTGGGAGAGGGAGACTAAGAAGTCAGTGTCAGAGTAATGTAAGTGAGAAAGACTTGACAGCCATTGCTGGCTTTGAGCATCGAAGGGCCCACAAGCAAAGAAATGCCAGCAATCTCTAAAAACTGGAAAGTCTAAGAAAATGAATTCTCCCCCTAGAGCCTTTAGAAGGAATGCAGCCCTGCTGACAACTTGACTTTACCCAGTGAGACCCATTTTGGATTTCTGACCTCCACAACAGTAAGATAATAAATTCATGGTCTTTTTAAATTATTATGAAGATTTTATTTATTTGAGAGAGTGTATGCATGCCTGGGGGGGAGGGGCAGAGGGAGAGGGAGAAGCAGAGTCCCTGCCGAACAGGGAGCCTGATATGGGACTTGATTCCAGGACTCCGAGATCACGACCTGAGTCAAAGGCAGACACCCAACTGATTGAGCCACCTAGGTGCCCCTTTAAATTCATGTTTTAAACTCCCCAGATTGTTGCAGCAGAAATAGAAAAATCTAACATCCAAGTGGAGATAACTTGTAGGCAGCTGGCTGTTTATGTCTGGACTTGGGGTAGAGGATGGGATATAAATTTGGATTATCAGAATATGGGTGGTACTTAAAACCAGGAGACTGGATGAGATCACCAGGGAACTGAGTAAAATCAAGGAAGAGAAGAGAAAAATCCAAGGACTGAGCTTGGAGGAACTCTGACATTGAGAGATCAGGAAGATAAGAAGGAGCAGCCAAGAAGACCTAGAAGGGGGAGCTAGTGAGGGAGGAGGACAGGCACGTGGGTGTGCTGCCCAGAAGCCAGGTGAAGGAAGTGTTTTGAGAAGACTGGGTGGTGACACATGTCAAGTGCAGACGGGTCATGTAAGGAATGGGAATGGATCGTTGAACTGAGCAACATAAAGGTTATCAGTGACCTTGACAAGAGCCACTTGGGCAGAATGTGTGGGCTAAAACCTTTTGGAGTACGTTTTAAGCAAAAATGGGAAGAATGGAATTGAAGACAGTGAGTACAGACATTTTTTCAAGAGTTTTGCTGTAAGAATGAACAGAGATAAGGTGTTAGCTAAAGATGAAAGCGGACTTTCTGGGTGAGAGAAGTAACAGCGTATTTGTATGTTGATGTGAGTGAGCCAGCAGAGAGCGCCGGAGAGGCCAGGAAATTGCCTCAAGGACAAAGGCCTATGTGGGGCAGAGATGACCTGTCCCAGCTGAGGTCATCTTAGATGAGCCCTCCCATAGAACTAGAGCTCTTTAGCCAACCAGCCGATGACCACACCCTGGTGGGTTAGTCCAGCTAAGATCAGAAGAGTGGCTCCTCTGAGCCCAAATCAAATTGCTAACCCAGAGAATTGTGAAGTAGTAAGTGGTCGCTGTGTTCGGCTGATAAGTTTATGGGTCATTGCTATAGAGAACAAGGTAATTAGTATTGGGTCAAATTAGTTACATGTGTTTGGGGTATAAGGGACCATATAACTTCAAGATCATAACTGATTAATATGGTGTTAGTAAGCAAGAGGTGTTAGTAGTTTTATTGTAATGAGGTTATAAAAAACTTTTGCTCTTATAGGTCTGCCCAAGTATAATAATATACGTTTTATGTTGAACTTTTCAGTTTCCTTTTTCTCTGGGGAAGGAAGGGAGAATGTAATCATCTTCAGTGACTTATTTATGACGTGAAAATTGATATTCTTTCTCTCGATAAGTGGTTAAAAGAAAAAGAACAAGTAATACTGTCCCTACTTTCTGAATGCCTGTCTAGACAACACCCAGGAACTGCTTTCTCTTGTGCTAATATTCTGTCGTTTAATTTTTTTTTACAGTTTGTCTTCATTTCCTTTGTAAAATCATGAAGGAATCACTTGCAATTCAATTTTTTTTAATTTGGAAACATCATTTTTTTCATGTTAATTAGCTTCATTGTGACAATTATTTCACAATGTGTATTATGTCAAAACCTCAAATAATGTACCGTAAATATGTACAATTTTATTTGTCACTTATACCTCAATAAAGGTGGGGAAAAGGGAAAATAAATTTTGGTTCTTCAAAGTAAATTCATCAAAGGAAGGAAGGAAAGATAGAAGGAGGGAAGAATTTTTTTCCAAAGCTTTAATTGCCCTTAGTTCTGACCCACAAGTAATTGTGCAAACTCATTTTGAGGATATTATAATGGCCTATACCTTTGCAGATCAGGTAAAATGTATACATGGTTTCCTAGAGGTGTGAGGCAGTAATTTGCTAGCTTAAATCTAAGAAATGTGTTTACCCAAAGGCACAGTAATGTGTTAATTATTGACACATAAAACCATGTATACATTTTATCTGATCTGCAAAGTTATACTCAAAGTAAGTTTGCACAATTATTTGTGGGTCAGAACTAAGGACAATTAAAGCTTTGGAAAATGATCAATTCTTCCTTCCTTCCTTTAATAATATCTATGGATATTAACTATCCACAGAAGTTTTTGAGTCATTTTATGCTAGATCATTATACAATGACCTATCAAGAAGCATTTGAGAGACCAGCTTTGTTAACAGCTCTATATGATAGATGATGGAGAAGTCATAGAAACCATGCTATGGGAGCGTTCTTGACTAGAATTATAAGAGCTATTCTGAATTTGACATCCACTGTAGTGTCCAAGCTGTTAGCAGATAATTCTTCCCTACTTTGATCTCTATGTATTAAGCACATTAAGCATCTCCTTATCTATATAATAGGGAGTCAATATGCACTTCTATATAAATAATAATTTTACTGAACACATATGCTAAGAACTGTTCTGAGACCTTTATATACATTACCTCCTAGGTCGAAACACTGAATGGCCGAAGGAGTTGAATTCCATGTTTTAACTTACTTTTACTTATTTACTTATTTATTGAGAGAGAGAGAGCACACAGTGGGAGGAGGGCAGCAGGAGAGGGAGAGAAGGAATCTTAAGTGGGTTCCACACCCAGCACAGAGTCCGATGTGGGACTCCCTCTCATGACCCTGAGGTCATCACCTGAGCTGAAATCAAGATTCGGATGCTTAACCAGCTGAGCCCCAGGCGCCCTACTTAATGTTTTTAAATTCTTAGACCTAAAAACATTCTTCAAAGATCTTCAAAGAACATTTTATCATGAACTGAAGAGCAAATGTATGAATTAAAAAAGTATTGAAAGAGAACCAAACCCTATGAATGTGATTCCTTTAAAGCAATCAGTGGATTCAGAGGAAGATTCATAGGAAGTAGTTAAGCATGATGGAAAGCCATGAAAGAAGGGAAATTTTGGTAACAGTAACATGTAATCTTGAAATACTAGAGCTGGAAATCACAGTGGGACCCCTACTACAGCCACTCAGGTCGTTTTTCTCCCTTTTTAAAGTTCTGGCTTGAGTGAAGCTGATTTTAAAACCAGGTAGCTAAGAAAATGCTGGTACTAAATTGCTTCTTTTCTTATGAAATATATGTTGCCAAACAAAGTGCAAAATGTCTAGGAATGGTGAAAGAGACATTGCTCATATGCCCTAGGAGAGGGGAGGACTTTGGGATGAAAAAATGTCTTAGTGATCTATTGCTGCATAACAAATTACCCTAAAACTTAACAACTTTTTTTTTTTTCAAGATTTTATCTTTTTGACACAGAGAGGGATATCACAAGTAGGCAGAGAGGCATGCAGAGAGAGAGGGGGAAGCAGGCTCCCTGCTGAGCAGAGAGCCAGATGCAGGACTGGATCCCAGGATCCTGAAGTCATGACCTGGGCTGAAGGCAGAGGCTTCACCCACTGAGCCACCCAGGTACCCCAGACTTACCAGCTTTAAACAACAACAGTGCAGAGTCCAGGAGCAGCTGAGCCAAGGGGTTCTGGTTCATGAGATTGCAGGCAATCTGTCAGCAGGGATGGCTGTCTTCTGAAAGCTTGAATGAAGCTTTGAGTAGAATCCACTTGCAGATGTGTTCACATGGCTGTTGGCAGAAGGTTTCAATTCCTCACATGTATTTTTTTTTTTTAAGATTTATTTATTTATTTATTTGGCAGATAGAAATCACAAGTAGGCAGAGAGGCAAGCAGAGAGAGGTGGGGAGGCAGGCTCCCTGCCGAGCAGAGAACCCGATTCAGGGCTCGATCCCAGGACCCTGGGATCCTGACGTGAGCCGAAGGCAGAGGCTTTACTCCACTGAGCCACTCAGGCACCCCTCACCTTTTATTTTTATAGCCTAATCTAGGAAGTGACATGTCACTAGTTCTGCTGTATGCTAATGGTCAAACAGACCAACTCTAGCATGATGGGGGAGGGAACTACACAAGGGTATAGATCTCAGGAGGGGGGACTGTTGGAGGCTGTCTTGGAGATGGCTTTGTTTATGGATTATTTACTTACAGAAAGTCATTTAGCCCTGCCAGTTAACAGACTGGCATCTGTGAATATATACCTATATCCTTTTTTAAAAAAGATTTTTATTTATTTCAGAGAGAGGCAGAGAGAGAACATGAGCACGTGGAGGGGCAGAGGTAGAGGGAGAAGCAGACTCCCCACTGAGCAAGGAGCCCAATGCAAGGGCTTGATCCCAGAACCCTGAGACCATGAACTGAGCTGAAGGCAGATGCCCAACCGACTGAGCCACCCAGGCATCCCAGTAAATTAGTTTTAAAAAAGAGTTGGCATTAAGCCCAAGATCTGCATGGCACCATGAAAAATGGGTTCTTCCCAACGACAGGGGATGCTGCAATTTCTTCTTCCAGCATTATTGTTATTGTGGCTTCTTCAGTCAAATGTTTGGTTCCAGCAACCAAACCATGAACTTGTAAGGAAGCTCACTGTGTAGGAGATAAATGGCTTCTCAGCAGTAGCTTCCCAAATCAAACAGATTTTGGATAGAAAAGTTCTCTTTGGTTGATTTCTGGAAACCCCATCCTGTCTAATAATGAAACTCCCATGGATTTGCTCTCTGACTGACTGACCTGTAAACATTGGCTCCCAATACCTATCGTTCAGGCCTGGGTGCTACATGCTATGTGTATTCCATTTGTTCATAGGTACCTCTGCTGCCTCTCCCAGTAACCAGCCAACTAGAGGGGGAGATGGAGCCAGAGATAAACATTCTGGTTTAATATTTTCTGCATAATACCTAGCAGAGCATCACAAACAAGAAGGCAGATAATAAGTGTTCTTTGATAAAGCTCAAAACTGCTGCTAGTGTGGTTTCCAGGCCCAGGATAGCCTGGACTTGTTTCTTCTTTTCCTTGATAATACTGAATGTAGGCATTTATTTAAAAAAATTCTTTACATGAGAAAGTAGCCTAGAAGCAAAAGGAAGATATGACTGACACAAAAGATCTGAGAAAACCACGGTGAAACAGAATAGGCTTTGGAATTAGATATTTATTTATCCATCCATTCTTTCAACAAATACTTCTCAAAAACTGTACACATACTAGTTTAAGTGAATTGACAAAAATCCTGTCTTGGAACTTGCATTCTAGTAACTAAAATGTGTGGTGTCAGAGAGTGATAAGTGCTATGGGGAAAAATAAAGTGGGGAAGAGGTGAGGGACAGCCATGAATGAAGGTTAGGTCTAATACAAGGAGGAGGGAAATCCTCGCTGATAGGCAACATTTGAACAAATAATGTGGAGGAGGTGAGGAAGGGAGGCATGTGGATATGGGGGAAGAGCATTGAGGCAGGGGTAACAATTAAGACAAAGGTCCTAAAAAGGGTCTGGCAAGCAGGCCAGTAGAGGAGACTGAAGTTTAAACCTTGGCCTGCTTCAGAAGTCACCTAGCCTCCTGGAGCCTCAGTGTCCCCTTTCCCCCTGCCCCCCCAAAAAGTAGAGATGAGGATACCTAGACAGTTTGCAGGACTGTTGGGAAGACCAGATGAAGTAGTATATGTAGAGAACGCAGCACAGTGCCAGGTGTCCAGACAAGAGGTTTACTTAAAATATGAGGAATGTTTCCCAGCACTAATGCTGCTTCTGTTTCTTCTTCCTGGAAAAATGAAGGGAATAGAAGTACCTGGCTGGTTTGTCGTGAGGAGTGAAGGGTGGTAAGATGTGCCACCCCAAATCTTTGGCGTAAGAATTATTTTGAGAAAGAGAAGACAAAGAAGAAGTTCTGAAAACAGATTAGAAGTTACCCTTTTGTAAGGGAACTTTACATTTATAAGGAAATCTCCATTTTTAAGGGGGTCTCCCTTTCTGCCCCAGGGGGAGAAGAATGACTAAATCAGAAGAAACTCAACCCATCAATGGAGAAGGCACAGGACTTAAGTCTGCATAGCAAAACTTATTCTTGTTTACCATGCTTTTTCTGCTCATCTCCCCATAACTGACTTCCCCCATATCCTTCTCTCTTTTGTCTTTAGCTGAAAATAATATTTAAGCCCAAACTCTAAACTACCTCTGAGAGTTACTATCTCCCATTCATATATGAAGTATACATGTTAATAAATTTCTGTCTGTATTTCTACAGACTATTAATCTGTTTGTTCTATTAATCTGTTTTTTGTTACAGAGTTCCCAGCAGAGAACTTAGAAGAGTAGAGGGTAAATTATTTTTCCTCCCCTACAGGAGTAAATGCAATAATACATAAAATATTTAGCTTAGAGGTAGACACGTGGTAGACCCATACCCAATGGCAGTTCTCATTATTATCGCATGCTTCAATAAGGCATTTTTCAGGATGGGCATAGACAAAATTGGAAGAGCAACTTCATGCCACTAACCAACAGGACTAGGCAGAAAACAGGAGCTAGGTTCAGGGCCCACGAAAACCAGGAAAAAAAAGAGTCATTGATCTGATAATCAGGGAAAAATGATGATGAATTCCTTCAAAGTTTTACTGAAGCCCAAGGCAGGCTTTGTAGGTAATGTGATTTATTTGAAGGGGCTAGAGTGGGAGAGACAGCAAAGCAGGGGCAAAAACTAGGTGAACTTGAGTCTTCAATATAAGGCAAAAAAATATACCTAATAGGCATCATAAAGTCAAGTGAGTAGAATCGGCATTAAGAGACTTGGCCACAAATGGACATGACTTGAGATATCCACATATGTGGAAACCCATATCTGCTAGGTAGGAGTACAGTGGGGAACTTTCGGATGACAATAAAAGTAGAGAGAAAGCAAAAATGATATAGATGTGGGAGGATTCTAAAGACAGTTCCATCAGAAGGAGGAACTAGAAATTGCATTCCTGAATGAGACAATAAATGCTGACCAAGCTATCTAGACAGTTTCTAGATCCCAGGTTCTATTAAGAACAATGCACCAAATAACTTCTTGAAAGTCTGAGTATTTTGGTGGTTAACATAAGGGATTATGAAGGTGACTAGATCTAGTTTCAGATGTGTTAGGTAAATTTGGATAAATTAACCTCTCTTAGCCCCAATTCTTTAACAAGTAAAATGAGGATGGTAAATAAAGTTCTCTTGAGGACAATATATGAAAAGTCTTTTGAAGATGGTTAAACATTTCCTTAGGATTTTATTTTTCACTTAATATAGAAATGAAAAAAAGAGTTGCTATTTTGGTTTTAATTTTGACCAACAAGGAAGAAACTGTGAGCTGAGCTGGGAACTTAGAAGAAAGGGGAGAAAAAAACAATTATCTACATTAGGGCTGTGGATAGAGAGAGCAGCACTCAAGGCGTCAAGCCTTAGATCAGAATGTTCTATTCCTCCAAGAGTTTCCCAAAGCACAACTTGAGAAAAAAATTTTTTCCCTTTTTCAACCAGACCACCCAGACTGCCACACACTTCACACTTCTTTGAAATGTTCCCTTTCCTTTTGTCTTTCTGTTTGACATTTTTGTGCAAACATTAATCATTTTCTCCCCCTAAGTGGTGAAAAAAGTGCTGAAGTTAGTCAGGAGCACTTAAGGTCTGTCTTTCATTTCACACCCAAGTACATAACTGTTGCCTCTTTTCTCCATCCCTCTTTTACTTCCTCTTTCCCTTCTCTCTCTCCCTTTCTTGTTCCAAATTCAAATTCCAAATATATGGATTGAAAATGTGAGGATGGCGAGAACTCAAGTTTAGTGGGTAGGGCCAGGGTCAGGGCAGGGTGCAAGAGCTGGTGGCAGCCATTGCAATCTCTCTGTCACTTACCACTCCCCTCTAGGAGCAAATGCAGTATGTATTCCTGCCTTCACCGCCCCTGACAACAGTATCTTGATTTTGTTCAGGGCTGCAGTGTGCCCAGCCCTAGGTAATGAATCCATACAAAAAATTGTTACAAACCTGCTGGGCTTCCCCAGCTTCCCTTGCTGCTAGAGGTGGGGTGGTAGATTTCACTCTGGACTTTTTTCCTGGACATAAAGTCCCTGAAGTTCAGCATGGCTATAGGACTTGCTTTTGCTAATGAAATAAGAATGGAAATTTTACCTGTCACTTCTGGATGGAGGCATGTAAAAGCCAATGCACAATACACCATACTCTCTTTCCCTGCTGCCACCTTGGTTCTACCCTACTGTTCCACTTATCGATTGCTGCATAACAAATCACCCCCAAAACTTAGAGGCTTAAAGCAACTACTATCTCATGCTTCTATGAATTAACTGGGATCAGCTAAGAGGTTCTTCTGCTGGTCTTTTCTGGAAGTTTTTCATGTTGGTGTTGGTAAAATCAGGTCATGGCCAGGGCTACAGTATCCAATGGCTTACTCACACATCTGGCATCTTGGAAAGGAGGGCTGGAAGGCTGAGCTTGGCTGGGTCTCCCTCTTTCTCCATATCATCCAGGGCTTGTCAGTCTCTATCTGAGCTTTTCATGTGGTTTCGCTATGTGATCCTTCTAGACCTAGTGAAGAGTAGATGAATATGCCACCCCAAAATATGCCACTTCGGTGTAAGAATTATTTTGAGCTAAAGACAACTGAGAAGAGTAGATGCAAGACAAACTCTCTTCTTACCCCCTATTTGTCCAAAAACAGGACATAAATTTATAAAGGTGTCCCCCCTCCCCTCTCTACCAGGAAGGACAGAAGTTAATCACCAGAGACAAGTCTAGACCCTTATCAGGCCATGGACCACACCAGAGCAAATCTTGCTCTAGCTAGCCCTTATCTAACATTTCTCCCATATAATTTACCTCCCCCAGCCTGCTGTCGTAGAAACAAAAACTCTTTCCTTTGTCTTGTCATTTCTCTAAAAATTTATTGTTCTCTGCTAAGATACTATATAAGCCAAAGTTCTAATCACCTCTTTGAGTGACTCATTGCTGAATGATTTTGTGTGTGTGTATGTGTTGCGTTTGTTAATAAACTTCTGTTTGCTTTTCTTGTGTTAATCTAACTTTTGTCAGATAAGGTGGCTCTAACTGAGGTAAGGTTCCTAGGAGGATTTTCCTTATCTATGATGGCTGTGTAGTGACGTAAAGTTTTGAAAAGCATAAACTGCCGGGCTTTTAAAGACTTAGGTTCAGAATTTGCAGAGCATAGCTATCACCACATTCTCTTGATTCAAGCAATGATAAGGCCAAACCAAATGCAAAATGGTGGAAAATAAATACCACTTTTCTGTATAGGAAGTAACCAACAACTGGCGGCCACTTTTAATCTACCATATTAGCATTGACCATTGGAAAACTTGATCTATGGGGCACCTGTGTGGTTCAGTCGGTCAAGTATCTGCCTTCGGTGGGATCATGGTCCCAGAGTCCTGGGATCAAGTCCTGTGACAGGCTCCTGGCTCAGTGGGGAGCCTGGATCCCCCTCTCCCCTGTGCTTGTGCTCTCTCTCTCTCAATAAATAAAATCTTTAAAAAAAAGAGAGAGAGAGAGAGAAAATTCGATCTCCTTCACATAGAGCTGGAAGTGCTCAGATTTGGGAATGGAGTTAGGGAAGAGATCTGTCCTAGTTGTAGCCTGTCAGCTCTCACCCCAAATTCCTGCTCCCAGATTCTTCTCAGTTGCTTCTGGTCATTTTATCACCAAACCTCCATTTCTTTCTGGTTTATTTCTTCCTGGAATAGGACCATAACTGCACTTCCATTCTCCAAGGTAGTGATATGACAAGAGCGACAATGGGAGCAGATGGAGAGGAAATCAGACATCAGACACCCCTATTACTACTGTCTGCAGCTTCCACCCCCACAGGGAGTGTCTTACTGGTAGCCATCCCTCTCCCTCAGGCCTGCTTTCCTGCCAAGTTTTTGAGGAGAGCCCTAACTCTAGTTTTTCTTTCTCCAGTTTCCTTTCTTACACAAGTTCTACTTCTTATATTTATCCAGGTAAGATAGAAAAACCTCCTTAGCCTAGTGAGAAACACTTTGACTTTATCATGCTGAGCCTTACCTCAACCTCCCCACTCCACGGGACTGGCCCTGGGCTTTGTCTCCCACACCTAAAATGCTCCGTCAGTGTGTGAAGTGGAAGTAACAAGGATATATCTTGTGCTTTTTTTCTTATTAATGACTTACACTTTTTAAAAAAATTATTACTTATTTATTTATTTGACAGACGAGATCACAAGCAGGTGGAAAGGCAGAAGGGGAAGCAGGCCGAAAGGCAAGGGGGAAGCAGGCTCCCCACCGAGCAGAGAGCCTGACGTGGGGCTTGATCCCAGGACCCTGGGATCACGACCCGAGCCGAAGGCAGAGGCTTTAACTCACTGAACTACCCAGGCGCCCCTAATGATTTACACTTTTATCTTTTATAATTTTTATGCATGGCCAATTCACTGTTCTGCCAGAGCTGACTGCTGGCTTTGGGGAGGATTAGATTGTAGCAGTAGGAATGCAAAGACGGCCGAAAATCCATACCCCACTTTTGACTTCCAGAGCAGTTGGAGACTAAATAGGTGTCTTTTTTTTTTTTTTTTAAGATTTTATTTATTTATTTGACAGACAGATCATAAGTAGGCAGAGAGGCAGGCAGAGAGAGAGGAGAAAGCAGGCTCACCGCTGAGCAGAGAGCCTGATGCAGGGCTCGATCCCAGGACCCTGAGATCATGACCTGAGCCAAAGGCAGAGGCTTTAACCCACTGAGCCACCCAGGCGCCCCCTAAATAGCTGTCTTAAAAGACAGTCTTTTTCAAGAGATGAGATGGTTTTCAAAATTTCCTGAGCCATCATTAACATATCAACAACAAAATCTGGTGAGCTAAAATGGAAGTAATATTCCAGAGAGAGAGAACTCAGTAAGACTAGTCCCTGCTACAAGAGTATAGAGGGATTGGGAAGTGAATGTGTGGACAGCCCACCTCCTGCCCTGAGGAATTATGGGAAGGAGAAGGGAGACACAGGTCACAGAACAGGTAGTGAGGCTGGGAGAACCTTGTGTTGTTCCTATCTTCTCTAAGGAAGGAGGGAGGTCATCAGATCAATAAGAGGAGGGCAGACAGCATAGGGACCTTTGTTTTTCCTTGTTTATGTCATTAATACAATTACAATAAAGTAATACATTTGTATAACATTATGTTTCTCTTGCATTTGTCCATAAACTCTGCAGAAGCTGTCTTGTTATTGCTTAGCAGTGCCACGCATGGAGTCGATAATCAAAAAAGAGAGGGAGATGTGCAAAGAGACATCTGAGGTAGAGCTCCTGACTCCTTAGGGTCTGTATGGCATTTGAGGAATCTAGAAGTTCTCAAATCCTCTGAGGGGCTGCTGAAAACAAAAGAGATTCAAGTTGTGAAACTGGCTACAAGATATCACTTATGCGGGGGTGAGGCCAAGAAGCCTTGTTGCTGGAAACTCCAGGTGGGATAGGAAATATCTGGTGTTAGTGGCTGGACTTCCAGTGGGTGCACAACAACCAGCAAGTGGAGGGGGAGGGGAGCTAGGGCTGAGTACTCAGGGTGACCCTAACCAAACTCAGAGAACAGACCAAGATGAGTTCCTCAGTTGCAGACTTTAGCAGCTCCCACCTTCAGGATACTCTGAAGGAGACCAGACCCAGCCCCCCTTAGTGGGCATCAGCCTGTATATACTTGAGGACAGGACCAGGTGGCCTGCAGGAGAGACACCAGAAGGACAGGCACCAGGCTAGCCCCAGCCCTGTCTCCCTGGTGTCAGCGAGATGCAACCTTCCTCTACATCCAGGTGCCACGTTGAGGAAGGGAAGGGAAAGGAGAAATCCAGCTCCCACAGGAAGTTTAACTTTCAGTCAATAGAATGTTTCATCAACACAGAGTATTTTAAAGGAAGTGGGGCATTCATTAGAAAAGTTCATGTGTTCTTCCTACCACCCCACCTCACCCCGCCCAAACTGGCCGCTACCCATTGAGATGGGACTCCTGAGGACTAGGTCTGTTACAGAAAATGGAAAGTATGTGGTCTTTGTACATTTCAGTTTTAGTTTGTGTTCCATTTGCAACTTCATTCTTTGTACATTCCTTAACAATGAGCAGGTTTCCTACTGAAATGAATTCTGCAGTGCCCCAGGATCCAGAAACAGCTGCATTAATTTTTACAACGAAAGTATTACTTGCAATTTCAGCAGAAACCATTATCCCTTCTAAAATCCCCGTCTTTCATGCTTTGTGTAGAAAGATCCAGAACTGCGAAAACAGGAAACTGAGATTACTAAGCAAATTTCTAGCACCTACCCTCTAAAGAACTTGACTCCTGGTCGCTCCAGTCACCTTTCCATGAGTTTGCTGCTTGTCAGAAGGAAGCTGTCAGAAGCTGTCACCGATCATGCTGAGCAGAGCAGCCCAGGTGTGTTGGGAGCCGCATCCCAGCTGCCCCAATTCTGTAATCTTTTCTAGGTTCCCATCTGTCTCAGCCTGAGGTAACTGTCCTGCTGAATTACACACCAAAGAATTTAAATTCCTCTTCTTAGTTCAACAGAAATAAAGTTGGAATTATTCAAGAGATATTTTCAGCAAGCAATTAAGAAATAATAAAAAAACATCAAAGTATAGGATAATAAAAAACATCAAAGATAGGATCAAAAAACAAGGATTTAGGGGGGTACAGATTTATTATAGTAAATGGAAAAAAACAAAACAAAACAAACAAAAAACAAACCTTCCTCTGTAGGGAGAGCCTCAGATGGATAGCTTTTTGGGCATTCAATCACAGCTTCATTTTCCTCTTCTACCTGCCAGTGGACTCTTGTCCCAGATTCAGAAAGACCTCCTGCAATTCCCTTCATTCTTTGAGCATTGTTTTTCAGTTTGGCAAAGTCTGGAGATAATTTTGGTTGTCACGACTGAAGGAAGGCAGTATTCGTGGCATGGAGCCGGTGGAGGCCCGAGTTGGGTTAAACAGCCTACAGCACAGGACCGCCCTCCCCAACAAAGAACCATCGTGCCCAGAATGACAACCGTGTTGTGGCTGAGAAACCCTGCTCCAAGCAGAGACAGGCCGAACCACCCCACTTCGAGAAGCCTTTCCAATGAGACAAGTAACTGCTGTGGTCAAAGGACAGTTCTCTTAGGGGAAGAGGAACAATCATAATTCTGTGTTAATTCATTAATCCATCTGTTTGCATATCAAATATTTTTTGGTATCTACCCAAAATGGCACTGTTAAGCACTAACAAGATGGGCAGCTTCTGCTCTTGTAGAGCTATAGACAAGTCCAAAGGAAAGTCATTAAACATAAAATTATACAGATGAAATTGTGATATGCCACAGACAAACTATATCGGCTGATACAAGAACATATTGTGAAGGGAAAACTGCCCGTCTAGAATCAGTAGATCTTACCATATTTTTAAATGGTAAAATCAATGAAAATAATTCTTAATGTTTTATTTCCTTGAACCTTTATCATGACTGTTTTCAATGACATAGTCTTTTTGGTCTTCTTAGTTTTCTAAAGGAGTACTGTGACTCTCCTTGTTTTCAAAATGGCCACTCGACTCTCTTTTCTGATACAGTGGCCTATGGAAGTCTGTGTGCTGCTGAGCACCAGCCCTACCTTTCCTGAAGATACCAATGTGATTCCAGAAGAGGATGGGGTTAGAGGGAAATCCTGAGTTGCTTCAAGAGTTAAGACCAGAGGGACGGCCTCCAGTTCCTAGCTCGTGGTCAATTTCCTTCCCCTCATATAGATACTCAGTAAGCAACAAGACCCATATTTCAGAATTTGAGTCTATGATCTTTTCCCAGGAGTGTTGATTGGGGAAAGAAATACTTAAACTGAGACCTGAGGGTGAATTAGGTAACATTGGGAGAAGTGGAGGCAAGCCTTCCAAGAATGTGAAAGTCTGTTTGGTATGTGTTGGCATGTCAAAATAGTCCTTAGACACAGAAAAAGTATTCATTATGGTCCCCTGCTTCCTTGTTCTTAAGAGCAAAATCCATTTCTTCAGAGAGAAGATTGATCTTGGACTTGTAGGGAAGGGAGGGGGAATGGTGCCAAAATTTGTTTTACTGTGACTCCCAGCCAGCTATCCTACAAATGTATGACGACAATGCACGCAAATTTGACAAATGCAAGCAAAAGCAAAGCAGTGGGCATTCTCTATTGCAAATGCACAAGGCGATGCAGCAATGTTTCTGTAGATCTGACTGATTGCCCTGTCAGGGCAGGCCTTTCTTCACCTTTTAAAGTCAAGAATTCTGTGGAGAATCTGATGAAGGCTATTGATTTCTCCCCTGGAAAAGGCATCAATGTGCATATACAAAAATGTCTGCACACAGTTCATGGGGTTTCCAGTTCTGAAGCTCATGGATGGCCAATTAACACAGCTGCTTTCAGGCTGTAACAATGAATAAGGAAGAAGAACATGTTGGTGGTGGAGGTATTGTGTCCTGTCTTACGCGTAATGAGTCTGAAATGCCTGTGGCAGGATATTCAGGTGGAAAGCAGTTTAAAATGCTTCCTGGTTTTGTATGATTTTATAGGCATGTTGAAATTAAGAGGAAGTGGGTGGGTGTGTATCAGTACAATGGGCCCCATCCCTAGGGTCCAGGTTCTCCTGTGTCTGTATTTAGAAATTTTTTTTTTCTTAGAAAAATGTTCATTGTAGAAAATTTTCCTGGGTTTCTGCCTATTTAAAATATGACCACCCTCCTTTACAGTTTTTAGTTCCTTTCCATTATCACTCCCTACTGCCAAGACTGATTAAAGAGAAGGCAGCCATGTGGATATGTGGGGAGCCTGTCTATGAAGAGGGGCTGAAATGTTACATTGTTGAAAGAAATATTTGACAAACTGAGCCAACCTTCTGCTCCTACTCCCTCGGTTTGCTCAAGATTCTTGCCAGACTGCCCTTGGAAGAAACTGAACCTATGAGCTATACTGCTTTTCACTGTGGTTGGGTATAAAGTTTGGGAGTTCTAGTAAGCTGAAAATGCCTCCCTCAAAGATATCCAGATCCTAGTCCCTGGAACCTATGAACATTACCTTCTATGGCCAAAAAAAAAAAAAAAAAAAAAAAGGATATTTGCATTTGTGATTAAATGAAAGGTTTTGAGATGGGGTATTATATTGGATTATCTGGGAGGGCTACAAAGGCCATCACCTGTCTTCCCATGAGGGGAAGGCAGAGGGAGTTTTGACACAGACAGAAGAGGGGCAGGCAGAGAAGAAGGGGGGGGGGCACGTGACCACGGAAGCAGCGGTTGCAGGGATGGGACCATAAGTTAAGGAAGTCTCCAGTGACCAGAGCTCAAAGAGGCAAAGAACAGCTTCTCCCCTAGAGCATCCAGAGGGACCACGCCTGTGATATTTGTTTCAGAATTCTGGCCTCTAGAATTGGGAGAAAATAAATTTCTGTTGTTTTAAATCAGCAAGTTTGTGGTAATTCGGTACAGCAGCCATAGGAAACTAACTAGGGACGAATCTGGACAAAGGAAGAGAGGACAAATTGTCTAGATCAGAGCCTGACTATTTGTCTCAGATTTTTTAGAAGGTTTCTGGCTTCCTTTTCCTTTTCAACCCCAAATATTTCTTTCTGAATCCAAGTAAACCTTCTCTCACCTTGACACTTGCATTTTAAAGCTCCACTGTTCTCTACAAACTGATTTTGATTTTCTAGTATAAAATCCCATTTTGATTGTTTTGCCTCCTTCCCCCGCCCCCGCTTATATTCCCTGCCTCCAAATATTCATTATTGTTTTGATGCTCCCCTCCCAACTCCCCTCCTATTGGCCTTGATCTTAAAATAAAAGTTACTTACAATAAACAGCCTCTTCTCTCTTTTCTTGTTATTTCCTCCACTCAGCAGTACAGAGCTGTCGGCTGCTTGCCCCCAAGTGTTTGAAGCCACCCACACACACTCTGAAGCACAGTCCCCAGCCGCTGACGACTCAACACTGTCAAATGACAGTCACAACGCCTTCATCATTAGTTTGTGAAACGCACTATACAAATGGGGCTGCAGGGTGTAAGAAGAAGAGGAAAATGTATTTCATGACAGCAATATCTTAACTCTGAGAAAAAGGAGATAAATTGGGCCAGGTGATTATTTTAAAAGAACCAGTAGCTAAGAGTGAGAACTAAAAGCAAATCTCTATCAGAGAATTTGAAAAACCCAAGTAAGCCATGTCAAGCCTTCTTGCATGAAGACCTCCTAGTGCTTCAGGGAGAAATGGTATAAAGAAGATTCTAGGAAGATGCCGAGAGATGGGGCACCAGGATCACAGGTGAACATCCTCACCCAGGGCTCAGCAAACTGACCTACAGGCCAAACCTGGCCCACCACCTATTCTTGTTAATAAAGTTTTATTGGAACGCTGTCATCTCCATTTATTTACATATTGTCTGTGGTTGCCCTTGTTCGTGAGAGTGGGGTAGAGTAGTTATGGCACAGACTGTGTGGCACATAGAGCCTAAAATATTTATTTATGTTAAAAAAATGCCAAGCTCTGTTATGATGAAACTATAACAGCAGGACTGGGTATAGAAAGTAAATGCTAGCAACGAGAAATACCAATGTGTATTAATTTCTTAGGGTTGCCATAACAAATTATTATAATCTGGGTGGCTTAAACAATAGAACTTTATTCTCTCAGAATTCAGGAGGCCATGCATTCAAAGCCAAGGTGTCTAGAACACTGATTCTGAAGTTTGAAGGAGACTTCAGAAGTTTTGAAGTTTCAAAGGAGAATCAATTCCATGGGGGTGGCCAGTATCTTTGCCATTCTTTTGCTTGTAGACTCATAGTTTCAGTTTCTGCCTTCTCTTCACATTGTCTTCTGTCTTCTTCGTTTCTATCTCTTATAGGGACACAACATTGAATTTAGGGCCCATCCTAAATCCACAATGATCCAATCTCAAAGTTTATACTTTCACTAATTACATCCACAGAGACCATTTTTCCAGATAAAGTCACACATTTGCAGGTACCGAGGGTTGGGATTTGGACATAACTTCTGGGGGGACACAATTCCACTTACTGCACCACCACCCATAAAAAAGTGTTAACCATTTTGGGGAAAAAGAAGGCGGCTTGAGGAGCTTGGAGATGGCTGGGAATGTCGCCCACCGACTCTTGAATATGGCCTTAGGAAACAGCAATTGCATACATATTTAATTTTGACATAGTTTTTTGTATTTTATGAAATATATTAATTCCACAGAAAACTCTGACTCCGTCTGTTGATCTACGTGTAGACTATGGGGAATTTAAGCCACTATAGCCCTAAAAGCAGCCAAATGAACAAAAGGCAGATGAGGAGGAGGAGAAGCTCAGGGCCAGGAAAATGGGTTTCTGCAACCTCCGTGGTTGACTCTGACAAGAAAAGCAGCATCTTGTGAAGCTGTTAGATAGCAGTGTGGAGTGAATTCAATGAGGTCCTTTCAAGTCTGCTAAAGTGTCTTTTGTCAGCTTTATTTTTTCATCACGACTTGGGAACAAGGAGGTGTTGCTGCACCCTGTCTCATTTCGTCCTTTGTTTCATTTTCTTCACCAGATTCCAGATTAATATTTCGACAGAACTGGGGAGGGGAGGTGCAGGGCTCATATTTCTGCTAGAATTCTTTTCCCTTTTTCTCTCAGTATGTACCGTTCTAACCTGAATTTACAGGCGGGGGCGGGGGGGGGAGCCACAGTCAAGTTAGCACACTTTGGGGGAAAAGTCTGAGTAGAAGTGACAGTTTTCTTATAGGGATTGTCCCTGATTGGCACTAAAACCAGGCTAAAACCAGTGCCTCTCTAGAGTGAGTTAGGAAATCAGGAGGACTCTTCTCCCAAGAACCGGCTATGAGGTTACCTTGAGGATGTGTCAGTGGAGCCCCAGGGCATGAGAGATGAGACAGTTACAATAGGTGTCAAACTAGAAATTCCCTTTGTTGAGGTCTTTCTGCTTGATGTACCTAGAATAGGTTTGGTTTTCCTGTGTGAACTCTGTCGCCTCTAGAAGAGGGGACAAATCAAAGTTCATGACCTCTTTGTAATTTTAGGATATTTTCTAAGGATTCACACCCATTGTCACACTGGTTTCTTTATTCATTCCTCACTCATTACAAAGTTTCCTGTGCTCATTAAATATGACGCATTTCCCAAGTGCCTAAGGCTAGTTAAAAAGAGACCCAACAGGGACACCTGGGTGGTTCAGTTGGTTAAGCATCTGACTTAACTAACTGAAGGTTGGTCAGGTTAAGACTCCTGACTTCAGCTCATGTCATGAGGTTGGTTAGGTTAAGACTCCTGACTTCGGCTCATGTCATGATCTCAGGGTTGTGAGATCGAGCCCCCGGTGGGGGGCTCCTCCCTGGTTGTGGAGCATGCTTATGATTCTCTCTCTCTTCCGGAACACCTGGGTGGCTCAGTCTATTAAACATCTGCCTTTGGCTCAGGTCCCCTCTAAAAAAAAAAGGTCCATAAATGAATATGTCATGGGAATAAAAGGCACAGCATGAAGAATACAGTGAATGATATTATAAAAGTGATGTAATGAGACAGATGATAGCTCCACTTGTGGTGGGCATAGCATAACATATAAACTTGTCAAATCACTAAGTTGTACACCTGATGCTAATGTAACATTCTGTGTTAACTACACTCAATTTTTTAAAAGGATCCATAATAGCAATTTTTTTTTTTAAAGATTTTATTCATTTACTTGACAGACAGAGATCACAGGTAGGCAGAGAGGCAGGCAGAGAGAGAGGGAGAAGCAGGCTCCCTGCCGAGCAGAGAGCCCGATGTGGGGCTCGATCCCAGAACCCCGGGACCACGACCCGAGCCGAAGGCAGAGGCTGTAAACCACTGAGCCACCCAGGTGCCCCAATAGCAATTTTTTTTTTAAAAGAAAAAAGCACTTCTTTTTCAGAATGTACCACAGGGAAGGTAAAATTTTTCCTCTACCTTTTTTTTTTTTTAAGATTTATTTATTTATTTGAAAGAGAGAGAGGGAGCATGCAGCGGAGAGGGGCAGAGGAAGAGGTAGAAGAGGGGAGAATTTCAAGCAGATTTCAAGCTAAGCCAGAGCTCAGTGCTGGGCTTGATATGGGGCTTGATCTCATGACCCCAAGATCACAACCCTAGCCAAAATCAAGAGTCAGATGCCTCACCAACTACATCACCCAGGCACCTCTGTTTAACTTCCCTTTTCTTTTTCCCTTACACAAAAATCAATTTATTTCCTTTGGAAACATCTTCAGAAGTAGAGTATTGGGTAGAGGGAAACTTTTTTTAAAAATTTAAATTCAATTAATTAACATATAATTTATTATTATTTTCCGAGGTAGAGGTCAGTGATTCATCAGTCTTATACAATACCCAGTGCTCATTACATCAAGTGCCCTCTAGTTATCCCATTCCCCCACCCTTCTGCAACCCTTAGTTTATTCCTATGATTAAGAATCTCTTATGGTTTGTCCTCCTCTCTGATTTTGTCTTGTTTTATTTTTTTCTTCTCTTCCTCTATGATCTTCTGTTTTGTTTCTTATATTACACATATGAGTGAAATCATATGATGATTTTCTTCCTCTAATTGACTTATTTTGCTTAGCATAATACCCTCTAGTTCCATCCACATCAATGCAAATGGCAAAATTTTCATATTTTTGATGACTGGGTAGTATTCCATTGTGTATTTATGTGTATGTGGTGGATATATATATATATATATATATACATATATATATATATATCTCCAATCATCTGTAATTGGACATCTGGGCTCTTCTTTCCTCTGTGCTTTTAAGACAGGGACTGACATAACACAGATTTAACAAGAGAGGCACCGAGAAGCTCAGTCTGTTAAGTGTCTGCCTTCGGCTCAGGTCATGATCTCAGGATCCTGGGATCGAGCCCTGTTCAGTGGGGAGCCTGCTTCTCTTTCTCCCTCTGCCTTCCCCCACCATGCTTGCACTCTCTCTCTCTTAAATAGTCAAATCTTAAAAAAAGAGAGGGACAGAGAGAGAGAGAAAGGTAGATTTAACAGGAGAAAAGCATGTGCATAAAAGCCCTCGTGGAAAAAATATATACCCAAAGAAGTGAGGAGGCCTAAGCCCTGACATACTAGATTGAACAAAGAATAGCAATTGTGGAAAAGTAACTGAAGGAACTTATTTTAACAGCCTAGACACCCTTCTCTGGTGATTAAGAATGTTTCTTCCTCCTGGCTCAAGGAAGGCACCTTTCTTGTGGGAATTCTATCTCAAGCTTTCAGGGGGAAAAAAAGGAAAAGTCAGAGTGCCCTGCTTGGATCTGCTGTTTCCAAGTGCCTTTAATTCAGAGTAACAGATATGCCAAAGCAGCATATTTGGGGAGGCATGTCCTGAACGTTTTCAGTACCACCTATTCTGCTGGAACTATAATGTTCCCTTCCAAATTTCTTTTGTACAGTTCCAGCGTACTGTGAGTCACAGACTAATGCTCAGGCTTGGGAATCAGAGATCTGAGTTTGTATTTCAATTCCACTGCTTACAAGTTAAGTAGTTGGCCTTTCTAAGCATCCTTTTCTTTCCTGATAAAGGGGAAGGCCATAAAAACATATGCACTGCATAGAAGAGAGTCCTAGGAAGCCTGAGAAGAGAGAGAAGAGAGTTCTAGGAAGCCTGAGAAGAGAGAGAAGAGAGTTCTGGGAAGCCTGAGAAGAGAGAGAAGAGAGTCCTAGAAGCCTGAGAAGAGAGAGAAGAGAGTCCTAGAAGCCTGAGAAGAGAGAGAAGAGAGTTCTAGAAGCCTGAGAAGAGAGAGAAGAGAGTTCTAGAAGCCTGAGAAGAGAGAGAAGAGAGTTCTAGAAGCCTGAGAAGAGAGAGAAGAGAGTTCTAGAAGCCTGAGAAGAGAGAGAAGAGAGTTCTAGGAAGCCGTCATTGTTAAGGCCTGACTGCAGTGTTGGCTCTTGCCTGGTGTCTGGGAACTTGTCTGGTATTTGGGAGGGTTCCCACTGTTCCCAAAATGAGAAGCACGGTTCATTGTGCCTAAAGTGTTCATAAAACAATGAGGTTTATGCTGAACCTCTGTTTTTCTTTTGGGAGTCTGAAATTCCGGCACAGGCCAGGCAGAGAGTGCCCACATGACCAGCCCCCCAGAAAGACCCTGAGGCCTGAGCTTCCCTCACACTGCGTCTGTGTCCTCACAATTCAGTTCTGGGGGAATTAAGCACATCCTGTGCGACTGAGGACTTTTGGAAGCTTGCACCTGGTTTTCTTCACATTTACCCCATGTGTCTTTTCTCTTCACTGATTTTGCTTTGTATCCTTTTACTGTACTAAATCTGAGCCTTGGGTAAGATTGTATGATGAGTCTTATTTTCCTCCCAGTCACTGAAACAGGGTGTGTGTGGTGGGGAAGGGGTGGATTTGAGGACTTCTGTCTTTGGTCAGGCTGCTATAAGAAAACACCACAGAGTGGGTGGCTTATAAACAACAGGAATTTATTTCTCCCAGTGCTGGAGGCTGGGATATCCAGGATCAGTTTTGCTCAGGTGAAGTTGCTCTCCGGGGTGCATAGTTGGTGCCTTCTCTCTGTGTGCTCACATGGGGATATGGGTTAGGGATCTCTATTTGGGTCTCTCTTATAAGGTACTCTCCATAGGTCCTAACTAACCAATGGGCATAGTTACCAGGCACAGTTACCAAAAAAGGGAAAATTCCATACCTACCTCAAAATATCCACAAGCTCTTTTATAAAGCCTTAATTCCATTTCTGAGGGTTCCTTCATGACTTAGGCGCTTGCGAAAGGTGCCACCTGCTAATATGAGCGCCTTCAGCGGTTTTTAGGACTTCATTTTAGCAAACTACAGGAAACGACCTCTCTTCTCTTCTCTCCCCTTCTCTTTCTGTTCTTCATCGGCAAAGTCCAGGAACCACCTCAGGGGAGGGTCAGGAAGCCAATCAAGTCAGATTCTCTGTGGCACATGGGGCAAAAGGAAATGACAGGGATCCTCCAAACATTATTTTTGCTTTGATACACATCTGAATTCGTGTTGTCCATGTCAAAGTAGTCTCCCTCCTTTATTACTGATGCCCCAAGTGCTTTGGGATATTTCCTTTTGGGACTGGCTTACAAACTACTGAAATGGAAATCTGCTGCATGCATCCCTTGTGGTCCCATTGCACAGAATACAGCTCCCACCCGGCACCCCTAAGGCAGTCAGGATTTACCTCTTTAATTGTCACAGACCTCCATTGCTCTGAGCTGGGAGAATGGAGGGCTCATGGCCAGCCTCAGGCCTACTGGTGACAATCAACCATGCCCAAGGCCCCCTGGCTGTAGACATAGGTTGGCACAGGAGAAGGGTGCCAAGGAAGGAAGAAAAGAAAAAGTACAGAGAGGAGCAAAACGATAGGGGACAGAAGGAGAAGGCAAAATAGAAGAGAGGAAAGAATAAAGAAAGTAAACCCTTCTCGAAAGCAGAGGAACAGTTTATGACTCAGATTCTCCAACCTCTGAATACAGCTAAGTCTGTTCCTTTGGTTTATGGCAGGTTCCCAGCCACTTGGTGAAAGGGGCTGGGGGTGGGTGGGAGGAGGAGGTGGGAGGGTGTGAGGAGGGACTGTCCAGAGACACTGGTTTGAAGTTTTATTATTCTCTAAGAAGTTGCTCTATTGATGATTAAACTTTGCTCGCAGAAAGTGGGGCTGTGAAGCAAGCTGCTCACTCTATCAATAGAGAAATCGATGTGTCCTTTCTTTTCAAAGTGCTGAAGCCATTATCTGGGGTGTGACAGTTGACTACAATAGAATTAATTGTCATATCACAAATGGTGAGTTAGGGAATGAATGAGTGAACCAAGTGGGTGGACAGGCCTATTATTACTGAGAATACAGTTTGATTAATAGAAGGAAAGGCTGAAGAACCAAAAAAAAAAAAAAAAAAAAAAAAAAGGAAAAGAGTACTTAAAAAAACAGGGAAAAAAGTTGATGTTGAGAACTTAAAAATATGTTGTAAACAATGTGCATAATGATATAAAGAGAGAAAAAAAATTCATGCTTTGTTTCTCACCCACACTTCTAAATTTCACGGAGATGGGGGGCACCTGGGTGGCACAGTCAGTTTCAGCTCTTGGTTTTGACTCAGGTTAGATCTCAGAGTTGTGATATCAAGTCCCAAGTCAGGGGCGGAGATCAGCTGGAGTCTGCTCGAGATTGCCTCCCTGCCTCTTCCTCTGCCCCTCCCCTCCCTCCCTCCCTCCCTCTCTCTCAAAAAAAAATAAAATAAATCTTTAAAAAATAAAATAAATTTCACTGATGGAATAGGCAAAAATCCTGCCTACATGTGACTGCAGTGCATATGTGTGTGTTTGTGCACGCGTATCTGTAGCTCTAATATAAGTTTTGAAAATGAAAACATTGTGCACGTGTATAAAATCTTTTTGGAGTTTTTTTTTCATCTTTTCTTTCCCATACTAACACCCAAAAGTAAGCTGCCTAAGGAATTAATCTGAATGTTTTGGCATCTTGTATGTTGATTTTTTCAGATAGTCTTTGCTATTGAATCATAGATACTGAAGTCCCCAATAAAGATAAAGAGATTACTTATTATTTATTTATAGATGTTATAGATATTATTATTATACTCAATACTTTAATATAAGAAATTTGTTTTTGTAGAATAGTTTGAAACCAGGATTACTTGGCAAAAATAGATTTTACAAAGAAGTGGAAGTGGTAATCTAATGATAATTGAAAAGGAAATTGTTCCTGGGTGGATATAACATATGCTAGTCTTTTCAAAAATTTTTTAAATTTATTTTTTAAGATTTTATTTAATTATTTGACAGAGAGAAAGTACAAGCAGGGGGAGCAGGAGAAGCAGGCTCTGCACCCAGCAGGGAGTCTGATTTGTGGCTCCATCCCAGGACCCTGAGATCACAACCTGAGCTGAAAGCAGACACCCAACTGACCGAGCCACCCAGGCACCCCAACGCTAGTGTTTTTTAAATTAATCAATTGGATATCTTAAGAGAAATACAAAAGATTGCAAAAAGTTCATGCATACATTGAAATGTTTATTATTGGCTTTCATTTCATAAAATGAAAATTTCTAATAAACTGTGAAAAATACAATCTTAGGGACGCCTGAGTGGCTCAGTTGGTTGAGCAGCTGCCTTCGGCTCGGGTCATGATCCCAGAGTCCTGGGATCGAGTCCCACATCGGGCTCCTTGCTCAGCGGGGAGCCTGCTTCTCCCTCTGCCTCTGCCTGCCATTCTGTCTGCCTGTGCTCGCTCTCTCCCCATCTCTCTCTCTGATAAATAAATAAAATCTTAAAAAAAAAAAAATACAATCTTAATACACTTACCTTCTTTGTGCCTTTATACAGATGGTTCCCTACTTCTAATGGTTCAGCTTAATGATTTTTCAACTTTACGGTGGTGCAAAAGCAATATGCATTCAGTGGAAACCATGCTTTGAATTTTGAATTTTGATCTTTGCCTAAGCCATCAACACTCTTGATTCTATCTCATGCTGCTGGGTGGAGGCAGCGAGCCAGAACTCCCAGTCAGCTGGTAATCACCAGGATCAACAATTCCCAATTCTGTCCATATACAGCCATGGTTTTTTCACTTTCAGTACGTTATTCAGTAAATTACATGAGATACTCCACAGTTTATTATTAAAATGGCTTTATGTGAGATGATTTTTTAAAAGATTTTATTTATTTATTTGCCAGAGAGAGAGAAAGAGCACAAGCAGGGCTAGCAGCACGCAGAGGGAGGAACATGCTCCCCGCTCCTGAGCAAGGAGCCTGATGTGGGACTCAATTCCAGGACCTTGGGATCATGACCTGAGCCAAAGGCAGATGCTTGACGGACTGAGCCACCCAGATGATTTTGCCCAGTGCAGGCTAATGTAAGTGTTCTGAGCACATTTAAGGTAAGCTAGGCTAATCTATGATGTTCAATAGGTTAAGTGTATTAAATGCATTTTTGACTTGAAATATTTTCAACTTGTGATGGGTTTATTGGGACACCGAGTTTTGTCATGCTTATCTAAAGTAGATCACAATTCTGGCTGCATATTAGAATTACCTGGGGAGTTTTTATTTGTTTGTTGTTTGCTTGCTTTTTAAATCCCACTGCCCAGATAGCAGCCCAGACCCGTAAATCAAAACCTCCCAAGGATGGAGCATGGTGGTTTTAAAATATACCAAGTGATGCCAATGTTTCAGCAAAGTTGTGATCCACTCACTTAAGTAGTCCCTGATGAACCTCATTCTCATCATCACCCCTGTTAAAATCATTCCCTACTCAGCACTAAAAGGAGAGCACACAGCAAATTGTATCATTGCCACTGAGGTCCTTGTTTCACCGTTCTTCAGTCTTCAGCACCTGGCGGATGCTCAACAACGTAATGACAGGAGGAACACACAAATTCCCAACCAGCGCCATGGAACGAGGTTGCCACCATTTTAAAGATAACAGATTCCTCCAGAGCATAGAGGGGGGATGATGTGACTCATTTAGTTCCACTGCACAGCTCTGAGTCACCTGGCACTTGGCCAGTCAAAAGTTTCAGAGCCTGATGTTTCAGATTCTTATCCAATAGATATTTTTATCCTGGGAGCCTGACTGAGGATGCAGCTGACTGAATCAGCCTGGGGCTTCTCTTCGGGAAGCAGTGGGAAGCCACTTCTGCTCCTTGCTTATGTAACCATATGTCGCACAAGGCTGACCCATGCAATGTGATCCAAACATTATTTTTGTCTCCCACCATCACTTTAAACTAAATTCAGTGGAGATCAATTTCTCTTGTCCATGAATAAAGTCCTTTTTGCATCACTCTTGGTGTTTCATTGTAAGTCAGTCTCATTTCAGAACCTTAATATTTTCAGTCGCATATACTAATCAAAAATCCAAACTTGAAGTCGGGGTTAAACCATCACGCCTTCTCCAGCCATAGTGTGCTTCCCAAGATTGTAGTGGGGCATAGTGTGTGGTCCTTCTTTTCTTGCCTTTCTCCCAGTTCACCTGTGCTACCTGTGATTTCTCTCTGGCTGGGTCAAAGTAGGGCCTTCACTTGGATGAACCTGGCAGTGGTTAAAGATGGAACCCTTGAGTGGGGTTGGCAGGTGGTAGCAGTTGATTTGTTTCTCCTGTGGGAATTCTGTGGGTCCTTCAGAGGTTTCTTGTTGCTCTTGCAGCTCCCTTGATCTGGGATGATTGATCTCCATTCTTGGTGGCCACTTATGACACTTTCTTCACGCTGAGGTAAAGACATTTTCTTCACCTATACACTTTTTTCTTCAAGAGGAGGCTTTTTAGTTGAGGTCTCTGTGCCCCTCCATACAGCTCTATTGGACCAAGAAGACTCCCACATTGTTCCTCTTCCTGCCCCACCGTGGTCCTTATCAGCCCGTAATCTGGGGTTAGGCCATCTCCATGCAGCAGGACCCTCCTGGCTCCACCATTGAGGCACCTGCCTTTAGAGTCCCGGGTGAGAGTCAGATACCATTCCCAGGCCACGTGGCCTTCCTCAGGCCTGAGTGAGGGACCAGTTCTCTTTGTCTCTCGATCACAGGGAGCACTTCAAAGCTGTCCAAGAAGTTGCCTTGGAGCCTCCATCTTTAAGACCCACCCACTGTCTAGGAGGTACACTCCACTCTTTTAGGTCAATCTCTCTAGAAGCAGAGCCTGAAATGAGGATTCTTATTCAAGTGGTTTATTGAAAAAATGTTCTCATTAGAAAAGGAGTGGCAAAAACAGGATAAAGCTTGGGGAAGGGAGAAGGTAAGCAAGAATGTAATCCCAGCGGGAGACTAGTTTCAATCTGACCCCACAGGGGAAACCCTGCAGCTCAAAGTACATCACAAAGATAGTCCCACCTTGAGGCAAGGTTTATACTCTCTTGATAGTTGGGCCAAGCTTTGCTAAGATGCTTACCGTGGGGTGGCGTTCAGGTAGCAGGTGCTATCTGGCTGAGGGCAATTCTCAGGAGAAGGAGGCAGCTGGACGTTATTATGGGTGGGGAAGCGGGGTGGGCCGATTGGTCAAGGAAATTTGGAAGGCCCTTAACAACATTCGCTACACCCATCCAATTCCCTAAGGCTCAAGATATGTTCCTCCTTAATCTTATCTTGATCTCCTGGAGCAGTCTTAAATGGACTAATTGGGAAAGGGAGTGTCTGTCTCAGTCACTTTGGTATCTGATATCTATCATCTTGCTTCTTACTTGAAAGAAAGACCAGAAGAGTTCCCTTCTAACTTTCTCTGACTCTGAGGAGTGTTCAGCTATATGATACCCGTGACCACAGAGCTCACCTCCTTCTTTCTACAGAGCCCAGAATGGTGAGTGAATTCAAGACCACGTTTGGCAGCTTCCCTGGTAGCCATGATGTATTTGTTGTGCTCCACATATTCTTTCTCTCTCTATTTGCAATATGGCTGGTGAGAAAAGGGAGCCCTCTCTGTCCTTGAAATCAAATACAGTAACTAGGACAAACCCATATTAGTAAGCATATTAAGTAAACTGGACTAACAAGGCACAGAGAACAACTTTTAGAGTATCCATGACTATAAGGCTAGAACTGTTTTTTTGGAAATCTTACTGAGGCATGAGGAGCTGTAAGGAGAGTAACAGAGGAAAAACCATGATCCAGCGTGACAGGATCTCACCCAAATCACCCATATGGCTTCTTCCAGAGAAGCCATTAAATGGCTGGAGTTAATGAGGGGTGAGGAGTGATCCAGGGAGCTGAAAGAATCGGCTGGTTTCCCATGCCCGTTTCTTCCTTTTTCTTCCCTGTTACACAACAGAAAAGTCCCATAGTCAGGCATGACAGTAACCACCCAGGCTTGGGTGATGATGACAGTCTATAGTTTGCTGAGTCCCATAGCCAGCCACTTAGATCTATCTTACCCACCTGGTTGGTCCCTATAGGTAACTAGGTTTGTGGCCTCTCAGTTAACAATATTTATCCAGAGTCATACAGCAAATGACAGGTTGGGGTAGGGGCCCACGCCAAAATTGAAACTTAGTAGTCACTGACAGGAAAATTATAGAGGGACCAGGACCTATAAGGACTCCCCGCCTGGTCCAGGAGGGTTTGATGTTGAACCAAACTAAGATAAGTATTCAGCCAATCTGGCCAATCATAGTTCTGCTAAATGTAATGAAGAGACAGGTGTTAGACAGTAAACCCAACTGGTCTGCAATACCGGTTCAGAGTCTTGGCAGAGTCAGTGGCAAGCTGCTGGTTGCCATTAGAAAAATTTGGCATGAATTAGCCAGGCCCCGAGGCTGGCAGTGGGGAGTAGGATCCCAATCCCAGCTTGGGGGAATGGAGCACTGGTCAGAAAAAGGCAGATTTCAGTCCTGGAAGAAGAGCTGTCAGATCAGGAGAGATCTGAGGTCAGAATAATAATACCAGGACATTGCTAGAAGTGGGACTAAAGTTCCCGCAAAGGTTGACCTTTGGCAGAGTTACTGAACTCTGCAAGTACTTCCTTGCTGAGGTCCTAGAGGTCGGGGTGGGGGCTAGAGGGGTCAGTGAGAGCTTAGTGTGGAGGCAGGAGTGTTTCCCACCAAAACAGAGATACATTTCCCGGAGCCCCTTTGCCAGGCATCTCCCCCACATCTCTCATCCACCTGCAAACTCAACTTCACTGAGTAGAAAACCGACTTTGCCCTGAATCTTCACTACTTCATCTCATATTTCTAATACCAAAGCTGGAACAAAACAAAGGGAGAATTCTGAGAATTCTTCGGCTTGACAGCAGGTGGAAAAATGAAGCCCACAATGCTGTCAAGTACCATGTGAAACAACAATGGTACTTGGCAGCTGTTACTTTTAGTGGGCACTAAGGTTGATGAAAGAGCACAGTTGTACAAAGAGGGGAGGAAGTAAGTGACAGCTATGGAGACATCTGGTGAAAGACTTGTCCCTGCATGTACAGATACAAAGTTTTACTGCAATACATTTGAAGGTGACCTTCTTGGATAATCGTGCCTCACTATGTACGGACTTTAGTTTCCAGAGTGTTTCTTTCTGTTAAATTGTGGAATGGATAAGTTCTTTAATCTGGGCAAAAACCAAAACCCTTCAAAGGTCATCCAGTCTGAACGCATAATAATTACCTATATTTTCTGGGTCCTTGCTACTAGCCAGGTGCCACGTTAGCTGCTTTATGTCTCACTTACTTATCACAACAACCCCAGGAGGTAAGGACTATTCTGGTCTCTATTTGCATGTGAGGAAACCGGAAGCTTAGAAAAGTGAAGTGAGCTACTCACACACGCAGCACAGGTGAGAAGTAGAGCTTGATTCAAAGCAGCTTGGCCTATCTCCAGAGGAAGAAAGTGTGTAAGTCCTTCCCAGTGGTACAGGCCCTGATGTGGCCTCTTTGCTAGTTGGCCACCCAGCATCCATCCTCACAAGAATCTCACACTTATTCAGGATGACAATACTGGGGAACTTTAATCTATCAGTGTAGTTTTGCTGGCCCCAAGGAATGACTTCCCAGTGCCCATGCCCTTTGCAAGGAGACTCATAATAATAACTAAGAGGACAGCTAAGCATATAACTAACATTTGGTCAATGCTTATGTGTTAGGTACTCTTCCAAGCCCTTTACATGGATTTTGACATTTAGTTGGTTACCTAGTTATTCATTTATTACTAAATTGGTTATGTAGAATTAATATTTTTCCACGTAAACCATATCTTAAATATAGGCATATAAATACAAAATACACATATTATATATAAATACATATAAAATGCTGAAGTACCCAGCTTATCCATTAAAGCACTGTTTAATCCCTAATAACGTGAAACCGATGTGCTAGTTTGAGTCTGAGATCCCATGAGTCGACAGTCACTTGGTAAAGCAAGAATATGAAGATAGAGAATACTTGTACGCTGGACAGTTTTGAAATAAACATATTAGGGATCCTGACAGTCTCCTGTCTCTCTGTGTGTCTCAGTGTTCTCTGATCCCCCCACCCCCTGCCCCACATCCATTGTCCTCATGTGGCGCAGGTCCTGAAGTGTGATACACAACATTGATCAAACTCCTTCCAGATGCCTAACGATTCAAACCTGACTTCAGTCAAAATTTGCCTTTTCTCACTGTAGAAATCTAAGATTGCTTTTTGGAGGAATATAATGTCCAGTCAGGGCCTTGTGGGAAAGAGAGGCGGGAAAGACAGCCTAAGCCTTTGGGAGCCAGGGGACACCGTATCCTGAGATCACACGTGCACAGTGGAGGTCAGGGGTTGGGGGGGTCACTTCAGGAGTCTGGCTTCTGCCTCTCCTGCCTCCTCCCTGCTGACGGCAGAGCTTCCTTGTCCATTACGGAGTCCGAGGATCCTATCTTTCAGATGTATTTTCTACAGTAGTCTCAGTGGAGGTAGGAAATCATGGTGTTTTTTTTCATATTTACAAGCCAGTTTGTCTGATATGTAGCAAAAGTAGGAAAATCTTTAAAGCTTTAAAATTGCTGGTCACCCCAGCAATTCCACACTTATGAGTGGTTTTTCAGCAATGAGGGAAGAAACACACTAAAATGTTTGCCAAAGTAATATATTTTTTAAATATGGAAAACGGGCAACAACCTAATTTTCCCAATTAGAGGGTCACTGGAGTTTTTTTTCATTATTTCCCCAAAGTGTTATTTAGAAAAGAAATTTCTAGAAGTTATCCTTAAAGCCTGGAGGGGAAGGTGGGAAACCCCCCCCCCCCATTTCTTAAATAACATGTAACATTTTTTATGGCGTTTCTTGTTTGTTTTACAGTTAGAGTTGTGGCTTACCGAGAGCAGGTGCTGAGGCAGCCTCCTTAGGTGCAGGCAGCAAAGGAGTACATTTTCTGTAAAGGACTTATAAAAATCATACCTTGAATAATCAGTTCAAAAGATTGGTCTGCTTTTTGTTATCATGTGCTGGCTATTCTAAGCAATGTCAGTGATAAAATGTTCTTCCCCACAAAAGACATTTTGTTGGTTTAAGCTTTAAACAATTGCTGTGGTTACTATGGGGTTTAAGTAAGTAGATGTAAGCTTCGAAGTAGCATATCTTGCTCTTGCCTTTAATAAGCCTTGTATATTAGGGGCGCCTGGGTGGCTCAGTGGATTAAGCCGCTGCCTTTGGCTCGGGTCATGATCTCAGTGTCCTGGGATGGAGCTCCGCATCGGGGCTCTTTGCTCAGCAGGGAGCCTGCTTCTCTCTCTCTCTCTGCCTGACTCTCTGCCTACTTGCGATCTCTCTCTCTCTGTCAAATAAATAAATAAAATCTTTAAAAAAAAAAAAAAAGCCTTGTATATTAAATGGGGGTAATTTGGAGAACTATATAGCTTACTCAGTGGCTGCCTTTCTGTCCCCATGCCCCACCTGTTCCCTCCATCCCCATGGATTCATTCACAGACTCTTGTGAGAATATATTCTGAATTGTTCAGAATCATTTGAACTCACTTCAGGTGCATTTTTATGTCTCTATCCCCTTTGGTACTACGTATTTCATCTTTTAAGCGAGTAGACTTAAAAGAAATAATCATAGCATGGTGACTTCAAAAACAAACAAACAGAAGTTGTCTCACTTTAATTCTGATATTCTCTGTGACCACTCTGAGTTTGTTATTTGTATCTAAATTTTAAAAAGTGATCATGGGCATAAAATGCAAAGTGTGATATTTTTGTTGAGTAAGTGCAAATTTTACTTCAAGCATGAAATACTTCACTGAATTTAAAGTGGGTTTAAAAAAAAACAACAACACCTGAAACTTACTCTTCTTTTTCAATTATTGTTTGTTTTAAACCTAAGAAAAAATCAAGAAAAGAATTAACATTCCTGATTATTACATGCCTATTACTAAAAATAACTTTGTCTTATACAAGAGGGTCTTATAAACTCATCAGCTTCAAGTGTCAAATATCCTAGGTGTGTCATGGCTTGGGGGGAAAACCTACTAAGAAACCAAGTGTTACTAAGATTTCTCTGAGACCTGTGAAGATTGTTGGTGGGAAAGCAACTGGCCACTGTGTGTGTGTTAGTTTTTCCAGAAAAGAAGTCCAGGGCACATGGATATGTAATCATAAATTCCTTCCTCTTGCACAGTTTGTTCTTAATAGCTCACATGACATCCACCTACCATCATGGAAGATAGCAGTACTCCTGAGCAATTTCCAGACTTTCAAAAATAAGCACTGCTTTAGAAGCTGAGTTATTTAAGGATAGCAAAAGCACTGAGGAAAACATCTAACATCTACCATATTCATGAGCAGACAGATCTCAAAGCAACCTATTATTAGGGTAGTAATCTGGCATCCTAGAAGCAGCACAGACTTTGGAGAACACCTGGACTTTGGTCGTGCCCCTACCAAAATAATTTGCTATTAATTCATCCAAAATGTTTATGATTCTCCACTGGGGAAATGCTGGGAATACAATGATATACAAGACAGATATGGTCTTATCCCAAAGAAAGGGTACTCCCCACCCGAGGCAGGCTGTGTGTAGGGGGGAGTCAACACACAAATGGATGAAGCACTTATTTGTTCTTTTCAGTTCCAGGAAGGAAACAAATAAATGGTTCCCTATTGCTCCTAGGATAAAGAAAGAAATTCTTAATATGGTCCCCGCCATTCTCTCCAAGTGCATTTACCACTTCTCCCTGTCTCCTCCAACCACAGCCTCCTTTTAGTTCCTCAAAAGCACCAAAGCCTTCCTGTTTCAGGACCTTGACTTATATTGTCCGCCTACACCCTAATCTGCCTTCAGTTAGTTCCTAATACAACCTTGGATCTCAGGACAAATATGTTGGCAGAAAAACTTCCCTGATGTCTACCTACCTATATATCCACTCCATATCCCCCACCCCAACAATCAGTCACCAGCTCATATATTCCCCATAGCACCCTGGGCTCTTTCTTCATAACCCTAATTATTGATGTGTCTGTGTAATCATTTGGTTAACATCCATGTTCTCTCCCACCATAATCTGCTGCCACTAGACTGTAAACTTCATGGGGGCAAAAGTTTTCTGATTGCACCATTGAATTCCCAGGTCGTAGTACAAAAGATGCTTGTGGAATGAATGAATGGAGATAGGCATAGGTGAATATGCGTATGTGTGCAAACTAAAAATCCTTCCACCAGGGATGGGCCTTAAAAGAATTTTTCTATGAGGAAAGCTTGGCTGTCCAAGGAACTTCCTCATTTCTACTCTCTCTTGACTGGCCTGGCTTGTCAGGTTACTGTTGTTTTGAGTTTTTGCTTTTATAAGTACCCTCCCTCCCATTTTCTTTTACTTTCTTCTACTTCTTAAATTACATTAGCCTTACTTTTCTTTCTTTTTATGATTTGGGCTTTAGTCCCGTCTTAATTTTATAGCTTTCCATTCCAAAGCTTTCATCTCTATTTCACTCGCCCTCAGTCTTTTCGAAAATTATAAATATTTATTTTATTGTATTTTTATTAGTTAATCTTAATTTGGGATATTTTGCTCTAGTCTTATCCTGTTTGTCTCACTGCTTTCAGTTTTTTCTATATCCCACTTAAAATATGATTTTTAAATAGGTGTTATTTCTCTCATAATGTATTTTTAATTTGTTAATTTGCTTATTTTTAATAGATTAAACATCATTTGACCATGGAATCTTTCTTTCTTTTTGGAACTTTACTCCATTTGTTCTCACTTCCTTCTTTCTTTCCTTCCTCTCGCCTTCAACCCACTGCTTCCCTCAGTACCCTTTATCCCATTTCCACTTTCCTCCTTGTATTTACAGCAGCTAAAATATTGGAAGTCAGAAGAATAGAAACAGCAGAGAGAGTTTGCTTTATGAACATGGGAGGATAGCTGTCTCTTCCCTACCAGTTTTCCCTGCATTAGCCTCAGCTTTGTTAGTGATGGTTCTCCCCAGAACTCTATTACAGAAGATTTGGTGAATTCAGTTAATTCTATTAGGGGAATAAGCCTCGTTTGGTAGCTGGAATGTTTGATATAGAGAAACAGTGTTGTTTATTAATCCCTCACCATCTATCTAGTCCTTAGGTGTGGAATTTAGGGGGAGCTATGCCAGCTCCATCCCCAGAAGTTTCAACCCTGGAGGGGATTCTAGAGGAGGACGCTCTCCAGGTCTGATCCTGGTGAGGTGTTCACAGAAAATGCTGGTAGGATGTTCCAAAGTGGGGAATCTACAGCCAGTGCTTTGGTATCACCTTAAACAAGCTTGCATTCATCATTCTACCAAGGATGTTTCCCTTTCCTTCTTGCCAGGTTGAGAGGAGTATCTTCCTAGTTCTGACTAGTCTCAACTTTCTTCCTTGTCCTGAGGGCTAGTAGAAGCTAGAGAGTCTGAGCTGAGGGCAGTCTCACAAACAGAGCTTTAACTAAGGGAAGAAAACTTGTTTCTTCAGAATTAGTTTAAATTTTAAATCCTGTATCTGGTCACTGAGTGGATCCATTGAGAGGAATGGATTTCTAGGAGGTAATAGAAAACCCCCCTCACTATCTGTTCCTAGGATATGGGTCTCTTCAGCATTCTAAGAAAAGTCCTTGCACCAGGGATTTAGGCTGAGTTAGCAGGATCTTTTGTCCATCACTCCAGGGGAGAGTTAGCTGGCACTCTGAGGGAGCAGGATCCCTGAAGGACATGCTGACCATACAATCACACCCCATCCTCTCTCCTCAAATCTAACATTGGATTCCTTTGTAGGCTTCTATTCTCTTTTTCTCAGTGTGATCTGCTCCACTCCACGACGGAGAGTCTAAATCCCTTCCCCCTCAGGTTCAAGAAGAGAAGCACTCATGGTGTAGACCTTCAGGTTCTCACTTTCTGGTGATTTTTAAGAACCTTCCTTTGAAAATCCTCCTTTGACCAGTTCATCACCTAGCCCTATTCCAACACCAGTGATCTGGAACTGCAGAACCAATTGAATTTCCTCAACTTTAAAATGGGGATAAGGTCTACCCCTTAAGGGTTCTTCTAAGGACTGTATAATATATTTATACAAAGCAGCTGATGTGTATATATACCAGTGTCTGGCATATATGAGAGGTGGGTAATAAAAGTTAGCTATTTTTACTATTGGATTTATCTCCTTGTCTTTTAGAAATAGATCTGATTCATCAAATCCATAGATCTATAGTTTCTGGCACAGAAAAATGTATTCAATATAATCTAGAAATCTTTCCAGGAGGCCGATCCCTGTCTCATACTGAAAAGAATTGGTTGGGTTAGTCCTATATTTTATTTATTTATTTATTTTAAAAAGATTTTATTTATTTGACAGACAAAGATCACAAGTAGGCAGAGAGGCTGGCAGGGAGAGACGGGGAAGCAGGCTCCCTGCTAAGCAGAGAGTCCGACGCGGGGCCCGATCCCAGGACCCTGGGATCATGACCTGAGCCGAAAGCAGAGGCTTTTACACTGAGCCACCCAGGTGCCCCTATCCTACATTTTATTTTTTAAAGAATTGAGTTTTAATCCCAGTTTAAGCAAATAGGAATTACTCTTACATCCCATGGTTGAGTCTTTGCTGGTATGGTATATCCATTGACTGAGACAGTCCAAATGTTATTGTAGGACTTGAGGTCTAAAAGCAAAGGCCCTAGAGCACTTTCCATGAGAGAAGTGAGTTAATCTGTGTATGCTGGGCCCATTTATACATGAAAAATTAACCCACCAACATGATCTACTCCATTAGATACCCTCCATTTTCTTCCTCAACCTAAAATCAGATTGATCATTACAAAAATCTACAATTTTAATTTGTCAGAATTTTATTTTAACAGGGAAGGAGACATTTAGTGTTTTAGGGTTTAGATTAGATGCATACCCTATTTATTTTAGAGAACAAATCATAGGAAAGCCCATAACCACTTAAACTTGCTGTAAGTCTATAACCAGTCTAAGTCAATTTGAGCAGAGTATGCCTGGGACAAAAGTTCATTTCTAGAAGACTGAGATGGCTTTAGAATTGTAATAATTATTATTTTTTATTATTTACAGTAAACTTTATTTTCATTGGTATATCATTTGACATAATTTCAAAGTAGGTCAGTGCTCCAAGATGAGCCAAAGAACAGAGATCCTAAAGCTCATTAAGGATGTTTTTCACACTCTTCTGAGTAGGGCATGGGGTTTCAAGGCCCCCAGTATTGATACCTAACATTTACCCCTTTAGACTTCACCTGTAGATATAGAAAGAAGAGATAACATCAACATACAAGAATCAAATGGTATGAGAGTATAATAAAAAGCTCTTGGGTTATATATCACCCATCTTTTTATGGTTGTAATGATATTGACTGATTTCTTCTCTTGGAAAGTTCAATTTGTTTTGTTTTAAGTAAGATGTCAGAATATGTGAAAATGCTATACTTGTATATACAGTAAAAATAATGAAAGTCTTTAAATTCTTCATGAGTCTAAGCTGGGCCATGACTATTACTGTAGAGTCTGTTCAACATACTAATTCCAAGTTTGGTGATCATCAATAAACTGGCACCTGTGATTAAACCTGGAAGAGTAATTTGGCAGAATGTACCAAAAGTTGAACATACACATACTCTAAAACTTAGCAATTCTGCTTGTAGGTAAAAACCCAAAAAAAATGCATACATATATGCACCAAAAACATGCTCAATAATATTCACAACAACACCATCTGTAATAGCCAAAAGCTGGAAATAACCCAAATGCCTATCAGTAGTACAATGGATTAACAAATTATGGCTTATTCATAAAATTTAATGGTACCTGAGAATGAGCTCTTTACAACTACCTGGAGCAACATGGGTGAATCTCATAAGTTTACTACTGACTGAAAGAAGCCCAGCACACAAAAAAGCACATACTGGATGATTACATTTACATAAACTTCCAAAACAGGCAAGACATAATCTAATGTGAGAAATATACATAATGGTTGCCTTTGGGGGAAGAGTATTAACTAGAAGTAGCATCTAGGGCATTGATAAGATACAGTTTTTTGTCTCAGGTGCTGGTTGCATGGGTGTGTTTATTTTGTAAAAACTCAACAAGCTTGGGTACCTAGCTGGCTCAGTTCGAAGAGGGAGCAATGCTTGATCTTGGGTTGTGAGTTTGAGCCCCATGCTGGGGGCAAAACAAACACACAAAACAAAACAAACAAACAAACAACGCCCCCCACCAAACCTCCAACTCATCAAGCTGTACACTTGATTCATGAATGAACTTTCCTGTATATACGCTACACTACAATAAAACTTTACTAAGAAAAGGCAAGGGCCAATGACTTTGGTTGGGGTAAGTGGTTGTCCTTTGAGCTCAGGAATGGAGAAAAACAAAACGTATACAGACATACACACTCAAAACAAAATGTAAGATGTACACTAAACATCAGTAAAGGCTATCACTGGATAATTGGATCAAGGGTAATTTTTTTCACCCCTGTCTTCCAGACCTTTCCAGATCCTTTTTAAGGAGTCTGTATTCGTTTTGCCACAGAACCGAGAAGACCCTTAAGGCATTGGATCAAACTGCTGACAGTGAGCTCTTCCTTGTTGCAAGAAATAAGTCATCTCTTCTTCCTTATTGCAAGAAGTGTGGATTTCATTCAAACCCTCTGTTTGCCTTCCAGGACTGTTGGGTAAGACAGTTTAGAGTTAACTATATTTGGAAATACAGATATAACTATAAATATAACTGTATTTGGAAGTTGGAGAGTTACAAGAAATAAATAGATATTAACCTTCAAGGAAGGAGTATGGGAAAATCAGGAAAGGCTTCCTGATGACATTTGATCTGGGGGTCAGGAAGGAGAAGGAATTTGTGAAGCATAGTGGGAGAAGGGGGATAAAGGACAGGAGGGTCATGGTAGACAAAGGAGTTAACATGGGTAAGGCATGGAAAACAATGACATGTTTATGGACCAGAACGAGTTTGGCATCATTGGGGAAGAATGAAGGGACAGGAAACTGGAAAGGAATTGAAGCCCCCCAGCACTTGTGACTTCGTACTCATTCCATATATTGTGTTTGTAGATATAGTTGTAACAGATGCCTAGCATGGTTCCTTGCATCAGATCTGTGGAAATATATAATAGAAGTCCTAAATTTTTAAAATTGTTTTCTAAAAAAAAAAAAAATGTTTTATAGCATATTTATAGCTCACTAACAAAAATAAGTGTTTCTGCATTAGCATTTATCCTGGAAGCCCTGAAGTAATCAGCTGGAATGAAACCAGTCTTTATAGAATATTCTTGAACTTTAAATTATTTAAGTTGATGAAAATCCAAGCATGAATATAACAGGTGTTATGCCAAGTACAGAGGATTCTCAAAATCTCTTTCCCTAGAATTATAGAATAACTTGGTACCAACATCAGCATCCTCACATGAAATGAGTTTTCAAGGAGATGATATTACATTTGGGTATATCGATATTATAGAATGCCTATTATTATTATTATTATTATTATGAATAGCTGCAGACACAACGTCTGTGGCCTATTGCAGAGCAGCTCCCCAGTTTGCCAAAGAAACACTTAAAAATGCATAAATGCTCTTCATGCTAATGGAACAGACATTTTTTATCGATTTCCAAAGAGAAGGGACTGAGAGAGAGAGAGAGAGTTTCTTCTGCCATTTCCCATGGTCCCACAGCAACATAACGAAATAAGTAAAAGCAGTTTGCTCTCTGGGCAACACCAAGCCAGGAGGGAAGATTCAGAGGATATCCACTCTTTCTTCTCACTTTTAAATTACACCAGAAAAGCAGAGGCAAGGAGGTGTGCATTCAAATGCATAGCTTGTGATTGGCTGGGGGGAGGGTGTGAATTTAGCAGTACAGGCAGTGGCCATGTCCAGCTGGTGACTGCTTCCTTTAACTGACCACTGACGGCTGTGAATACAAAGGCAACCTCAAGGTACTGTGGTGCAACAGGCAGTCTCTGCCTTCAGATTTTGTTCCTGGAGAGGAAGTCACAGAATGAAACACCCTGGGGCACATTCCTTACTGCACAGAGTGCTACAAATTGAAAGGCACAACACTGTTCTTTCACTGGTTCCGACAGGAGCAGAAATGGCTGAGTGATCAGACAAAAGGCCTTGGAAAAGAAAATGGAAGGGAATTAATCTTGCGCAGTTGCTCTGTGCCGGGTGTAGACTCGGAGTGCTCAGATGTGCTACGGGGGCGGCACGGGGCTGGTTATGATTCTGGGATTCCACTTGCTGGCCATGTGAACTTGGATGGGCTCCTTCACCTCTGTGGACCTCAGTTTCCTCATGTCCCCCTCCTAAGGCTGTGTGGAAAGGAAATGAGAATCCTTGTTCACATGGCACACAGTATGTGCTCTGACAAAGTAGGTATTTTCAGTCCTTGTCTTTACTATCATCATTTAATCATCAAACCAGCATCATGACCCACTTTACGGATAAGAACACTAAGGCTAAGAGAGGTAAAAGGTTTACTTGGGGAATATAACTTTGCTACTATGATTCCAGCCCCATATCAGAATTCATACTCCTTACCCCTCTGGATCACACTGCCTTTATCAGTTAGCTTTGAATAAATGCATCACAGAAATGAGAAGCAGCGAAAATGGGCTCATTTGCAAATATCCATGAGCCAAAAGATGGTATGGTGTGTTTGTGTTCTTCAGGGAAAAAGAAACAATAGGATGTGTACACACACACACACACACACACACACACACATTGAGAGAGACAGACATCTATATATCTATATCTGTTGAGATAGAGGAATTTTACGAAATTGCTCACCCACTTGAGGAGGTTGACAGGTCTGAAATCTGCAAAGAAGGCTGATAGGGTTGCAAGCTGAAGACTGGGGCAGAGTTGATGTTGCAGCTTTGAATCTGGAGGCAAAATTCTCTCTTTCCTGGGCCACCTTGATCTTTTTCTCTTAAGGCCTTCAACTGATTGGATGAGGCCCGTCCACATTATGAAGAGTTATCTGCTTTATTGGAAGTTTACTGGTTTTACTATTAATTTCACCCCCCAAAAGACATGCATCATGTTGAAATCTCTTTAACTAAATATTTGAGTACTGTGGCCTAGCCCTGTTAGCACATAAAATTAACCATCACAGGTGGGGAGCAGTGATCCGTGGCAAATACGAACCTCAGAGCCTAAATGTTTGAGCTGAAGTACTATCCTTAACTGACCTCAGCTATCACACTGCCTAGGTTTTGTTCATAATTTTTTTGAAAAGATTTAATTTATTTATTTGACAGACAGAAATCACAAGTAGGCAGAGAGGCAGGCAGAGAGAGCGTGCAAGGGCTCCCTGCCAAGCAGAGAGCCTGATGCAGGGCTTGATCCCACCTGAGCCAAAGGCTGAGACTTTAACCCACTGATCCACCCAGGCACCCCATTCATAATTTTTTAAACCCACACACCTTTTCAGCATTTTGGCTAGTGCAATAAACTAAGATTATTAATACAAAATAAAATAAATAAAATCATAGTGAAAAATGCAGGCTGTGGGTTCTAAGCAGCAAAGATAAAAAAGACAGCTTCAGGAAGTGATGTCCTTTTGCCTGAGTGACTATTTTACCTAATCCAAGCTCGAGGATGAGCCTTTATTTTAAAAATAAAGGAAAAGATTTGTATGTTTCCCTTCTAGTCGCTGTCACTGTGGAACTTACTCATAGCAAGAACAGAGCTAAACAGTTGTTGAGGTATTTTTTTGGGTAGATGTTAATTGGCTATTTCCTAGACAAAACTGGAAAATACTTTTATTATAATCACTCAAAAATACCCATTTCCCCAGGTAGCATCTGCAATAGAAAAATTTTGCTGACTTTCACCTGTGAAAATGGTTCCCCACGTCCTCGGTCAGGATCATGCCTTCCTGCCCAGGTTTTCCTCCTGATTTTAAGGTGTTGGAAAACAGAGAGGTTTGTTTCTCCACTAGCCCTCACCCACCAGACCCGGTATTTGGGAGAAAGTAGTGCTGGACTGAGAAAATGATCTTTGCCCAAGGAATCCAGCTGAGATGACTGCCTATGACAGAAACTGCTGGTTGGTCCTCTCACTTCTTAGTAACAGGACCCCAATTTCATTTGGGGTGCCAAAGTGCCCAGCCAAAGGACAACATTTCCTAGTCAGAAGATGAGCCGTGATTTGTCTATTTCCTCTTGCTCCCAGAACATAGATGTAATGGTTGGCATCCCAGCAGTCATAATGAATTAGGATGTAACCTTGAGGTTAGCAGTCCCACACAACAGAACTTCATAAAATTTCTTCATAAAGTCACAGTTACCTGCTATAGATTTCCTGCCTCCCAAGTTCTTTTATGTCATAGAAGTAACCTCTGAGGGGTTTTTTTTGTTGTTGTTTTTTAAAGATTTTTATTTATTTATTTGACAGAGAGAGATGACAAGCAGGCAGAGAGGCAGGCAGAGAGAGAAGAAGGGAAGCAGGCTCTCTGATGCGGGGCTCGATCCCAGAACCCCAGGATCATGACCTGAGCCGAAGGCAGAGGCTTAACCCACTGAGCCACCCAGGCGCCCCAACCTTTGTGTTTTTAAACCACAGTAGTCAGATCTCTTTTTTCTTGCAACAGTTTTGTCTGTCCTAAATCACTAGCCCAGGAAGTGATTGAATGTTAATTGAAGGGTAAAAGACCACAGAATCAATATAATTTTTGTTTTAAGATTTTATTTTCAAGTAATCTCTATACCCAACATAGGGCTTAAATTCACAACCCCAAGATCAAGAGTTGCATGCTGTACTGATTGAGCTAGCCAGGTGCCCCGGAATCCATATAATTTTAAAATCCATTGGGATTTGATATATAGGACAATTTAAATAACCTAAAGGAAGAAAGAAAGTTGTTGGTCCTTATTATCTATACCCATAACATAAAGAATCTGTTAGACCTGGAAAAGTTTAGAAATCCCAAACTCACATCATACTCCACCATTCATTTCACAAATGAGGAAGCAGAGGCCCAACATTTAATCCAGCAAAGATTCTCAATAACAGGCCAGAACCCAAACACAGATCTCCCAGTACCAATCCATTGCCCCATGGTCGTTTTTCACTCTTGATCTACAAATGGAGACATAAGCTGACATAATCTGGATATTTTACATAATAGTGAAAGAAACTAGGAACCATTGCACACACTAGAGTAGTGTTCATCTGGATACCATTTTGTCTACTTTGTAATGTAGCTCTGCCCAATTTATGGTTAGAATAATCTGATCTCACACCATAGTGATCATTCCGCATTTGAGTAACACAGAGCAGTCCTCACCCAGTGTCTAAAGCCTTTTGATGCCCCACTTTTGGCTTTTAGTGCCAGTTCTTGTTAGCTGGAGACAAATTATCTACAGGCCCAGCAAAGAAAGGGGCCCATTTGGCAACTATTCATCCTTTTCAGATTTGAAGCCATTCCGCGAAGGCATTTTAATTAGGCAGTGGGAGAGCTGCCACATTTAGAAGCAGCTCCTAAATGGGAAGCAGAGAATTTCAAGACCAACTGAAATTCTTGGTGCCTGTGTTGTTTACCATTTAAGACAGCCCCGGTGATCCTTCTCCAACCCTCCTTTCGTACTCCAGGCTTTGTTAGATTCTGAACGGTTCAGTGATTTCTTGAGGCTCATGCCTAGCAGTTCTCGTTGTGCTTCTGCCTGCATGGTTTTCAGACAGGACACGGGTCCTTTGATCATACTTTAATGAACTCAAGCTATGTACCATATAAATGGTGATTGTTTTGATTATTATCTCCAGTTTTTCCTTCAAGTGCGAAGAGACAACACATTTTAATGGAGGCCTTTACAATTCATGAATTTTAAATGGTTTTTGTTCAATCAAAGCAATAAACCAAAAATCAACAACGTCCTATGTTAAGTAACTGCCTGCTTACAAAACGCTGAACAAGTAGCTCAGTTGTTGAGCGTCCTTGTCTCTATTTCACAGTGAGGAAGCTGCAGGAGAGAAAGATTAAGTCCACCAGCTCATGAAAGACAGGGTAAGAACTCAGAGCCAGAACCCTGATCCTATTGTAGCAGTTGTTCAAATGAGAAATCACAGTTTTCATCTCCCAATCGATGTCAAACATTTGGACAGTATTTATAGAGGCTCGTGAGTGAGCATCTATCCAAAGGAAATCTCGCAGCTTGCATAAGGAGAAGTGGAACGTGGCCAGGTGATAGAACAAAGAACTGTGGACCGGAAATTCGGACTTGATTTCTGTCCTGAGCTCTGTACCTGACAACTGCTGTGACCTTGAGCAAATCACCCCACGTCCCTGGGCTTCCAGTTCCTCACCCACAAAATGAAGTCTCAGCATCAACAACCTGTTATCAAAAGAAATATTTTGCAAATCCCAGTGTACAAAACAAATAAGAAAAAGCAGAGTGCTCTGGTGGAAGAGGGGCCAAGGGGGTCTGCCTGGTGCTTAACGCTCTTCCCCTATAGATCAATAGCTCGCAAGGACCCTTTTCTAAGCCTAGGAAATTGATCTACATAACTGTAAATTCCCTTTCAATACTGTATTTTATTTTTAAAATTTAATTTTATTTAAATTTAATGAATTAGCACGTAATGTATTATTTGTTTCAGAGGTTCCAATACTATATTTTAATGTTAATTTTCTCCCTACTAGGCTTTTCTGAAACTAGAGGAAAACAGAGGTAATATGGAAAATTCAGGCAGCACCACTATTTGCCTATCGTGTAAACCTTGCTTTGTCTTAGAAGACACCAAGCAAAGCCAAATCTTGTTGCATTTCAGGACGGAAGTATTTCTTAAGTGCTGATCTGGGGGCTTTGACCAAGAGTGTTGATGGCTGGCAGCTAATGTCTGTTTTCACTTCTGTGGCTTCTGGTGAGAGAGAACTTGGTGAGCCGGCCACTTGGGAGAAGAGGGCATATTACCCAAGAGCCATAGTCTGCAGAACCTGTTTGTGGGTGAGATGGGGATGCAGACGGGAGAAGATTTCTAGTACAATCTGATTTTCCCTCATTATCAACAAGGAACCTAAAAAAGTGGGGCAAGTCCTGGTTGTCCAGGCTAAGAAAATTGCCACCTTCCTCAGACGGAAGGTTCTCAGACATCACGTGGAAAAAGAACCTACTTTGCAACAGTTCCTGCAGTTCTTGTCTCACTGTCTGTCTCTCATCCAGGGACTGAGTCATGACTAAATGCCCTTTTTATGGTCACCAAGTGTGCCCCCTCACTAAATCATGTGTACACGTTTTTTTGCCCAGTGAGGCCACTTCTATTGTCTCTCATTAGACAATAGTGTTATTACTATTTCCTTCTGTTTCTGTCACCTGTTCCTCCATGGAGGCCTCATGGAAGGTGAAAAGGTCACCTGACTACCTTACTTTTTTTTTCAAGATTAAAAAAAAAATTATTTATTTAACAGACAGAGATCACAAGTAGGCAGAGAGGCAGGCAGAGAGAGAGGGGGAAGCAGGCTCCCTGCCCAGCAGAGAGCCCGACACAGGGCTTGATCCCAGGACCCTGGAATCATGACCCCAGCGGAAGGCAAAGGCTCAACCCACTGAGCCACCCAGGCGCCCCACCTGACTACCTTAAAAAGCGGATTCTGACAGAGCATGGGTGGGCTTTCTTCACCACACATACCATCTCAACCACACTTCTGTTCAACCGCAGCTGCTCTGTGTGGCCACTAACTCCGCAGGTAATTGGAAGGCTAAAAATTGGAAGGCTAAATGCTCTGCAGGAAGCCTGCTTCTCCCTCTCCCACTCCCCCTGCTTGTGTTCCCTCTCTCACTGGGTCTCTCTCTCTCAAATAAATAAATGAAATCTTAAAATGAAATCTTAAAAAAGAAAGAAAAAGAAAAAGAAAGCTAAAATGGTGACAGAAAAGTAGGGATTTGTGTTGCCCAGTGAGATTTCTTTTTTGCCGGACTTGCCCAACTCGCAACTCCACCAGCACAAAAGGCTAAAATGAAATATCAACCACAGTCATTTAACTGTGGCAGATGCCTCATCTGTATTTTTTAAATATTAAGCTTTTTATTTTTTATTTTTTTTATAAAGATTTTATTTATTTATTTGACAGACAGAGATCACAAGCAGGCAGAGAGGCAGGCAGAGAGAGAGAGGGAAGCAGGCTTCCTGCGGAGCAGGGAGCCCGATGTGGGGCTCGATCCCAGGACCCTGAGATCATGACCCGAGCCAAAGGCAGCAGCCCAAACCACTGAGCCACCCAGGTGCCCCAATATTAAGCTTTTTACAGACTAGGCACTTGTGCTGGATTGCAGAGAGGGCCACAATTTTCCCATCTCTGTAGCCACGCCCCTTTACAATGTGAATTCAATTTCTTCCATCAAGAGGTAGGTTCCATTTCATGACATCTTGAACCTGGGCTTGGCCATGTGACTTGACTTAGGCAATGAGACTAGCAAATACGGAGCAAGCAGAGACTTGCTCCTTAGGCCTGGTTGTCTTTTCCTGTGGTTAGATCTCTGAGATCACCATGGAGAGGGAGCTAAGCTGGCCTGCTGAAAGATGAAGGGCACGAGGAAATGTGAGGTATCCTTGCCAGCCAGGCCCCAGTTATCAGCCCCCAATAGCTGGAGATGCCAGCCAGCCTGCAGTTAAGCTGCCGGCCAACCACAGACAATATAAGGAAGCTCACTCACCGAAGGACAGCAAAACCAGCCTAGAGAAGAGCCACACCCCACAGGGCAATGAGCTAAATAAGCGCCACTGACCGCCTTTCCACCCCGGAGCCCCCATGCAAGTGTGGACAGAACTAACAAACTCTTGTTCAGAAAGAATCCAGGGCTCCTTGGATGACATGGGAAGGACAAAGCATTACTGTTGATACAGTTAGGAACAGCATCAATGGTCTCTGCCTTCTTATGTAGCAGGAGCGAAGCATGTTAGGAAAGGCGATGTGTTGGTTCTGCAGCCAGGGATAGAAACTTGAGAAAGCCGTGGGTGGGTTCAGGAAGTATGGGGAGTGGTATGAGTGTGAGAATTTCAAACAGGTTCCTATTTTTAATGTTGGCTAGGCAATATCTGTATTTTAGTCTGTTCAAAGAGTACACCTTCTCAGGAAATGGTGAGGATATAAACATAGGTATAGCATTTGCATCCCAAATTACAAACTTCCTAAAGATTTTACTTTTCCAGCAGCCTGTCTGCTAATACTTTATAGTGTATAGCTAGGCAAACTATGCAATATAATAGTTTTGCTGAGACGGAAATATTTTACTTATTTGAAAAGATTTTCCAAGTAAGAAAAGTTTAGAAAATAAGTTGATGTTTTTATACATCTTCATAACTCAAAACTGTTTTTTTTTTAAAGAACAAAATAGTTACGCTTTTCTCCCCAGATCAGATTTCATTGTTAAAACATCTCTTTAGTGTGTACAGTAGGACCCAAACTCTTTGATCATCAGAGTTCCTAAGGCTTTCCAACATATAAAAACCTTGGCCTCACTCACAGATGCTCTGAACCAATGGAACTTAGGATTCTATATTTGGAGGAAGGTGACTCTGTAGATCAGCCAGAAATCACTATGAGAGAACGCAATTAATGGGTGTAATCTTTTGACTTCTCTATAGTCATCATAAAGAGATGCATCTCAAAATAACGTTTTTTTTTTTCAATCTTACATGAGTGCCTGGTCACTGTTAGCAACTGGACTGTTTCTGAAGCAAAAACACCACTGTCTTTGTTGAAAAAGAATTACTATCTGTTGCAGAAGGAGTTACTTGAAGCAAATGCGTTTTCTGTTTACTTGTACCCTGTATCAGACACAATCATTCGAGCTCACACACAGATCAATTCTTAACTGCAAACTACTAATGAGACTTATCAGCATTAATATGCTCTGAGCCTTTCCCCACCTGGCTCTTTTCTCCAGGGAAGGGGAAATGACTTCAACTGTTTGAGATTTTTGATGGAGAAACTGGGGATGCCAAGCCCCACCCCCTTTCCTGCATCTTCCCTTTGAAAGAAAGTTTCCTGGCTGACTTGTTTATTATTCCTCCATGCTCCCAGGCCTTACCTGGCTAGTGTGTCCTGTAGTGTAAATCTACTTTATTCTGGAATTGGATATTATAAATCACTTGCTGAAGATTAAAGTCATATGGTTCTTTGGTTCTTCATAGGTTTTAGGAGTCCTGATGGAAATATTTTGGCCTCTATTAGATTCCGGCAAGGGAAAGAGTATGAGTTTTGAGATCCTCTTCAAATATTACCAATATGTTCCTTTGAAATAATTATTTTTATTATTTCCCTCTTAGAGATGAGTAAAATAAGATTCAGTAGACCACTTGAGCCATAAGAGTTAACCTTGAGTCTTGCACACAGTTGTGCTGGCTCTAGTATAATTGGGAAAAAAATGTTACATGTGGGCTTTAGTTAGTAATGTATCGATATTGGTTCATTAATTGTAATAAATATACCATACCAATGTTAGATGTTAATAATAGAAGAAACTGGGCATTGGGTATATGAGAGCTGTCTGTACTATGTTCATAGTTTTTCTGAAAATCTAAAAACTGTTTATTTTTAAAGGATCATGTATGAAATGAATGGCATGATAAGAAAGGATACTGTTTCTGGTTTTTTTCTGGATACTAAATAAAATAATACAACTTCTAGTCTGAGGATATCTGCGTTGCCTCTCTTCTAGATCTTGCAGAGTACAGGAGTTTAAGAAGGTTCTAGAAGCAGACCCTGTTTTGAATCACAACTTTATGACTTGCTGCCAGTTACTGAATGTCTCTGAACTTCAGCTCCCTTACCTGTAAAAGGGGACCAATACCTGACTAATAAGATGGCTGAATGAATTAAATAACATTATAATGGCAATTATAATAGTGCCCAAAATAATAAAGGTTCCTAGAGCAGTGCTTGGCACAGAGTAAGCACGCCATCCTGTATCCACCCCATCCCCATCTGATTCAAGGGGCCTGGGTAGAGCCAAGAGTCTGCCTTCTTTTTTTTTTTTTTTTAAGAAAAATTAATATTTGTATTAGTTATCCTGACTCACCTCCATAATGCTTTTCTTCCACAAAGTGACTAGATACTTTTTGCCTCTTACATGACAATTACTCTGTAAATCATTTTCTACAAAAAGAAGAGAAAGTTTATTTCCAGTTTTCCCTTATCAATACTGCTACGGTTTGATTTTATTACTGTTAGTTTAGAAAAATACATTTCCAAAAAAAAATACATTTCATCGTACCAATTTATCAATGGTTATGTACTAAAAATATTTTAGAATTGCTATCAAATTTGGAAAAAGCTCTAACAATTTTGTATCAGCTCTGATCTGTTTGATATCAGGTCTTTACCAAGAGTCTGTTTTTTAAATGCTCCCCAGGTGATTCTAATGGTTTGGGACCCATGAGTGGAGTCTAACCTTACCTGCACATGCAGAACTTCACCTGACTTCCTGGACTATCAAATGTAAGCTCTCTGACTAGATTTCAAAACTCACTCCCCCCTTGCTTTTCACCCAAGTTCTCCATGGGGTCCTCATCTGGCACCCTTCCTTTTAGAAACCAGCAGTGCTGGCCAGAGCCAAGGAAAGATCCTATCATCTCAGGTTACTTCCTTATTCACTTCTCTCTGTTCCCTTTGAACTCTGATTCCTGAATAATTCCAGAAAGAGAGGAATTCTTTCCACAGCACTGGAATCACATTCTTGAAGCATATACTATTTTCAATATTATGACCATTCGAGGTCATAATATGCATTATATGCATGGTCCTAGTGATGAGGGAGCACAAGGCTGGCTGAGGACAAAGCAAAAGCTGGCGCCTTGTCTCCCCCCCCCCCTAATCCGCTTCCCCTCTGTCATATGTGTAGCATCCCTCAGGCAGCCCTGACTGCCCTGAACAATAAGCAAATAGTTAACTTGCAGAGCTCACAATCCTGCTAGACAGGAGTCTCCCTTGGCTTACAAATGTCCTAAATCTCACTAACAAAGACGATTGATAGCAGGATTGCGTCACCCCACCAAAAAGTCTCCCAACTATCTTAATGTTAATGGCTGGTCTAAAGACAACATTGATCCAGCCGCAAGGGCAAGGCCTCCGGCAGGCCTGGGACATCCTGGCACCTTGTAGCCCCTCTTCAGCATATGAAAACTCCATTGAAACCTCCCTTCCCCTCACCTTCCCCCAACTGCAGGGTACATAACCTGCCATCCCTCACAACCCGGGGCAGCAGCTCTTCCTGCCCATGGGTCCTGTCCCCGTGCTTTAATAAACCACCATTTTGCACCAAAGATGTCTCAAGAATTCTTTCTTGGTCATCGGCTCCGGACCTCATCCCACCAAACCTCACCTAGGTTCTAGAACTTCATCACTAGTAAATGCATAGAGAGCTATGCCGTCACAGAATAAGACAATAGACATTCCAAACATATCAGTATTCCCCTGCCTTGAATTCTACCCATGTCCGTGGCTTCTTCTGGTTCTAAAGCATGCTTAATAATCTATCATTTCATAGAAACTTCTGCCATGGTGACTGGCTATCTTTTCTCCATGATAGCTTTCTTACCACACATTAACTATATCAAAATCTTGGGGAAGTAGATGGAGATATGAGGAGTAAAGGCAAGAAGAGGTTAAAAAAGAAGAAATCTATACTTCAAGGGGAGAAAATTCTTTCAGCTGCCTCAAAAAATATTTCTGCTTCATTCGGAGAGACATTTAAAAAATCTGTTAGAAAAAAAAATCTTTTTATAAGCCTAGCATGAGTAAAAATAAATACAAAGGTAAAACACAAAACAGGAAATGCTAAGAAACCTAGAAAAATATTCCTTATAGTGATGGATAGAACTGTCTAGGTATTGATGGTATGTTGATACATCTTCTCTTTAAGATTATCATGAAAGATGGGCGCCTGGGTGGCTCAGTGGGTTAAGCCGCTGCCTTCGGCTCAGGTCATGATCTCAGGGTCCTGGGATCGAGTCCCGCATCGGGCTCTCTGCTCAGCGGGGAGCCTGTTTCCTCCTCTCCCTCTGCCTGCCTTTGCCTGCTTATGATCTCTCTCTGTCAAATAAATAAATAAAATCTTTAAAAAAAAAAAAGGCCCCTGGTCTTTTTCTTTATTAGAACTAATAAATTTCCTTTTGTACTCAAGCCCATTTAAACTGGGCTTTCTTTCACTTGCAACCCAGAGTCCTGACTAAGAAAGTGTTTGATAATAGTTATTTGTCTCTAATGTAAAACAATATTTTTTAAAAGATTTTATTTATTTATTTATTTGACAGAGAGGGAGAGATCACAAGTAGACAGAGCAGCAGGCAGAGAGAGGGGGGTAAGCAGGCTCCCTGCTGAGCAGAGAGCCAGATTCTGGGCTTGATCCCAAGACCCTGAGATCACAACCTGAGCCGAAGGCAGAGGCTTTAACCCACTGAGCCACCCAAGTGCCCCATAAAACAATATATATTTTTTAAAGATTTTATTTATTTATTTGACAGAGAGAAATCACAAGTAGATGGAGAGGCAGGCAGAGAGAGAGGGGGGTAGCAGGCTCCCTGCTGAGCAGAGAGCCCGATGTGGGACTCGATCCCCGGACCCTGAGATCATGACCTGAGCCGAAGGCAGCAGCTTAACCCACTGAGCCACCCAGGCGCCCCTAAAACAATATTTTTAATAAAAAAGTAATTTTTTTTTTGACAGTATGAATATTTAAACAAAAGAACTCCTCCAGTGTCTCTGATTTGGTACAAAAGAGTATTTCTCATGAGCTCATTTAAGGTGATAGTAATGATTTCCATTATTGAGGTACTTTGCACCAAACATGTGCTCCTTGCTGAGCTTAGAGTCTCTCATTCCACCCTCACAACACATATTCCACATTTTATGGATGAGGAAACTGAGGCCAAGAGCCAGAATTTGAAAGTCTGTTTCATTTCAAAGTCCATGTCCTCAATTTCCTCTCCTCTTGGATATTTTCATATTAGAAACATGCAGAGTTTAGATAGAGTTTAATGGTAAGCTATTAAAAATTTAATCACTTATTCTAAAACATAAGCAGAAATATTTAAAAGGGTTCCTGTTCCTTGTAAATATTAATATTAATGTTGTCAACTAAGTTTGACTCTCAGTCCTCCCTCCCCTGCTCCTGCCCATGGCTGTTGTCTTCTCAGTATCACCACACCTTGCTTGGGGACACACTCCCTCCCTCCATCAGCTGCTGTAGAGCCCCTCACCCAGGCCTGCTGTAGAGAAGAATCTTATGGCACGTGAATTTTAGCTACCATAGTTCTTGAATTTCTTCAGCCATCCCTACCCCTAGAAAGTTCTCTCCAATCACCCTGCATTATGCTAGTACCTACCAGTACCCTGTTCCCCTCTTCTCTTCAAATCCTAAGACTTTCAAGCCTCCCATCTCTTAGGCTATTTCAAGAAGACAAACAAACCCAATAGTTATATATCCAGTACAGTTTAGACCTCCTGCATTAATCTTTCTCATTCAGTTTAACTCAGGGGTCTTCCAAAAAAATCCAAGAAGATGTTTTCTTAAACAAAATAACCCCTCTAGTAGTAATACAGAGATCAAGGAAGAGCTTGAAATTTTTTTTTATCCTATCTTATTTTATAATTGCAGTTGTTTAAAGATAAGTAATGATCTGAGTTTCCCTTCATTTTTCATGCAGCTGCAATCTAGAACATACAGTGGGAGGTAATAGCTGGTTGTTAACAGAGTATCCACTGAATGGCCAACTTTCTTTTCTTTCTGATGCCATTGTATAGACTTAACATCTTTAAAAATGCTCTTTGAGGGGCACCTGGATGGGTCAGTCAGTTAAGTATCTGCCTAGATCATGATCTCAGGGTCCTGGGATTAAACCCCCTTTGGGGTGCCCTGCTCAGCAGTGAGTCTGCTTCTTTCTCTGCCTCTCCCCCTGCTTGTGCTCCCTCTCTCCAAATAAATAAATAAAATCTTAAAAAATATATTTAAAAAAAATAGATCTTCAAGGTATTGAACTTGGAGAATAGCTATACTAAATTCAGCATTAAAACATATCTAAAGTTCCAAGAGGTTTAAGCTTAGTGTTCCGAAGAATACTGAGAACTTGAACCAATCCAAACACGATAAATCTACAAAGACCAAAGAATAATCTCAATCCTATCTTTATGAACAAGCGCAGACCATGTGTTTTCCTCTCCACCAAGTCAGAATACATGGTTGGATAATGGGTCATGCCTGGGCGTCCCTATTTTGTAAAGTTTCTCTGGAAAAGATTCTAATCATCACTGAATTTTCAATAGCATTTTAAGGGTTAAGAGGGAAGACATATGTACAGATACCTTGATTTCTCTATGTAGGAAATGGACATACTTTAGTATCTTCTTTCTATCTGTCGAGTCAGGCATTCTAAGGAGGAACCAGATTTTGACTACTTAGTGCTTTGGGCTCTTGAGAAGAAAAACATTTTTAGATATCATCATTAATAATTCATAAATGAAAGAACTTTACCAGGTCAAAGGAATTCAGTATTTCTGCTTGTAACTTATGTTTAAATTTTGTCAGTGCCTTTAAAATGCATGCTTCCTGTGAATCACTTTTTTTTTTTTTTTTAAAGATTTTATTTATTTATCAGAAAGAGACAGGGGGAGAGAGCGAGCACAGGCAGACAGAATGGCAGGCAGAGGCAGAGGGAGAAGCAGGCTCCCCACTGAGCAAGGAGCCCGATGTGGGACTCGATCCCATGACGCTGGGATCATGACCTGAGCCGAAGGCAGCTGCTTAACCAACTGAGCCACCCAGGCGTCCCTCCTGTGAATCACTTTGAATGATTTTTTTCAAATGATTAATGGCATCTCACTGCTTGGTGAGATGAAGATTGATGGCTGGACCCCAGCCCCAAGTCAGTGCGTTCCTCAGCAGACCTCATTTGAAAGCTTATGATCAATATGGAATAACTCTTTTAACAAATCATGTTAATTGTTGACTTGGGGATGTGTACGCTTACATTTCACATCTTTTTGCCTGTACTTTAGATTATTTTCTCTAAGGATAAGAGAAAGAACAGTTTTAGCCTGCAGCTTCTCCATGATGGTGATGGAATTCAGGAAGAACAAGGTCATTTTTCTCTGCTGTTGATGGCAAGGTCCCCTGCTTCAGAACCTGAAGGAATGACAAATGAAAGGATCTTCTCCTTCCCTGTAAGCTTTACAAATCAGAAATGACATGCCCTTCCTAGAGTGTGGTGCTTGTGTAAATATGATTTTACAATTTCTGAAAGGTATGGTTTCTTGATCTGATAGAATATTTTGGGAGGTCAGAATCATCTGGGGGAGGGAACCTTTTCAAATAGGTAAGTGTATACACACACACACACACACACCCCTATACATACATACTGGTTTAACAGTTTTCCATTAAACTATATCTAAACCCTGCATATTTCTAATGTGAAAATATCCAAGAGGACAGGTAATTGAGGACATGGACTTTGAATTGAAACAGACTTTCAAGTTCCGGCTCTTAGCCTCAGTTTCTTCATCCATTCCTCACCCAAATGCAGAATATATGTTGTGAGGGTGAAATGAGAAGCTCTAAGCTTAGCACTGAGCACATGTTTGGTACAAGGTAGGTCAATAATTGGAAATCATTATCACTCTCTACACAGAATGCTTCATCACCTACCTAGATGTCCTTAAGAAAAGTAAGGCCAGCTGAACCATGATAGAACGCTGGGCCCACTCTCTGCTCTGTATTACAATGGAAGGGCTGTGCACGTGAGGATGGATTGGTCCCACAGTGTATCCAAATCTGTAGGACAATAATGTATAACAGGGCTTCACTTGCTTTGCTCACTTCTCTGCTCTTCTGGGAGACCCGCAGAAAGAACTGAATAATCCATGTGATTAAACCCATTTCCCTCAGGGCACCTGGGTGTCTCAGTTGTTACACGTCTGTCTTCAGCTCAGTCATGATCCCAGGATCCTGGGATCGAGCCCAGCATGGGATTTCCTGTTCTTCGGAGAAGCCTGCTTCTCTTTTTCCCACTCCCCCTGCTTGTGTTCCCTCTCTTGCTGCCTCTTTCTCTGTCAAATAAATAAAAACAAATATTTTTTTAAATAAATAAATGCATTTCCCATTCTAACGGGCACTTGTCTCCCCATATTTCGTCTTATACACTGTGCTTCCATCAACATCACTGTACATGTCTCCTGTGAACATGGGCAAGAGCTTCTGGGTGACAAACGGGTGTGGGAGGTGTGCCTACAAATCCATGGCTGTCATGAATCTAGCTTGTTTCCTTCTTTCTTAAAAAAAAAAAAAAAAAAAAAAAAATTAGTGGGGATTCCTGGGTGGCTCAGCTGGTTGAGTGCCTGCCTTTGGCTTAGGTCATGGGTCCTGGGATTTAGTCCCACAAAGTGCTCCCTGCTCAGTTGGGAGCCTGCTTCTCCCTCTGCCTGCTGCTCCCCCTGCTTGTGTTCTCTTTCTCTGATTAAACAATATATATGTATTTTTAAAAATCAGTGGCATATATTTCCTCCCCTCTCAAGAGAGGTATCAAAAAAAATTTAAATTAAATTAAAAAAAATAAAAGATCACCTTTTTTCTCTTTAAACATTGATTGGTAGATAATATTGAGCACACAATATGCCTCACTAACAAAGTCTGCAGCAGAAGAAGTAAAGGCACTTTTTAATTTGCAATTTGCATTAGAGGGTAAATTTGATTTAAAAATTGACTGAGTAAAAATAATTCAGGAAGTTCATAAAGGGTAGTTAGTGATTACATCTTTCTGTCTCCGTTTTGTTATTAGCATGAATCTTAGACAAGGTAAAGGAGGAATCAGGTTAGACTTACTGTGGGCAAGAATTTAAGTAAAGAAGAAAAGTACTGTTGTTGAATTATTTTTATTTTCAGTATGTTGGTATTGCATAAGTGTGGTGTATCATTTATCATTATCATTTGATGATACATGTTGATTCATAAATAAGACATTGCTTCTTTGAGCCATTATTGGAAGTATGTTTGCTTTATAGATTAAAAAGGTAAGAAAAGAATTTGTTTTAGATGAGGTAAGAAATGCATGCAAAACCTGGTAAGTTGACTTAGTATTAACTTTTATGTAGATTTTATATAATCTCTCCATTTCATTCTTAGCGTAGGTGTTAGATCGTGATAATAGAAACACATTTGAAAAATATTTAAATGATTAATTCTTTACTAATGGAAAACTAACTCAAAATTAAAACCATAATCTTATAATAATTTATTTTCAAAAAGCTAAAAACTACACAGATATAATTTTTGGCAAAGTTACTATGTCAGTATTCATTTGGCACAAAATATTGTTTTAGAATCCATTGGGTAGAATTTATGAGATGCAATGTATTATTTCATTTTAAATTTCAAGTTAATGTTGCCAGTGTAGAAACCTAAGGAATTTTTATGTATGTAGTAGTAGCATAACAGCTGTACGATACTGATTTTAAATACTGTGGAAGAAACCAAACAAGTCTATTAAAGGTGGGAGAGTTAAGTGGGTGGGCCACAAGTCAAAAGGTACAAATAATCGAATAATACTGTTACGTGCTGTGTTCAGAAAATCTGAAATTTTGGCATTGAGGTCACTGCTTGTAAGAATTACACATTTATGCTTTGGATCACTCCTGATACAGCTTTGAACCCCATTGATGGGATATCATACGCTCAGCAAATCTTAGACCAAGATATTGAGTCCAAAAATGTCAAGTTTTGTCATAGAGCCACTAAACTAAATGTATATTTGCATATTAAAAAAATTTTTTCCTTTATTTTTGCACATGCGCCTGTGCACCCAAAGAGAGAGAAAGAGAGAGGGTGTATGTGGGTGCATATGCATCAGTTGAGGGGAAGGGGCAAAGGGAGAAGCTGACTTCCCACTGAGCAGGGAACCCTCTCTGGGACCCCATTCCAGGACCCTGAGATCATGACCTGAGCAGAACCCAGACACTTAACTGACTGAGCCGCCCAGGCACCCCATATATTTGCATATTAAGTGTCCCTATTTTCATGGATTCAAATAAAGTTAGAGTGTACTCTCCCAGACACAAACATAGTTATGACACACTGCTTAAAAATCTTTCAAGAAAGTCCATGATCTGGCCCCAGCCCACACTATATTCTCATTCCCAATATTCCCCTATGTGCATGCACCTTGTTCAGCTTTTCCTTTTATCCCAACATACCATGTTTAATCATTTCTCTTTGCCATAACTCTACTGTTCTTTTTGCCCTGAATACTCTTCCCTATTTCAACATGATTAGTTATTTTTATCTTTCCAGATCTAGCTCAAATTTTAATGTCTATAAGATGTCTATTTGGGACCTCCCAACCTAATCAACTACATTTTTTTCCCATAGCACAATGTTTAAGCATGTCTCTCATCCTAGACCATGAATCTTCTTCAGTAGACTGTAAACTTCTTGAAAGCAATGGCAATGTCTTATTCATCTTTATATCCCATCCCTCTCACTGTTCCCTCATACTACTACCTACAATGTCTGGCATAATATATTTGTAATGGATGAGTGAATGCAAAATCAGTATGATCCCTGGTTACTCCAAAGTGTCATCTAAAGGAGAGGTCATTTGTGTGGTTAGGCAAGAAACAAACGCTCTTTACAGTCTAAACAAAAGACTACACAATTCCTACAATTTAAACCAAAATTGTATTCAAAGAATAATATAGGAAAGCTGAGCATCCATGGCAAGTACAGAAATTAAATAGAAGCCACTTAGAATTTGCATGGGAGACAGTGGTTGGAGGTGGAGGGAGCATCTAAATCTTGTTTTATAAATGCTGATTCTGGGGGCGCCTGGGTGGCTCAGTGCCTTCGGCTTGGATCATGATCTCAGGGTCCTGGGATCGAGTCCCGCATCGGGCTCTCTGCTCAGCAGGGAGCCTGCTTCCTCCTCTCTCTCTGTCTGCCTCTCTGCCTACTTGTGGTCTCTCTCTGTCAAATAAATAAATAAAATCTTTAAAAATAAATAAATAAATGCTGATTCTGTGACTAGAGTGAATTATTATGACCAAAATAGCTCATTTTGACATCCATTATAGCTTTGTTTCATCAGTGGTTTTCCTGTGTTTGGGCTGTTCCTTTAGCCAGATTTTTTTTTGCAATATCTAATCATGATACTTTGTTAAAAACAACAATACTCATCCCAATAGGGGTTGATTCAGATTTTGTGGAGCTGAAGCTTGCACAATTTAGTAGAGGAACCCTCTTTAAGAAAAAGAATATAAAAGCTCAGATGTGAAAGCAAATATTTATTTAGAACAAGATAAGAAATCATAACAAATTGCAATTTTTAAAAGGTGACAAAGACTGGAAATATCACAAAACCCAGAAAAATAACATAATATTGTTTTTGTTAATTAATATTTTTATTCCCTCCATTTTTGGCTGTATTCCCATTGATTGCCACTTTATCTGACAATAGTTTTTTTTTATATCACTTTCTGTAGAAAAATAATTCATTCTGTCTCTGTAATTTTTCCCTAATCTATCCATATATTTCCAGTGGTGCTCACTTTTTAACTTATCTGTATTTTTTTTTTTTAAGATTTTTATTTATTTGTTTATTTGAGAGAGAGACAGTGAGAGAGAACATGAGCGAGGAGGTCAGAGAGAGAAGCAGACTCCCTGTGGAGTTGGGAGCCCGATGCGGGACTTGATCCCGGGAGTCCGGGATCATGACCTGAGCCGAAGGCAGTCGTCCAACCAACTGAGCCACCCAGGCGTCCCTTATCTGTATTTTTTGAATTTTGAAATGTGCATGTATCTAATTTTTGTGTAAGTACAGGAAATGTTTAAAAGGTGAAGTTTTTTAATTGAAAATAAATGAAGATCCAGGGGCATCTGGCTGGCTCAGTTGGAAGAACATGTGACTCTTGATCTTGGGGTTATGAATTCTAGCCACATTGGGTGTAGAGATTACTTAGATAAATAATTTAAAAATAAATAAAAATAAAAATAGATGAAGATCCAAATTGGCCATCACCAGGCTATTGGGGAAGAATGTATAGGAGTAAAAACTTATCTTACTTTTGGAAAGAATTTAAAGAAGACCTAAAAAAAGTTTAAAGAAGATGAAAAAAATTGATAGAGAACAAATATTACAAAGAAAAGGGCAATTATATACAATTTAGTAATATCCTCAAGTGAAGAGGTATTTGAGTAGTCTGTTTATAATAATAGTTACTATGTGGTTTAAAATAATTTACATTTTTAAAAACATCTTTCAAAGTTTTTACCAATTACAAGGACACAGTCACAGATGACACATTAATGAATACACACAGATTCACAAATTACAAATAGAAGTTGCTATAGACTAGATCCAAATATTTTGTAAAGAAATTTATCTCCACTTTTCAACAACAGCTTGTCTTTCAGTCATTGCAGTTTTGTTAAATAGAGGGAGAGACAATTATCTTAAGAGATGACTAATTGTTCAGGGAAATGAATCTCTCTAAAGGAATGTTAAAAAGGAAATTGCTTAGTAATAGGATTTTAACTTGCTAAAGTCCACCACGCAGGGAGGAAAAGATGGCTACTGGCCAGGCATTGTTCCTTCACTCCATGTGGCCATGTTAAGTCCACAATATGGGAAATATTTTTATAATCAGTATCTACTCTAAGATGCTGTATGTAGTATTAATAAACAGATATTAATAGAATTGAGATCACTTTATTATATCTTCAAACAAGTTTTGAATGTCTGCTGCACCATTCTCATCAGGGAGAATGTAAAAAAATGGGGAACATAGTCCAGACCCAAGAAAAGCTCTTAGATCTAGGGAGAGATCAGAAGGGCAGGTAAAAGGATGGTTTACAGTATCTGTGGTATCATCTGAGTGACCAGGGAGTGGACCAGGTAGTCAAGACTGATGGGAAAGAAGGATCTAGAAGCTCGTTTTATGGATGACATGGACTTGGTTTGGGTTTTGAAGGAAGAGTTGTCACAAAGTAGCAGATTAAGAGGGAAAATTTGTAGAGGCCATTCCCCGCATCAGTAAAACTGAGTTTAGGCAAAAATGTGTAGGATGAGTTGTAAGTACAAGAACACGTTGTCATACCAAATCTAACCAGGCAAGTCAAGTAACTTTATGATGCTATGTCCACATGAAAATAATAGGCAGCAATTCAGAAGACTTTAATCTCACCTAGTCTGGGGTTTTGGATAAATTTCTTTTTTCTTTCTATATTCTGTAAACTTTTTGCAATATTTTTAGTTATATAACCCATGCATGCTCAATATAAAAAGCAAAGCCAAAATAAAAATAATGAAAATTGGTAAAAATTTCAACTCTGAAGTTATTGCTATTAATATTTTCATACATAATATAGCTAGATTGTTCTTAAAACAAATTATATTCTTACCATAGATTTTTTTTATGGAAATATACATGTAACTAAAATATTTTAGAAACATTTTAAAGAAATAATGAGGTTCATCAAAGTCATTTCATTAATTCCAAATTAGGTATGATTAAAATCATGGTCTTCTGAATTGTCATCTAGTATTATTATGCAGGTATTAGGGTGGACATCATAATCCCTGGAACTAGGTGGAAGAAAAAATATAACTTTTGGTAATATATTCTTATTTCTTTCTAGACTCATGATTGGGAGAAATGCACAATCATTATAAATGAATTGCTGTTAGATATGGCTACTATGAGGATGAACTTTGCCAAAATGTTTACTTTAAAATAATAATCAGGAAGGGGAGCACAGGGCAGAAATATAATTTCACAGATTCAAACAATTTTATATTTCACAATCCATGAAAATGTAAATTATTTCATGGTGCATAGACTTTGCAGCCTCTGCAAGAGATGTTTGAGGGGGTGGGACTTCCAGGAACTTAAAAAAAAAAAAAAGAAAGAAAATTGATTTGCATATGAAAAGGAGAAAAGGCTATCTATGGGTGGAGAGTTAGATCTGGATAGGTGAGGCTTTTTTTTGGAGGGAAAAGGGCATTTGTCTTCATTTTTAGGGGAAGGGCCAGGAAGACAGTGAAGAGATGTCATAATATTTGCCTGTGTTAAGGATTTGAACCTTGGGATAAAAAAAAGATAAAAACAAACATTGATGGCAGTGTTTCCATGACACCTGATGAAATGCTGAACAAGATCTGAGAGTCTAGACCTAATGAAACTAACCCTTTTTTGAGGCTTTGAAATCTGGCCTAAACAGAACCACTCTGGTTCCTGGTAGTCAAATGTAGCATGGAGTTAGGAAAGAGGCTGAACTCTCAAGTTCAAATGGAAGCCAACACTCCTCAGGTGCCTAGATGACCAGTGGAGACCACATGGAGCCCAGCTCTTCACTTTATTCCTCCACCGACTGTCCAGACAGTCAGTGGAGACTACACCAGACACTGGTCTTGGTGTTCTTACTACTGGCACCATCAGGAGGGCCCGTGTTGAGGCTTTTATGAGTGGCATCAGATGGGAGGTGCAGGAGGAAGGACAGAAAGGACAGGTGATTGCACTGTGACCCAACCAGCAGGGCCCAGGAGATTCCCAGAAACATCTATGGGATACTTCGGGACGGTCCGGTCTCCATCTGGGTCTGGTAGGCAGGGGTGGGTGAAGGGAGGGCAGGTGGTTAGAGAAGGACTCAGGCTGCTCTTTGAGCAGTGAAAGCCAAGTGTAACTGAGTTTTATAGTCAGGCTAGTGAGGACTGGTGTTATGAACTACATAGAAGAGAATCGTCAACATAAATTTTGGTGTGCTTTTATATGTAGAAAAAAAGGAAAGGAGGGAGGGAGGGAGAAAAGTTGAAGGCACAAGAATTCTCCTTTCATCTCAAAAATTATATTTTTAAAGAGATTTCTGCTACCTCCTGAAATGCACACACACACACACACACGTGTATCCTGTTCCCTTGGGTGTTGTGTGTATGTATGTGTGTATCCTGTTGTCCTGGGTTTTAGTCAGGAATGCCCAGAATGGGCCTGCAGACCAGTCACACTGTAGCATAGTGCCCCAGATTACACTGCTTAGTGACAAGACAGTGCTATGTTATACCTGATTTTTCTGCCTTCTCTGCAACTGTAATGTGCTGGGCTACAAATATAGGCTCTACTGGTTTGCATACAAAATTATCTAGTAATCTGAACCATCCCTGTTGACACTTTATCATCTAGTGGCTAGACTGGGGAATTCTGTAAAGAGAGTTTGCTGTTTTTCCACATATTTGTAAGGGAAGGAAACTATTAAGTGAGCATCTATTATTTATGCTTCACAATTGCCCTGAGAGGTATGTGTTTCTCATCCAAGCATTTTATTGCTGAGGATCATGAGGTTCAGAGAAAGCAAGTAAATTGCTCAAGATTCCCAGGGCAGTCCTAGAGTGGCTCTTCTCTAAGCTAACAGCTCCTAAACATCAGCCATTCACACATCAACTTTAGAAACTTTGTTCCATCTGAACATCATACTAATAAGCATTTCACCTTGAATCAATTCAGGTTTTGTTTTTTTTTTTAGATTATTTATTTATTCATTTGACAGAGAGATTACATGTAGGCAGAGAGGCAGGCAGAGAGAGAAAGGAGGAAGCAGGCTCCCTGCTGAGCAGAGAACCCGATGTGGGACTCGATCCCAGGACTCTGGGATCATGACCTGAGCTGAAGGTAGCGGCTTAAACCACTGAGCCACCCAGGCGCCCCAATTCAGGTTTTAAATTTAAAATATTTATTTAAAAGAAAGTATATTACTACCATAAATGGGAATCTGATATCAATGATTATGAACGGAAGGTAACCATAAAAGTCTTCATTGGCCAAGTACTTTCCTTCAGCTCATTCTAAGGCTGTTTCCACTTCACTGTGATTTTTAAAAATACTTTTCTTTCTGGTATCCACAATAGGTCTTGGTCAAAGCTGGTTTCCCACCCTGCCCCAGTCCTTCTCTCCCAGAACTGAAGGCTACTTATCAAACAATTTGGAGGTCATATGTCTCCAAGGTTAGCCTAAGAGGCTCTCCTTGCCCCACCTCCAGGAATATAATACTCATCCTCTGTGTACAGTTGATAAGCACGCACACTTAGGAAAACTCTGAAACAGTCTGTTTCCTATTCCTCCCTTCTAAGGAAAAAATACTAAAACCCAAATGCCACTGAAGGATCAAAATACAAGTAAACAGTGCCGTTCTGAGGCATATGAATTGCCCTAGTCATTCAGTAATGACTTTGGAAAAACACAGAGGGCTAATGTATCCTTTTTAGTAGATAACATTTTTCTTCTAAAGCTCTCTACAGTGACATTTATTTATTTTTAGAGTCCTGTGACGAGCAAACTGGACTGGGACATGATTGATCTATTCATTTATGTTCTCTTTAGTGTTGAAGGCAATTGCTGCAGTTGAATCAATTGTGTCATGAACCAAGCTAGTAGTTATGGTCACTAACACAAATGGGTTAGTGGTGCCTTGGGCTTTTATTTTATAGGCAGTCACCATCTCTCTCCAGTTCCATTCAGAATCTGAGGAAAAATTCTTTGTTACTGCAATGCGTTTTCTTTGGAACATAAATGGTTCAATGTTGATTCTCTCTGATTGAAAACTTATTTGGGTGATTGCATTTTGGTTGCTGGATAGAGTCTGTTCTGTTCAGATTTGCAGGTTTCTAATTCCTGTTCTATGCACATGTGCCCTTATTGAAGAGTTGTTAGATTGTATCCCCGTGGAATCTACCTTTCAGGATAGCCAATTTCCAAGGTTCTTTCTTTTTCTTTCTCCATCCCTCCCTACCTCTTTCTTTCTTCTTTCTTTCTTTCTTTCTTTCTTTCTTTCTTTCTTTCTTTCTTTCTTTCTTTCTTAATATTTTATTTATTTATTTTTGACAGACAGAGATCACAAGTAGGCAGAGAGGCAGGCAGAGAGAGAGGAGGAAGCAGGCTCCCTGCTGAGCTGAGAGCCCTATGCGGGGCTGGATCCCAGGACCCTGGGATCATGACCTGAGCTGAAGGCAGAGGCTTTAACTCACTGAGCCACCCAGGCACTTCTTTCTTTCTTTCTTTCTTTCTTTCTTTCTTTCTTTCTTTCTTTCTTTCTGAGAACATTATACACCATTTGTAAGCAGTATACTTTACAATTGTTATTGCTTAAGATGAGGTGGACATATAAATCATGTAAACAAAACAAAATATTCTACTTTTCACAACTAAGTCTCCGTGAATAATTTCTGCACTATTTGGTTGCTCTCTACAGAATTTTAAATTTTTGAGAGTTGGGTTTTAGTTTGTTTGTTTTTTTGTTTTACCAGATTGAGATGTGGTGGAGAGGGGAGGTTGCTAATGAGAAAAACAGGGAAATTTTTATGATTCGTGATATGAACCAAAATTGAACTATGAGCAAATGTAGGGCAAGTGCAAAGAGAATGACTGGATAGACTCTTCACTGGAGAAGCAGAAGAGAAACTGTTGAGAAGTCAATTTGGTGGACAGTGCCCAAATGTAAAAGGAATTTTATTGTGGAAGCACTATAGGTATGATATAAAGATCTATTTATTGACTTTATGAGAAAAGTATCAACCTATTCAGACAGTGCTTTGGAAATAACAGCCAGAAAATATTATTAAAGTGATTTTTATTTTGAGAACTCAGAATCCTATTAACAGAAGGACTTTTAGCTATCTTGAAAATTGAAAAGGAAAGATCTTTTGTTTTTAACAGTTGGTTCCATGCTTCTGTTTCTAGTCTCTTTGTAAACACATTTATCTCACTTAAATTTAGTTATAAAAGCACTCTTGGTTAACATTCCCAGCATAGAGCTCTCTTCCAGTTTAATCAATCAGTGATTATTTACTGAACTTCCTGATTGTTTTTAAAGTCCTGATACTCTTCTTAGATGAAACTAACCATACCTCTTGTTCTGATGCTCAACCTTTGTCTATGAACTTGACTCCGTGACTGACTGCAAAGCCAAGAGTATGTTTCTAGTCACCCCTTGACTTCTGGGTGTGGGTGGCCATTCCCACCCCAAGCACGGCTCCAAACCCATTAATCACCATAGGTTGTAATAACATTGACTCTTGTCTACCTGCAGGCTGGCAGGAGGGTCATAAAATGGTGTTAGGTCTGTTTACAACAACCCCCTCTCTCCTCTTTGCACCCTTCTCTTTTCTGCTCCCTCCCTCTCGGAAACAACAACAAAACCTGTGGGCACCTTTCATTTTCCTCCACTGAGCAATTTAACTCATTCATGTCTCTTTTCCAGACACTGTCCCAGGATCCCAACGCTGCCTGTAATAGCCTTCTAATTCAATTAGACAAGAGGTATCCTTTTCCAACTTGTCCAAGATGAGGATGTTTAATTCTTCACTTTCATAGAAAATATTCTTAATTCAAACAAAACCACAAACTTCAACACAGTTACCAGTTGCAAGTGCTCACAAACCCTTCTTTTTCAATTCTGAAGTGGCAAATAAAAATGCCTCCAACACAGGGAGCCTTTAGCTATTCCCAAGATATGTATGCTGGTTGTTTAGAAAATTACTGGGGAGGAAAATATTCCCTTCTACCTTCCTAGGCTCTCTGGCTGGGGCCTTGTAAATTAGACTGAAAGAAGATAGATTAACAAGGGAAAAGCATACATGTTTATTTAGTATAATTTTCATGTGACATGGAAGCCTTCAGAATGAAACAAAGGCCTGGAAAAACATTTAAATCTGGGTGTTTTTATACTAGGTTTGATGAAGAGTGGAAAGTCATGGGAAAATATGAGAGCACAAGGCCTGAGCTAAAGGTATAAGCTAATAAACTGGGGAAATATAGCAAGGCCTGTTCATTCAGATACCACCCTGGGTCTGTATTCTGTCTAGGTCTTAGGAATGCTCATTTCCTCTGGGTACAGGAAAGGCACCTCTCACAGGAAGATCTTATGATCTGCTTTAGGGGAAAGTCAGAGAGTTCTTTCTGAACCTGCTGTTTCTCAAATTCCTTCAGCATAAACTATTCACTATGTGAAGGCACCATATTTTGGGGGAGCATGTTTTGAACCCCATCAACACGACACATGTTTTCACATAAACAAACATTGGTTGAGAACCTACTGTGCTCTAAACATTTCTTCCATTAACACAATAGAATGAATAATGTTTGGGTTTCAGGACCAGCTCTCTAACATGGAACTAAACTGTATTAGGAATTGTATAAGTCATACCTCTGAGCTCTGGGAAAACAGGCCATGTAATAAAAAGGGATGAGGGTACAAAAGAAGAAAGAATGGAACTATCTCTCCCTATTGTGGAAACCTACAAGCAAGCCCTAGGACCAATGATTAGCAAGTGTTTATTATTTTCATATTATTTGGGGCTAGCCACTCCTCTAAATGCTGTACCTAGAGTAACTCATTTAAACAAATATGTTTTGCTTTGTGTTGTCACCCACCTTCCTTCTGTACCACTGCTCAACTTTCTGAGCACCTCTCTCAACATCACCAGGATATACATGTTGTCCTGTGTTCTTTGTCCTGGCCAATCTACAGCCAAAGGTGCTCCATGCTCCCAAATCCCCTGTCTTACAATCCCTACTCATCAAAATTCCCAATATGAGACTTGTTATGATGAACACTGAGTAATGTACAGGGTTGTTGAGTCACTATATCATACATCTGAAACGAATATAATACTGTAGGTTAACTATACAGGAATTAAAATAAACACTTTAAAAATTCCCATTATGTTAGTGTATCTGATCTTACATGCTAGGAAGAAAATTTCCAGAGATGCTTTTATTTTCAAAGAGGAAGTCTCAAATCAAATGCATTTCTGGTGATATTTCAGGCAGGTGGGTTTGACAGTCAGGGGCAGGCATGGGATGATTCTGGGTTACTGAGTGGAAGGTTTGGCCCATGTGAAGAGAAAGTACCTCGAGGATGTAACTCAGGGCTATTCTGTTTTACAACATCTTCCTTTCTCCACTTCTGAACACAAGAAAGACACAGAGGGAAAATACCAGCAAAGATAAATTAGCACACTCAGCTTCTTTATATTCTGCAGAACATACCAAGGCATGAGCAGTGAAGACCATATTGTGGAAAGCCTGGGAGTCTCCTTTGGGTCCAAGTGTCCTGTTACTCTGGTTATGTGCTGACACCCAATCTGCTGATTGTTGGTTGACCATGCAAAGATTAATTTACACTTAGCCTTTTTCAGGCAAGTTCTAACTAGAAAGGAATGTCCTAAATTGATTTCTGGGACTTGTAATCCAGGATATTTTATATCTCAGTTCATAATGATGATAGTGGACTAAAGCCTTCAAAGGACAAAAATGCTGGTTTTTCTTAGTCATCTTTTGTATATAACACTCTGAAATGAGAATTAATTATTTCACAAAGACATGATTTTTGTTTGTCATTCTTAACTTCTGAACAGAAGGCTGAGACCCTATTAACCTTTTCTTCTCCAAATTATTAATGCAGGTGCCAAAAGCAATGACATCATTGCAACTCAATTTCCATCTTTATTATTGCAAATACTTTGTGTACATTCCAGAATAACTTTTAAAATTGGAGTTCTACTGAAAGACAAATAAACGCAAGAATAATTGTTAGATAAGTAAGAGAGCTATTCATGCCTCTTATTTATTCTCATGATTTTTCTAATGTATTTATTATTAAATTATACCCAGTGAAATAATGCATGATGGAATTGCTGACTAATGATCACAAGGTTTATTTTTAGAGATTTTTCTTATTAACTAGCTCTTTAAGCTAGTCCTATTGACTGGCAAGATTATGCTATCATTCATTTACCTTTTGTGGCTCTTGTCACAACCAAAATTATTTATTTATATTGTTGTTTATATAAGCTATTTCTTCCCTATTCAACTGTGAGCTACCTGAGGAACTTACTGTCAAATTTACCACCATATTTTGCATTCCTGGTGTGATTATAGCCCCTGACACACAATAGACCTCATAAATATAATAATTACATATTGAGTAAACAAATGATATGTTGTCACCTGAGATAAGTTCACTGTGATAGCTGAGCAATGAATTTGGCAAAGTTTCTTGGCAGTTAAGGCCCAAATGACACATATTGGGCTTTTGTTCTAACTACAAATAGCACGTACACGACAAAACAATTTTCCTTGAATTGAACTCAACACCAAGTAACAGAAATGACCACATCTGTGGTTTTGCAGAACAAGCAAATGCTATTGGAATGAATTATTTCAAGGACACTTCCTGAAAGTGTGTATTACTTTTAACTAATAAGAAAGTTTTTGTAGATAACAGATTACATGACCCAGGTACATTGATATCAGTTAATCTAGACAAAATACAGTTCGGTATCTAATTGTTCAAATGTTGGAGTCAGAAGGATCTGGGTTTAGGGGAACTTAGGTGGCTCAGTCAGTTAAGTATACAACTCTAGATTTCAGCTCAGGTCATGATGGGCTCAGGGTCATAAGACCCCTGTGGTAGGCCCTTCTTAAGGCTTAGAGCTGCTTACGATTCTCTCACCCCACCCCTCCCCACCCCTTGTGTGTGTGCTGTCTCTCTAGGAAGGAGGGAAGGAAGGAAGGAAGAGGAAAGAAAAAAAAAAAAAAGAAAAGAAAAGAAAAAGAAAGAAAGAAAGAAAGAGAGAGAGAAAGAAAGAAAGAAAGAAAGATTGATTGATCTGGGTTTGTGTGCTGGCTGTATCCTATACATGAGCTGTGTGATCTGGTCAATTTACTTACTTCCTCTGAGCCGTGGTTTCTCTATCTGTGAGATGTGACAATACTCCCTATTCATAAATTTGTTGTGTGAATTAAATGAGATAATTTATGTAATTCTGAAAAAGAGTAAATGCTCAATAAATGACAGCAAGTATTATTAGCTAACAATATTGAAGCAAAACTAGGGAAATTTAAAAGAATCAATAGTCACCATAATGATAAAACAGTTTCTCCCAGTCTCAGAGGCTAAAGTAAGCATTATGAAGTAACAAATCTCAACCAATCCTTGACTGAATTTTTCTAGTAAATGTGGGAAATGAAGATATTTTCTGCTGATGGTTACAGGGAAAGTCATATTTTAGATACCAGCTTTATGGAGCAAATTTATTCTGCCAAGAAAGAAAAAGATCCCAACTCATATTCTACCCAGGAAGAATTTTCACTCAACTGATTAAAAGTGAAGATAAAAGAACTGCTGGTGGATATTACCAAACTCTTATAAAAAATGTCAGTAAGTACTTGATTGAGAGTCCCATATCTCATGGAACATAAAAAGAGAGCAGTAGAACACATGGCACCCTGGACTGCCAAATCAGTCAGACAAAAGCTGCAAGTGTGAGTCTGCCCTAGGGTTCTGCTGATATGTTGCAACTGCCTACAGGTACAGCTTTTTGAGTTCCATGGTTAAGGCCACCAAGACCTTTGACATCAACTCCCCAGTAGGTGTGTGATGATTTCTTAGGATGGCTTTTGCTGCAAGAAAGAGAGTAATATCAATGTAATGGAAGAATGCTCATCTTTCTGTTTTCTTTTTCTTCCTTTCTATTTTTTTTTTAAGATTTTATTTATTGATTTGACAGAGATCTCAAGTAGGCAGAGAGGCAGGCAGAGACAGAAGGGAAGCAGGCTCCCTGCTGAGCAGAGAGCCAGATGCCATGCTGGGCTCAATCCCAGGATTCTGGGATCATGACCTGGGCTGAAGGCAGAGGCTTTAACACACTGAGCCACCCAGGCACCCTCATCTTTCTGTTTTCTATAGCAGGAAAGTATTTATTCAACTCACCTATAAATCATTACAATGAAATAGGCCTATGATATAGTTTTTATTCCTACCTGTATTCTCAGTATAATGGAATAAAGCATTATTGTGATAATAATAAAAGAATAAATGTTTCTTAGACTTGTAAACAGATTATGGAGGAAAGTTGACATTTTTCAAAACACTGATCAATCTGCAATTTAGGAGTGGGTGAGAACAGATCACACCTTGATTCCATACCCGTATGGTTCATTAGAATAAATAGTTACATAATTTTATTTCCTATCTTGAATTTAGGACAGAAAATAAAAAATCCTATGGGGTGCCTGAGTGACTCCGTCAGTTAAGCGACTGCGTTTGGCTCAGGTCATGATCTCAGAGTCCTGGGTTTGAGCCCCATATTGGGCTTCCTGTTCAGTGGGGAGTCTCATTCTCCCTCTCCCTCTGCCCCACCCCCTGCTTGTATTCTCTCTCTCAAATAAATGAATGAAATTAAAAAAAAAAAAATTCTAATACCCAGGGACTTTTCTGGGGGTTTTCTTCAGATGAAAGTAGTTGATTAGATCATCTAGAGCTCTGGTGTCTAATTTAGTAACCACCAGCCATAGGAGACTATCTACATGAAAAGTAATTAAAATGAGTTAGAAATTTTAAAAAATTACAGTGTCAGTTCCTCTGTCACACTAGCCATATTTCAAGCGTTCAAGAGCTACTCTGTGTCTAGTGGCTGCCATATTGAACAGTAGAGCTATGGAATATTCCCATCATTGCAGGAAGTTTTACTGGACAGTACTGCTCTAGAATGATTAAAATTACTGGTTGTAAATTTGGGATGGTTCCTAGAACTTTACAAAATACCAAGATCATTCTACGTTGGTAGAGTTGAAAGAAGTCATTTGTCCAGCTATCAGTGGAAATGTATTCTTTTGTAATTCCTCTTGCAGATGTCATGCCACAAATGATTTTGTCCTGATGGCCGAGAATAGGTTCTCATTCCAAAATAATGCTATGTTACCGGTGTCTCTATGAAGAATAGGCTTTATTGTTTTTTAATCTATATAACACTTCTATGAGATAGGTATTGTGTTCAAAATGCAGGTGTGAAGCTAAGAGTAATTCATTGACTTTTCCCAAATGATTTGGCTGGAAGGGGAAAATAAGAATCCAAGCCCCATGCTTAGCCACTTTAGATTCTTGAGACAGATTCTCACACTTAGTAGCTGTGTGACCTTGAGCAAACAACTTAACTTCTTCGTGCTTCAGTTTCTTCATCTGGAAAGGGAAAGTGATAATAACGATAGCCAGCTCCAAGGGCTATGGAAATCGGTAGGAATATATGAAGTATTTGTCACAGTGCCTGGCTAACAATAAATGTTAGCCATTATAATCGAATGCAGTGTTTTTAAAAAAAGAGATTAAGAAAAAGCTTTTAACAGTTTGAGTTGCTAATTATTTATAATAGGTTGAAAAACTCTTTTTAATGGTATCTATTTTTCAAGCTCTCCAACAAAGAGATTGGATGGCCAGGATTTCCTTCATGTCCACCCTGAAAAGTTGGGCTGGCTTCAGCCAATATACTGAGGTATCGCAAAAATGGGACTCCTCTCTGAAAAGCTTGAGCATAATAGCAGAAAATCCTCAGAGCTCAGGAGTTTACCCAAAACCTAGACAGAGTCTATTCTCATTTAACCTTCTTTTTGGAGAATGCAAGAAAGGGACACAGGATTGGGAACTTTGGGTAGAAAGAATATTGTCAGGGGTGCCTGGGTGGCTCAGTCAGTTAAGTGTCTGCCTTTGGCTCAGGTCATGATCCCAGAGTCCTGGGATCAAGCCCCACGTCAGGCTTTCTGCTTAGCGGAGAGTCTGCTTGTCGCTCTGCCTCTCTATCTGCTTGTGCTCTCTCACTGCTTCTCTCAGAGTAATAAAATCTTGAAAAAAGAAAGAATGAGGGAAAGAAGATTGTCAGATAAAGGGCCCCGTGAGCGCTGTGGTCAAATGCAAAGCTTACTTACGGTATTAATTTTGCAGTTCTGAATCTCAGAAGGTTCTAGAACAGCTTTTCTCATTGGCTCCTGAGGGGTAGGATTCCAAATTCATAAACATAGGGAATCTGATGGGTTTGGGTGGCAATAGTTTTCATGAACTGGGGCAGAAAAACAGAAGAGAGCTGAGCACCCCTTTACCACTCGGGGCAGGATTCTGTACCTGCCTAGAAGATCGAAACACACATACACACACAAAGGCAATAGCCATAGCCCAAGCCTCAGAGAAGAGGGAATAAATCCAGTTCCAACAGCAGGAAAACTGCCTCCCCCCAAATCCAAAACACACCCACCAAAATAAATATCTGGGCCTCCTCCTTTTCTTCTCCTTAGAAGTACTGTAGCTGTGACCTTCTGGAGTCAATTATATGGTTCAACTCTTAGAGGAATTCTAGGGGTGGGGGATGGCAGGGGGATGTCAGGCTCAGCAGAAATGGAATAGCCTCTTGCAGTAGACTGATGGAGGAGAGGGAGAATTTCACAAGGGGAACTCTTTCGGGAAATCTAAAGCAGCATTTCATTTTCAGGTAGGGCTAGTCCTCATCATGCTGTCCCTTCTGCAGACCTAGGTGTTTGCAGGGGAGAGGACAGGAAGACAGGATCAAAAGAACTGGCTGTTAGCAGAGAAACCGTTTGTTCTTAAACAGCCTCATTTAATTTAAGTCAGGATTTAGGAACACAAACCAAGTTGTATTTTCTCTTTACTGCCTTTCCAGTTTTCTCTAAAACTCCTATCGTTTTTTCAAAGCAAGATTATTTCTACTTTCTCTCTAAACTGACCTGTATTTTGTTTATAAAACCACGATAAGCTTCTAAATGCTTGCTGTGTGCCAGGCACTGTGCACGCCACTTAAGCATGATATCGTTTCATCCTCACAGCCCTTGAGCAGGATTACTAGCAAGTGGTGGCAGCAGGATTACAGTCACACGGTACTCCACTCATTCAGCAGGTGCTGCATTGGTATACTATCCTGCGCGGTGTCTAGTGGGTAATCCTAGCAAAGAGCTCACCCGCCGCCCCACCCCTGATGACCAGCCACCCTGAGGCCCTCTGCTATGAAGAATAGAGCAGTTTGCTTTTGAGGTTTTTCTTTTGAACTTTTTGTCAGCATGGGGTCACTCTCTATCATTTTCCGTTCAAACAGGACTCATACTCTCTGGGGACACACACACACACACACACACACACACACACTTCGATCTTGGTCTCCACCTAAAATTTCTTGATAGATTACAGCTGCGTCTACACACATGCCTGCAGAAGGATGAATGGGGGGTGGGAATCCCATTTTCTATTGTCTTGACTTTATTTTTTCCTTGCATTCGATTGCAGCCTATATCATTTCAGATTTTCTTAAACTTGGGGTTGCTAAAAGAAATTATAGGAGTCAAGAGGAAATCATTTTAAGCTGTACACTAAATAAAACTTTTCCCATAGTCTAGACCAGAGGTTGGAGAACTTTTTCTGTAAATGGCCATATAGTAAATAGTTTATTTAGGCTTTGAACGGTTTGGCTCTTTTGCAACAACTCAACCTTGCTGTTACAGGGAAAACAGCCATAAATATTATGCAAACAGACTTGGCTGTGTTCCAATAAAACTTTTTTTTTTTTTTTAAATAAGGTTTGGAGACAATTTGGCCTACGAGCTTAAATTTGCTCATCCCTGGTCTAGTGCAGTACCCCAAGAGAGAGACAATGCAAACCACAAGTGTGATTTTAAAATTTTTAGTAGTCACATTTTAAAAAGTTAAAAGGAACAGGTGCAATTGATTTTAATAATCCATTTTATTCAACCCAGTAGAGCCCAAACATTATCATTTCAATATGTAATTAGCATTCAAAAATATTAATGAAGTATTTTCAATTCTTTCTTTGTGTTGTCTTTGGACTCCGATGCGTATTTTCATGCTTACAGTGCATCTGAATTCAGCCGGGCCTCATTTTGGTGCTCAATAGTTCTGTGCAAGTAGTAGCTGCAGCACTGGGTGAGACAGCTCTAGACTCTGGAGGTATCTCTAGTTCCTCACCTGGTTTCCCTTTTCTTGGGTTTATCTATCTGCATAGTCTTAGTCTTTCTTTTTCCACACAGCCTGATACAGCATCCTTAATCCTTTCCCAGAGTTTCAGTTATTTACTAGAGAGTAGCATTCAGGCATGGCCTCGGGGCTGCCCATGGTAACCTTTGTCACCAAGTCCCACAGAGCTGAGCGTCTGTGTGTGGGGTGGGGTTGATGTCTGTCTTATTTGGTTTGTTTAGGCTGCTACAACAAAAATACCGCATACTGTGTGGCTTAAACAACAAACATTCATTTCTCTCAGTTCTGGAGGCTGAGAAGTCCAAGTGAGGGTGCCACCAGATTCAGTGTCTGATGAGAACTAGCTTCCTGGTTCTTGTTTCTGTGTCCTCACGTGGCAGAGCGGGAGTCTTCAGGAGGGCATTAATCTCATTCATGAGAGCTCCACCCTCATGACCTAATCGCCTCCCAAAGGCCCCACCTCCAAATGCCATCGTGATAGGGGTTAGGTTTCAACATATAAATTTCACAGGGACACAAACATTCAGCCTAGAGTGGTATTCCCAGAGAGTCACCCAGCAACCCGAGTTCCGAGTTCCAAGGGACAGCCAGAATGCGTGTGCACACTCCAAATCTGTTACCTTGTGAGGTTTCCCATCAGAATGAATTCTAGATCCTCCTCTTGACTCTTTAGCTCAGTTATCCAGATGGTAACAGATCTGGAGTCTCTCTGTCTCTCCTCTCTTCCTCTGTATCTCTCTTTTGCTCTCTCTGTCTTGTTCTTACTGTATCTCTTACTATGTCTCGTCTTATACAGAAGGCTAAGGAATTTAGTCTAGCAGGGCAGCCAGGAACCTAGAAAGGAAAGAATGAATTTTAGTGGGTAAATACTAGTCTCTACCAAGGGATATTTTCCTTCCCATGCTGATTGGCCTGTGAGTGTGGGGAACATTCTTCTAATTTCAACTTCATTATCTTAATAATGATTTTAACAGTCCTGTGGGATCAGAAATTGTTATTTCCATCTTAAAGATGAGAGAATTAAGGCATTAGGTTACACAACTTTCATAGTTTATTGTTCCTTGTTATAGTATATTCTTCCTTTTATTATGTTTATTTGGGATAGATCCCCAACTAGATCATAACATCATGTTCCCAACATTACAAAACTAGACATAGCAATTGCTTAATAAAGTTTTGCTAATTGAGTAAGTAAATTAATGATGAGTGTATATTTATGTGCTTATGCTAGAAACTAATAGAAGCAGACTTTTTTGCTACACAGGTTAATTATTTTGATAAGAACTAATATTTTAAAATTCAGATACTCAAGAAAACTACTTAGGAGTATCAAGCATGGCTGTTAACATCCTCTACAATGCTGAGTCATGGAATCATGTTTATATAATTATCCCATCAACCCAAAAAAAACTACTCGTGAACTTTTTAATGATTCAGATGATTTATACACATAAAAGCCCCTTGATTAAAAGGTAAAGCCTGTTGTGGGTAAGATTGATCTTTAGAACAAGAAAAGAGGAAGAAAATTAATACTTATCAAATAAATTGTGTGATTGGTCCTTTATATAATCTTCACAAAACCCTATTAGGTAAAAAGGATATAAGCGTTCCATATATGCAAAAGAGGAGGAAAAATTTTTGTCAGGGAGGAAAAACTTTTCCTCTGCTCTCTTGGGTTCAGCACATGGTGGCCTGTGACTTAAACTAACTAAAGACAGATTAACAGGTGAAAATGCAGACAATTTTTATTCATATTTACGTGCACAGGAGTTTATGGCACAACTCCAAGAAGCAGTTATACTTGAGAACTTTTATACCCTTCTTAACTAAGAAAAGAGAATTTGTCATTAAGGGATGACAGATTGTGGGGAAATATGTAGGAAAAATAATGGGAGATAAGGGCTATTTTAGTAAGGCCTGTTTATGCAAACTCATCTTGGTCTTGGCCCCTCATCTTTGAAGATAGGAGCCATTCTTCTCTCATTAGGTACAGGAGGGGCACCTTCCTCAAAGGGAAATTTATATCCTGGATTTTAGGTAAGGAGGGAAGGGCAGAGAACGCTTCCTGCATCTTTCAATTGGTTTTCAATTGCCTTTGGCTCAAAATAATCCTTATGTCAAAGTGCAGTATTTGGGGGTAGATTGCTCTGATGCCCTTCAAGATTCACAAAGATTAAATTACTTGTCCAGGTTTACTCAGTTAGTGTGTGGAGGACTCTGGGATTTAAATCTACATCTGCCTGCCTTTACAGCTTCTGCTTTGCAAATGTAAACATTCCGAAAAACAGTCACTTTTCCTATTCCTATTTTTTCCTATTCTGGTTAATATTATTTCCTATTCTGCTTAATATTGTTGAAGTAATAACTTTATCCCCAGTAACTACTATATATTTTAACACAGCATGCTGCTGGTTCAAAGTATTTTTATGAGATACCTTATTTGATCCTCTAGGTTGGTAGAAAGGCAGGACTTGCTGAACTGGTTTTACAAATGAAGAATCTAAGTTTATAAAGAATGTGGTGACTTGACCATAGCCAAGCAATTAGTTGGTAACATTGTTGCAACCATATCTGAGGTCTCCTAAGTCCACACTGTGCCTTTTTGGGCTATTTCATTATTGTCTCTTCCCTAACTGCCCACTCAATGAATTTAAATGGGATTATTCCTTTTAACCACAGACCTCCAAGGCATAGCCTCCCATATGAAGATTGCTGTTCTGAAATCACAGGGTCTGGGTCTGAGTCCAGGTTTAGTCACTTGCTAGCTGTGTGAGGATAATAGGAGATGCTTTGTAGGATGAACTTGAAAGGAGGAAAGGCAGTAGGGAGTATTAACAAGTGACTTCCCTTTCTCTGGCCTCAGGCTTTAGGGTGGAAGAAACTTCAGCAGAAAAACCTGCTTTGCTCTTTCCTCTGGATTGTTTATCCCCAGGGCAAACGGAGTGCTGTCTCTAACTAGGGAGTTTGGGAGAAAGAACTGGGTAAGCCAAGCCCTGTCCGTCCTTTGGGCTCCATTTTTTTCAGAACTTGTCCATCAAGGTCTGCATTCTGCTATGCTAAAGGTATGGGAGGGCATGTGACTGCCGGGGAGCCTGTGTTAGTCAGAGGGGAAGTGTGAGCAGAGCCAGTCTGCTGCAGATATAAAAGTGTGTTCTCCAGCCTACGTTCTCTGTAAGAAGGGAACTATTTTGATGTCTACTTGCTTGCCTCTTCCATCTCTCTCTTTCAGTTGGTTCTAACTCAGGAAGGGAAAGTGGGTTTTATTTACTGGCTCCCTGGAAACCCAACAAGTAGATAGGTTCCTTTGCTTTCCTTGTTCATAGACAAAGGGGTCCTCAATTCCTTCTAAAATTATGTCTGAGCAAAGTTATAAATAATTTGTGAGATGTGAACCAAGTTTTAACTTGTAGGTGTGAAAAATGCTTTTATGTAATTGTTAAATCGAAATGGGTATTGCTTTCCCACAAAATCACGGTTTTTGTTATTGGTGGTTCTGCTGAAATTTGGTAACTATTTCAGAAGTTTCAAAATGTCTTAAGAGCATGCCAGATACAAAGAAAGAACACCCAAAGAAACAGAACTATACTTCTTACGCTAACAAAATATCACAGAAATTGGAAAAAAATGGAAGTAAAATACTTCTGTGTTTTAAATTAGAGCCATCAAAGTGGTCAGCAGTAGGAAAGTGTCGGATTGCTCCTCTAGCAGTAATTTTTGATAAAAGAGCCCTTAAAAAATTATTCTTTAAACTTAGTAATAATAGTTCTTCTTACTGAAGTGTGAGACACCTTCTACCCAAGAACATCAGTACACTGACTCTGCACAGGATGAGACTGATTCCCCTTTCTCCTTTGGCATCTCAGATACTAGTCTCCTCTGCCTTTCCTTCTATTACAGGTTTTTCTTGCTGACTCTTTATCTTCTGCCAACTTTTTAAATGCTGGAGTTCCTGGTCCTTTATTTTCCTCTTACCTTTCCCACGGCCATCCTCATCTGTACTCCTTGTGATGAAGATTTCTAAATCCATATTTGCCTCCCCCATGATTCTCCTGAACGGCCCATTCGCCTAACTGCCGGAGCCGTCAGAGCTATCTCCAACACAGCATGTCAAGAACTAAACTCAGTTTATGGGCTCCTCCTGAATTGGCAGATTGCACCTGCAAGTCAGTTTCTCTGGACACACTGGAAAATCTGATAAGACCGAAGCCGTGTGGCCGCAACTGGCTGGAGGTCAGGAGTGGCTGCCTGCTTTGCTGAGGCCTCTGGGCTCCTGTTGCACACAGTCCCTTGCAGTCCTTGCTGTCCTACACCCGGCTGACTTCACACCATCCATCCCTGGCCTGGCAACAGTGGATGTTCGGGTTTGTGACCACTGATCGGTCATACTAGACCATTTGTTGAGTTAAGAAATGAATTCAAGAACCATATAGCTTCGCTCTTTTTATGCAGGCTGGAATTACCTGACTGTTGAATCCTGGCTCCACTGGTTACCAGACTGATTGCAACTTTGTGTTAAATTACTTAATCTCTCTGTACCTCAGTGATCTCATCTACAGAATAGTGATAATAAGTAGCTACCTTATAGGTAGCTTATAGGGCTGTTGTGGGAGGTAAATGAGCTGAAACATGAAGGCAAGTGAGAACAATACCCAACACATGCAAAGCCATACTGTTTGTGCCCCAGTCCCGATTATTTGTTACTGTCTCTTGGATTTTTGTGACCTGTTTTTCAAAAGTGCCTTTTAAAAGATATTGTTTTATCGGGACGACTGGGTGGCTCAGTTGGTTAAGCAGCTGCCTTCGGCTCAGGTCATGATCCCAGCCTCCTGGAATCGAGTCCCACATCGGGCTCCTTGCTCCACAGGGAGCCTGCTTCTCTCTCTGACTCTGCCTGCCGCTCTCTCTGCCTGTGCTTGTGTGCTCTCTCTCTCTCTGACAAATAAATAAAAAATCTTAAAAAAAAATAAAATAAATAAAATGTTTAAAAGAAATTGTTTTATAAGATTTTGGAAAATAGATTTAATCTGGTTCATGACCTGTAAGGAGTACAAACTTGATGGTGTGAAACTATGTAAAGGCTCCTTCATTACTACGAAGTTTCGTTTCTGGAGTTAAATAGAGGTTCAGTTTGATACCCGAAGTATGTGAGAGCGATAGGCTCAAATTGAATTGACAAATACTTGGTACCAACCCATTACATGACTTGGCTAGACTTTTTCTGTTTATGAAATCCGTGCTCAAAGGTGGAAGTCATTGTTTGAGTGCTTTTGCATTCCATACTGTATTTCTCACATGACCTTGAACAACTAGACCAAAACTTCTTCGATATGGCCATTCTATTGCCAGAAATACTGTCCTGCTCTTATCACACAGCAAATTCTTACCTCCCCTTCAAGGTTTGGTTTCAGAGGTCACTTCTGTGACATCTTTTCTGATACTTGCTTCTCTCTTACTAGCACTTACAGTTGGATTATAGCTGCTTGGTTACATGTCTGTTTCTTTCAGAGTGAATTCCTTGAATTCTGGGACATCTTATGTATTTAACCAGAAAAGAGATAATTACAGGCTTGGGCTCTGGTGCCAGGCTCTGCAGATGTAAATCAAGGCCCTGCCACCTATGGGCTGTGTGGCCTAGGGACAGATCCTGGATGTCTCTGGACCTGAAGTTCCTCATCTGGAGCGTAAGGATAAACATAAGAGTATCTCATAGTGTTGTTGTGAGGATTAAATGAGCTAATAGTTGTAAAACTTTATAAGGCAGTGTCTGGCACATTGAAGACATTTAGTTATTGTTACTGTTGACTTGATTTTTCCTTAATTTACTTCTGTATTTTATCTCTAGTGTCCTGCAATTATTCAAATTTACTCTGTCACAACTGATGACGAATATAATTTTACTACTCTTTGCTTCTTCCAGCTTCAAGAACTAACTTTTCAAAATATGAATCACAAGTTGATTCTTCAGAGAGACAATAGTGAGAAATGAGAGAGATTGAATGTCTAGTATTGGCAAAAGATACACAGCCACAATCTACTTCTTATTTTTTTTTGTCCTTTTTATCTTTTCTTTTCTTTTCTTTTTTTAAAGATTTATGTATTTATTTGACAGAGATCACAAGTAGGCAGAGAGGCAGACAGAGAGAGAGAGAGGAGGAAGCAGACTCCCTGCCAAGCAGATAGCCTGATGTGGGACTTGATCCTAGGACTCTGAGAGCATGACCTGAGCCGAAGGCAGAGGCTTAACCCACTGAGCCACCCAGTGCTCTTTTTTAAAACTTATCTTGTATTCCTCCTAACTCCCAGATAAGACCTTTCTAGGTCAATAAATTGATTTCCTTTTACTTTCATACTTCATTTTATTCCCTTCTAACCCCCCCCCCCCAATTACCATGTGTTTAATATATATCTGTTTAATACTAATTCCTGCTTCATTCTATCAGGGAGTACTTGATATTAACACCACTTATAACTGATGATATTAACCTCGATCATTTTAGTTAAAGCCACCCAATAGTTTTTATGTCATTATGGACTCATGGATATTTATTTTATTCTTTGAGTTATAATCCAATATTATCATTATTTTGTTACTGAATTTTTCGAGCTTTGGCCATTGGGGGCCATTAGGAGCTCTTTCAGATTGACTTCTGTGTCCTTGTGATATGTCCCCATCAGTTTTATTTTATGTTTATTTGAACTTATAGTAACATAAAGAAATTCAGACTTATCTTGTATTTTCCCTCCCTTAGTCCTAGAATCAGCTGTATCTCCTTCTCTTGGAAAAATGGTAATTAGAAATCAAAATCTGGGTGGTGGGCATGCGTATTGCTACTAGAATGTCACTACTTCTGGGCCCTCTCAGTGGACAGAGCTAGGAAATAAATGTATATATACTAAACCTATGTATGTACATATCTATCTATCTATAAACATGAATTCATACTGATATTTCTAGCCCAATCCAGTACCACAGGGCTCATTTTAGCCTTCTCTCCTTGCTTATTTGTGATTTTTTTTCTCTGATATTGAGGGACCTGGCTCCCATTATCTACAATTATTTACTTGTTTGTTTGACCCTGGTACTGCAGGTTGAATGGTGTCCTCCCAAAGTCCATATGTTGAATTCCTAGCCCCTAGTACCTCCTAATGTGACCTTACTTGGAGATAGTCTTTATAGAGATAAGAGGAAAACAAGGTAAAATGAGGTTATTAGAATGCGCCCTCATCCAATGCGACTGGTATCCTTATAAAAAAGGGGAACTTGGGCATGAACACATTCAAAGAAGGACAACAATATGAAGATCCTGGTAGAAGAAGGCCATCTACAAGCCAAAGAGAAAGGCCTGGAACAGATCCTTTCTTCATAGCACTCAGAAGGGAACAACTATACCAAAACCTTGATTACAGACTTCTATTCTCTCAAACTTTGAGACAGTAAATTTCTTTTTTTTTTTCTTTAAGATTTTATTTATTTATTTGACAGAGGGCGAGAGATCACAAGTAGACAGAGAGGCAGGCAGAGAGAGGGGGCAAGTAGACTCCTTGCCAAGCAGAGAGCCTGATGCGGGGCTCAATCCCAGGCCCTGAGACCATGAGCTGAGTGAGCCAAAGCCAGAGGCTTAACCCACTGAGCCACCCAGGTGCCCAAGACAGTAACATTTCTGTTGCTTAAGCCCCCCAGTTTGGTTCTTTGTTAGGCAGCCCTGGCAAGTGAAAATAAATACCTACTGTACAGTTAGATTAGTTTTAGAAGTTCTAATACTTACCTCTATGAGAAACAAATTTACCAAATAGAATACAAGGTTTATGTATGGCTGTTTTTGCCTTTAGCCTTACAGTATTTAGTCAAAATACTGTTTTCTAAAGTAAGTTCCTTTTTACCTATACCTCTAATGGGGTTGTATTTTATATTTATAATACAGTTAGATTAACTTGTTAGACTGAATTCCATCGTAAGATCCCTTAGCATCCTGGCCGACTTTTAAAAACGTGAGTACAGTAAATGATTTTGAGAAATGCATGAAGTCTGTGTGCATTCACTGCTGATAGAGTATTGAACAGTTCTATTACCCTAAAAAATCTTTTCCTCTGCAGGACCTTTGGGGTCAACTCTTCACCCTGTTGAACCCCTGGAAAGCACTGGCATATCTTCTGTCCCTTTAATGTTGCCTCTCCTCATATGTCGTATAAGCGAAATTATATAATATATAGCCTTTTCATTATGATCTCTTTCACTTGGCAAAGTGTATTTGAGATTAATCCATGTTGTTGGGTATATTGATAGCTTGTTCCTTCTTATTTCTGAGTAGTATTCCATTGTACATTTTATTTATCTATTCATCTGTGAACAGTATCTTCATTGCTTCCATTTTTTGGCAATTAGGAATAAGTTGTCATAAATGGTCACCTCCAGGTGTGTGTGTGTGTGTGAACATAAGTTTCCAGTTCACCTGGGCAAATAGCCAGGAGTGAGACTACTGGGTCATATGGTAAGTGTATATTTAACTTTATAAGGAATTGGCAAACTCTCTTTCAAAATGGCTGTACCATTTTGTATTCATTCTAATAATAAATGAGAATTCTTGTTGTTCTACATCTTTACTAGTAGTTCATACCATCAGCCAGGTGTTTTGTTTTAATTTGAGCCATTCTAATAGGTGTGTAATCATATCTAATTGTGGTTTTATTTTGTAAGCACTGTATTTTACAGATCTATTCCTGTTGCCATATGACATTAGACATGCTGCTGCATAATATTCCATGATATGCATCCACCACATTTCACTATTCTCCCAACTTCTCCCAACAATGGACACTGCAGTTGTCTCCAAATAATACCATAAAATTTATATTCTTTATTTCTTATGATCTCAGATTTCAATATTTATTTTTACCGACAAATTGCTTCATAGATGAGGAAAATAATATCTAAACAAATATCCAAACAATATTTAAACTTTATCCAAAAATCTTGCATAGTAGATTGTCAAATTTTCTCATATAGACAAATATAGAATTGATGGAATTGTCTTCAAAAAAGGATCACTTAGTAAAGTATTATGACTTCTAGTTTGTTTTCAATGACTTTTTTCTTTCCTTTCTCCTTCCCTTACTAGCTTTCTTCTTTGCTTCTTTACTTTCACTTCATTCTGTCAAACATATGTTTATTGAATGCCTTTGCCCTGCTAGTCATTATCCAAGACAGGAGTATACAAAAACAAGGACACTGCCCTGTAGTAACTAATAATCTAATGTAGTGTGTGTTCGGGGAGAAGGAAACATGGGAACACACATGTATACATAAAAAGTTGTTGGAAAACAGACAAGAGTATGCAACCACATCTGCGTTGGTGAGTTAGGGAAGATTCCCCAGGAAAGATAAAAACTTGGGCTTGATTTCTAAAGAGAAGTTGAAGGGGGAAACAGAAGATATAAGAATACTTGGTGTATTGAGGGTCTGGTGAGTAGTTCAAAGTCATAATGTATGGGGTTCATGACAGTGGATAGTGGGAGGTATGGCTAGAAAAATAGAATGGATTCAGATTAAGATGGACTTTGTAGGCATTGTTTTTGTCATGTGACATTAAAGAGCCATTGCAGGTTTTATGACAAAGCAGATTTGATCGTTATTTATTTATTTATAAAATATTTTATTTATCAGAGAGAGAGAGAGAGCATAATCAGGGGGAGAGGCAGGCAGAGGGAGAAGCAGGCTCCTTGCAAAACAAGGGGACTCAATCCCAGGATCCTAGAATCATGACTTGAGCTGAAGGCAGACACTTAACCAACTGAGCCACCCAGGCATCCCTGGACTTGTATTTATTTATTTATTTATTTATTTTTAAAGATTTTAAAGATTTTATTTATTTGACAGACAGAGATCACAAGTAGGCAGAGAGGCAGGCAGATAGAGAGTGAGAGAAGGAAGCAGGCTCCCTGCTGAGCAGAGAGCCCGATGTGGGACTCGATCCCAGGACCCTGAGATCATGACCTGAGCCGAAGGCAGCGGCTCAACCCACTGAGACACCCAGGCGCCCCTGGACTTGTATTTAGAACCATAACTTTGGCAATACAGATCAGAGGAATAAGAGGTCATTATTAGGGAGACCAATTGCAAAGTTATTATTGCAAATAGTTAAGGTAAGAGCTATTGAAGACCCACACAAAGGAATGGCCTATTTTCTGCCTAAGTATTTGTGAAGCAGGAAAAAAAAAGTAAAATATGGGAAGGAAGACACAGATTTTTTATGCAAATTAGAAAATAAATACTATTATCAAAGGGCAACATAAAAGGGGCGCCTGTGTATTTTGCCTGTGGTGACAGATACAAACGCACATATGGTAACATTGTATAGAATTAAACACAAACACACGCCAGTGGATCCAAGTGAAACTGGGGGAATTTGAATTAAGATTGTGAATTGTTGTTACTATTGTGGTAAACTGGGTAAAATTTACACAGATCTTTCTGTGTTATTTTGTATAGCTGTATGACTTTATAATCATTTTAATATAAATTTCAATTAAAAATGATAGCAGAATAAAGATATTTTCAAATGAAAATCTATTAATCTGTTTTTGGATGTAGAGAGAGAAATTTAAGGCAACTTGTCCAGAATTTCCCACTAGAATTTTGATTTTATGTTGCATTTATATAATTTTTGGGAAAAAGGAAAAAATAAAACTATCTAGAATCAAAACTAAGATAACGGTTACTTAAATGTATCTTGTGCAGTTTTTATGTGATAATAATTATTGGTACCATTAGACTTTTTTACATGCTGATTAATTGAGATGGGTGAAAATAAATAAATAAATAAATATTTATTTATTTATTATTAAGTGTAAATCATTGCTCTGGGGACTGGACTGACATATATTTCTCTTTTCCATGCTAATGAAGAGGCTGATTTTATTAGAATTATTAATGCATTTTACAGATGGAGAATCATAAGGGTCGAAGTGTGTAAGTACTTTTGCAAGGTCACAGAATGTTGGGATGAAACTATGCTTCTCTGACTTTCAAGCCTATGGGCTTTTCTACTGCTTAAGGGTTGAAATACAGACGTAGCATATTTAAGAAATCATTTCTGTCATCGATTTGTCTGGTTGATTTCTATAATGTCTGTATCCAATATTTAGAAATGTGGAATATACTTTTGTGGTAATTGCTGTGGATTATTTCAGCTCAGGAAAAATGATTTAAAATTTGTGACAGATAGTTTTTGATAAAATATTTCACAAAAATAGTGTCAGATAGTAATAGAAGACTTCAGGGGAATTCCCTCAATCTTTAAATAAAACAAAAACAAAACAAAACCTCAGTAAGAAGTTTATAATGTTTAACTTTTATTTGGTGTTAATTCTCCATCAGGTATCATGTTAAGCAACTTACACATTGTTTAAGCTTTCACAACAAAATTGGGATGAAAATTGGGATGCTTGATTCCAAAGCTGCACTTCTTAACCACTAGGCTACAATGACTTAAAAATCAACCAAACGAAAATAATGGGGGATGAAGAAAAAAAGGAAGTTTAACTCAAAGTTCAGCATGGTTCATGATCAGTGACCAGGGCTACCATTTACTGTAATTAAGTTAGATGTGTTAACTGCATTATGGGTTTAGAGGGTCTAAGAGGAGTCAATGTGAAAAACTCAATGGTATCTTCAGGTTAGTTACTTTCTACCCCTATGTCTCATTTCTTTTCTCCAGAGCCTTTACTCATTTATATCTAAAATTATTTCAGGGGCACCTGGGTGGCTCAGTCAGGTATCTGACTCCTGGTTTCAGCTCAGGTCAGGTCATGATCTCAGGGTTGTGAGATCCAGCCCTACATAGGGTCTAGGCTCAGTACAGAATCTGCTTGAGATCCTCTTCCTCTCCCTCTGTGCCACCCGCCTCCCACCTCTGGTTCTCTCTCTAAAATAAATAAATAAAATATTAAAAAAATAAAATTATTTCATTACTGTCACATGCCTTACCTCACTAAATCATAAGTTCAGTAATACCAAGAAACTTGTCTTTCTTAATGTTATATTGCCAGTGTCTTACCTTGTTCCCAACATACATTTGGAACTATCCCAAAGGAATGTATAAATGATTGACCTTCCCTTGATTTAAATGGTAGAATTTTAGATTTACAAACTATGGTTTAAACGATTATATTAAAAGACATGTATTATTAGCAATTTACTAGGGTTTCATTTCTTAGATTGGCTAAGATACACTGGAAGAAGGGGAGTAGCAGCAGGCAGAGGGAGAGGGAAAAGCAGGCTTCCCATTGGCAGGGAGCCGGATGTGGGGCTGGATCAGAGGACCCTGGGATCATGACCTGAGCCAAAGGCAGATCCTTAAGGCCTGAGTCACCCAGGCACCCAAGGCAACTAAATTTAATGAGATTGGAGATGACAAAAGAAAATCTATGTGCTTTAAAATGGGATATAGTTGTTAAACATGAGCATTACAATAGATGACTTCAGGCAGTTTGAAATGTAAAGGAATGAGCATGTAGAGAAGAAGTTCTTGAACTTTTTGGTTTCAAGATCCCAAAACTCTAAAACTTGGGGATGCCAGAAAACTATCCGGTGCATTCTAGATACTAATATGTATCATATCAGATACAGAAATTTAATTTAAAAGTATTCATTATTTCACCTAAAAACAATAAATCAAATATTAACATAAAAGAATCTTATATAAGAAAAGTAACTATTTTCCAAAACAAAATAATTGAGTGGCACTGTCTTACGTTTTTGCAAATTTCCTTAATATCTGGTTTAACTGCAGATGACTGGATTTTATTATTTGCTTCCTTTTTCAATATTTCCATATCACATGTTATGTAGTCTCCGGAAAACTCCACTGAACACTTGTGAGAGAATGAGAATGCAAAAGGCAGATAATGTTTTAGTATTATTATGGAAAGACTTTCAACTTCTCCGACTTCTTTTACCGCGTCTGGGGGCCACACTTTTTGGACCACTGTTTTAAGAGTTAACATTAGTCAATCCCTCATCAGTTGAAAAATAGCCATGTTTCACAGGCCTGAGGATTTACATAAAATTTATTTATTCAGCAAGATGAAACAACAGTGTCCTCATTATAAAGCATCCAGAGAATAAACAAACATTGCCATTTTCATCCATCAAAAAAACTGAAGTAGAAATGAGGGACTGCACGTAAGGTAAAAGGATGGAAGGTTAGGGATGAGGAGGCAGCCGGGAAGCCACTGAGACCCACCGAGTTAGGAGACGCAAAACCGGCAGAAGACGCCGCCAAAGTGGTCAGGAGGAAAGAACTGTTGTTCTTAGGGGAAAGTACGGGCGAGGAAGGAAAATGGTTACCCGGCACCACCGAGTTGAAGGAATTAGGCCGGGATAGGAACGGGCGGCAGCTGCCCCACCCCGCCTTCACGCCTCCATGCACCAGGCAGAGGAGAACGGGGTGGGCCAGGGGCAAGGCGAGCGAGTCAGGGGCCTTCCCGGGTTCCTAAGGGGTTGTGATTTCTTTTCTTGTGCAGCGGGGAGAAAAGAGATGGCGCTGCGCGTAGCAGGGGGCCGAGGCGGGAACCCGAGGACCCCCAAGCACCTCGCAGAGGGCGTGGAGGTCGTCCAGGAAGAAGGACAGTTCTGTCGCTAGGCAACCCGTCGTGGGCCCGCCTCCCGCTCGCGTTGCTAGGAGACGGCGAGGCCTGGGGGGGGGGCAGCGGAGCGGGCCCTACGTGCTGACGCTAATTGTATATGAGCGCGAGCGGCGGGCTCTCGGGTCTTTTTTAGCGCCATCTGCTCGCGGCGCCGCCTCCTGCTCCTCCCGCCGCCGCCCTGAGTCACTGCCTGCGCAGCTCCGACCGCCTGGCTCCCCGTGCTCGCCACCGGTAACGGATGGGGGTCTGAAAGGGAAAGGGGAACGTAGGATCAGTCAGGCGGCCTGCGCGGAGGGAAGGGGCAGGGGAATGAGAGTGAGGGCCTCTGGCCTCCGGGGCCTCCCGGGTCGTCCAGTGAGGCCGGAGCCTGAGCCGTCCGCGGAGTTTCGTCCCCGTAGCCTGAGAGGGCCTCGGGGATTGGCTGGCGCTTTCCTCGGGAACGGCTGAGGAGACGGCGGGGGGTCGGCGGGGCCTGCGAGGCCTGGGGGCCGTGCTGGTGTGCGCCGAGGTTCCTTGAGCCCCACCGGCTTCTCCGCGCGGACGGGAGCGAGGCCGCGGTTTCGCCTCCCGGTCCCGAGCGGTACGGCCGCTGTCTCTTCAAGGCTGCCGGGGTGCGGGCCGGGTTCGAGTGCGTAGCCCACCGCTTCCTCGACGCCCCCGCTTCCTCAAAAATAATCCCCGGAGGGAGGCCGCTGGGGGATGGAGAGAACGGCGGAGGCTGCGAATTCCGATGGGAGGGAGGGGATGTGAAGGGACGCGGCCCGGAGGGGGCGGGGAGGCTTCGAGGCTCCTGGGCTCTCCGCCCACTGGAGGCGGCGACGGTGCTGGGAGGGGAAACCCCGGAGGCTTCCCTAGACACGTGGCCGTCGCCTGGGCTTGATTGGAGACGGGGTCTGGGTTGTCCTCACTTCACTGGGAGTTGTAGGGGTGGTGGGATGTGAAAATTAAGAGTAAACAAGTCTAGCTTTTGGCTTTCAAACTCCTACCTGCTTCTCTTTGGTCTTATTTTATTGACCTTTTATTGGTAACAGAGGAAAGTATGAGTGTTGGGTGGGTGATGAAGCATGGCCTCTACTGCCAGGATTTTAAAGAATTAACGCTTGTGAAGGGGTCGTGTTAGCTGTTGTTAACACGGGATTTTTTTTTGTGTACCTCCAGTACAGTTAGAATTTAGATAGGTGTCTTGACCGGGATTTCATTACCTGGGGAGAAGTGATCCCAATTAATCTAATCCTGTAAACGGTTCTAAGAAGAAAACGATTTTTTGTTTTTAATGTCTTAAATTCTGTTAGGACTTCTTTCACATTCTTTCAAATTAGTTCCTTCATTGAAGTTCCCAGAAGTGGCTACTTAACTAGTTTTTAAAATGAATGGGGGCGCTGGGCGTAGGAAGTGTGGGTGGAAATAGGCGTTAATGTAAACTTAGTGGGCCAGGTTTGTAGCCTGCTGTGTAGTCAGTGCTCCTAGTACTCATAAAAGGAGGCAGTGAAGGGAGCCGGGAATGCGGTCTTATTTGGGAGGGCTAGGCTTTCAGAGAACAGAAAGAACGAATCTGGCACGTAATGTCCTCAAGGAGCCCCTATTTTAGATCATCACTGATAAATGATTAGTAACTAGTTCTGTAAGGACTGCACTTTTAAGTCTCTGAACATTGCCTTGTTTCAGAAGAGCTGTAGAACGGAATTTGCTGTTTCTGAAGATAGGTAGCATCAGCGTATCTTTTAAAAGTAATATTTAAGCCCTATTTTCTTGTCAACCTACGTTAACACTTCTGTACTTAAAATGCACATTACCTTTGGATAGGGGAAAAACTTATATATAGAATAACTTGTTTAAATTGTTGAGGTAAATAAATGGTTTACAGTGATCTTCTGGGCCTAAGTCTCGTGTTTGTTGGAAGTTCAAATTAAATACAAATTTTAAAAAATTAAGTTCAGTGAATGGTCCAAATCTAAAATGTGCAATTTACTTCTAAGAAGACTGGTCCTGGGGACCCTGGGTGGCCCAGTGGGTTAAAGTACTCTCTGCCTTCTGCTCAGGTCTTGATCCCAGGGTTTTGGGCTCTTTGCTCAGCGGGGAGCCTGCTTCCCCACTCTCTCTCTCTGCCTGCCTCTTTGCCTACTTGTCATCTCTGTCTGTCAAATAAATAAAATCTTTAAAAAGAAAAAAAGAAGACTGATCCTTTGAAAGATAGATAGAATCAAACATTGGTTATGAAACCTTGACTTCATAGATTATCAGGTCAATGTTATGTTAATTTGATAAATACAACTTCAAAAAATTCATCATACCAGTTTGAAAAACCTGTAAATTTTACCTATTGCAAAGTACCTATTTTTGATAGTGGGCCTGTTGACAAAATACTAAGCCAATGCTAAATGTGGCACATGACTGATCTTGTTCGCTGGAGATTTAAATGACAACCAAAAACCCAACACTTGTACCAGAATTAATTTAGTCCAAAATGCTGTTGCTCATTTTATTACTTACCCAACTTGTCCATATTGTCTCCAGGTGACTGAATTCTAACCCCCCAAATTATATTTTAAAAAGCCCTTTTGTAGGAAAAGGGGCTAAAAGAGGCAGAATCTATTGGGCTTAAAGAATGAAGAAGATATCAAAATCAAATACTACATCTTTGCTCATTTTTTGATTAGTTGTAAATTTGAAATGTTAATGAAAATAAGATGAGAGAGGATGAGTCCTGATCACCGGTTTTGAAAACTGATGATCAGTCTATTCAGGTTACAAGTCTAATCAAACCTGTCATTATTTGTGTTTTTATTTGATTCTTTGAGTATTTTAGCATCTATTAGGACAAAATGTCTTTAAAAACAGCAAAAAAGCATTGGTTAGCTAGATATAAAATGTTAAGTTGTAGTGAATGCTGTTAAAAAAAAAAGTGGGGGACAGAGTAGTATTTAACACTCTTTACATCAAGGACCCATTTAATGGTGATTTTAAGTGCCAGTTCTTACTAATTTCATCTGAATAAGAAGTTCCCCTTTTTGGGCAGAGTAGGTTTTAGAAGGTGAACATTGTTGCTTTCACCCATCCTTGTAAGTTGTTTTGTACATTGATACCAGAGTACCAGATCACATTGCTGCACTTGGCATCCAAAGTGGCCTCTGTACTTTTGGTTACCAACCCTGCCTTTTTCACTACATGGTTTGATACATTTTTATTTGTTCAGAAATTTTGTACATTTTAATTTTCATTGGGAAAGGGGGTTGTAATTTTGAAGAACCTATTACATTTAACTAACTTAGATTTAATTAATTATACTTAATTTTCTAAGGTAAAGAGGGTACAGAAGAACACAACAGGGGAAAATAATGTAAGAGCACAAATTACTTCGTATTACTAGCTAATTTAATGCTCGTAGAAGTAGGTAGTGTCCGCATTTTATATGAACCCGAGGTACAGAGCAGTTAAAGGACTTCTTCAAAGTTATATAACTGAGCAATGATGACTTACATGAGGCTTTTGTATTGGTTTTTAAAGGGGGTTCCCTTGATTTAAACTGTTACACTATACATCAGCTTGGAATTCATAAGCACACTTCTTTGGATTCCACTGTGCTCCAAGGAAAGGCAACAGGATTTATTTATGGTCAGGGGGTCTTCAGCATTGAATTTGTTTAAATATGGTAGTTGAGTGATGGTTCCTAAGCTTTTTGTCTGGGGGTGTGTGTGTGTGTGTGTGTGTGTATGTATGTGTAATTCTCCCCTTATGCGAATAAATTAGTTTTGTTTGTTATTGCTTGGTGAATATTCACCAGATTTTCAGTTCAACCCAGGTATGTTTCTGTGCTGTGGGATCAGATGATAATCTAGAAAATTGAGCTCCCTTGGACTAGAAGTTCCATAGTGATCTCAAATAGGAGTCCATTTGGTGAGCCTAAAGAATAGGATATTCTAACTATGAGGTTGTGCTGGAGCCAAATCAATTATTAAGCCCTTGGACCACTGAAAACATTATTTATAGAAGAACAGTGTCTAAAATATAGATTTGCTTAAAAGTGAATTTGGAGGGAGATGTGAGGTCTCGGGTAAGCGGAATCTTATTGGTTCCCTTGAATTCTTGCTTTAAAACATTTGTAATTTTTCATGATTGGTTGTTTCCCTATGAAGTATGTCATTTTATATAAAGGAACATCAGCTTTTTTATTACAGTATAATCTACGTAACAGTAGGCAGATAGAGCAGGTGCTTTGGTTTTTTGGATGATATGACATCATATGGGTTTTGAAAGTCAGATTTTTAATTACTAGGTTCTTACTTTTGTGTGCTGAGCAGGTTGCTTAGTATTTTATCTGTAGATAGGAGGAAAGCCTAGAATAGTCGAGTAAGGATAAACAGAGTCTGGGTCTTCATGCGTGAATCTGCCCATACTTTTATGCTTTCATACATTTGCTAGTGACATTTAGTGGCCTGCTTCTATAGCGCCTTTCACTGTTTCTTTAGTACCATTTAAAATGCTACCCTTTCAGCTTATTAGTCCCTTACTGAGTAGGCTTCATAAATGTTCACTTTCTTTACTTCTCATTGAAAGTCAGAAGAACTTAGAGTCAGGTTTTCTGGAATGGTGAGAAGTTATTTGGTAACACATGTCTGGACATCCAACTACTACAAGAGCACAAAATATAACCAGTTTGTGGTTTAATTCAGTGACTTGTTTCCCCTCTTCAGTGGAAGATTTTTTGTGTGTTCAAGTTTTCAGGTTAAGATTTGCCTTCAGTCACATTGTAATGAACAGTATCTTTGAATTGAGATCTGCACATTACATATACTAGGTAGTGAATACACTATTTTATTGTAGAGTGACCTTTTTATTTCTAGTATTGCTTTTCCTTAAACTTGATTTTTAGATGTTAATAACAGTTATACCTGCTTTCTTTGGGTTAGGATTATATTTTACTGGAAAACTATATCCTTATGTTATAGATAGGTTTCTTATAAATGGAATGTCGTTGGATTTTCTTAAATCCAGCCTGACGCTTTTTAATGGGAACCTTTAGTTGATTTATCTTCACCACTGACTTAATGTTGTGGTAGTTTTAATTTTTTAACACTACACAATGGTGATACTTAAAAATGTTTATTTAGATACATGAATTTATCCTTTTTGCCCCTCATTTCTTCTTGGAAATTAGTTCTTCCATTTGGGATCATTTGTCTTCTGCCTGAAGAATATACTTAATAGAATATATGAGAGAGCTGGAGGCATATTTTCCAGAAAATACCTGTTTCACATTCATTCTTAGAAGGTGTTTTAGTTATAATATTCTAAGATCTTTGGCTATTTTTAGCACATTGAGGACTCTGTTGTCTTTTGCATCTTTTGAAGAGAAGGTAGCTGTGTGTCTTTTATGGCTTTAAGCTGAGTATTTTCTCTGTGTTTTTGAGGTGATTTGTCTTTAATGTCTTGCCTTTTCACTGATACTTCTAAGTGTAGGTTTCTTTTTGATTTATCATGATTGGGATTTGTACGGCTAACCCCATCAGTTCTGGTGGAATTTGTAGGGCTATCTTCCATCAGTTCTGGAAAATTCTTGGGTTTTCTTTCTTTCTTTCTTTTTTTTTTTTAAGATTTTATTTATTTATTTGACAGAGACATAGAGAGAGCACAAGTAGGCAGAGGGAGAAGGAGAAGCAGGCTCCCCACCAAGCAGGGAGCCCGATGCCTTACTCCATCCTAGGGCCTAAAGGCAGCTGCTGAACTGACTGAGCCACCCAGGGGCCCTCTTAGCTTTTCATTTTTTTCAAGTATTTTGTGCATTCTTTCCTTAACTCCTAGAACTTGTATTAAATCTTCATTAGACTCTATTGTATACTGAAATATCTTTTAACATCAGTTAAAACCCATAAAACGTGCCATTTTCTAGCCTTTATAGTCTCTGCCATATTTTGGAAGATTTCTTCTAAGCTTGCATCCCTCAATTATCTTTCCATCTGTGTTTAGTCTACTGATAAACCTGCCCATTTGGCCTGATTTCCATTATTTTATTTCTCAAAGTTCTCTCGTTCTTTGCTGGATTTGCTATATCACCTTTAATAGATGGCTGTTCTTTGCAGACACTGCATTTTCAAACTCAGTAAGCATGGTTGTCATTTGTCTATGTTTATAAGTTTATTTATAGTCCTTTTGACAGTATTTAAATCTTTGGGGCAGGTTTCTATTGTATTCTTTCTGTTGCCCTTACTGCTCTTGAAAACTACTTGTATAAATTATTTGAGGTCTAGAATGAAGGTGCCTTTCTCATTCAGTTGTATAGATACTTAGGAACATGATGAGGCAGACCATTTAAAGCTCATGGCTTGAGGTTTTGGGACAACACTGATAAGTGATTCTAGTTTATTTGTCCAAGAGAACTGGTTTATCATCCCTGATAATATAGCATTTTGCTTAAGTGGAGGGTTGCTATAAAGATTTCCTACCTTGGATAGGTCTGGGCCTTTTGATTTTACCTCTCAGTAGTTAAAACATTGCTTTTAAGATTTCAGCAACTGTTTATTCTGGACTTGGAATTATTTTATGCAGAGTTGGTCTGCATAATTTAGCTTGTCACTACCAGAAATGGAAATTCTTCTGAACTCTTAGAAAGTAATTTCATGTCTGATAAATAAAATTTTCATTGATTTAATGTTGAGAGCAGTTTAAAAAAAACCCACAAAACCCAACAAAACTGATGGAGGTATTAGCGGAAACTTGTGTTTTTTTCAATGTGATCTGATTGTCTTAAGAATCACCTACGTCAGGGGCTGGGGTTTCTTGTTTAGAATGGAGATTTTTGGGTCCATTCTCTGACCTCTTCGTTCAGAATCTGGGCATGGGGATTAATCTCTTTCTCTTTTAAAGAACTTAGTTGTAGTTTTAGATTTACAGAAAAGTTGTAGAGCTACTCTCTAGAGAGTTCCCAAAATGCCCCTTACCCAGTTTTCCTTAATGTTAGCATCTTAACGTTACCATGGTACATTTATTGGTTACTCTGTACATTTTAACGATCATCTCAGCTAATTATTTTGCAGAAATATTGACCCTGTGCTGAGATAATTAAAAATGGACAGAACTGGAAAGCTTACATTTATTGAATGTTCATTAGTTATCAAACGCAGGTTAAGTCTTATAAATTTGCGTCTTAATAAGAGTAGTCCAATAAAGGAATAGATTTTTTCATATTTTTGTAGGTGGTGAATAAGACCAGAAGTCATTTGCCTGAGCTAGATCTTTACAAAGCTGGTGTCAACCCAAATGATTTGACTACAAAATTAGGTCTGCTTTAAAAAACAGAAGTGTGTATAACCAAGAAGTCTAACTCAGCTAGAGTGGGCAGGGCATAGTGGAGAAAGTATCTCTGAAGAAGTAAATGCCATCCTGTCTGTCTTGAATCATCTTTAATAAAGAATCAAAGAGTTTCATTTAAAGAGTTTGAATTCTAAATGTGACCCCATGAAATGGACAAGGAAGGTAGCAGTGTAGCCATTCTTTTGAGTACATTTTAAAATGTTACAAAAATCTGAATTTAGAAGTTTTGGGGGGTTGTTTTATATTTTTGATAATTGCTGATCTTAACGAGACTTCAACCCAGCAAATTACAAAATGTTAACAAAATGTATTTGAATATGGAAAAACCAAATATAAGTTCTCATTTTCTCCCAGCCTTTTCTTAAAGGTGACTATTACTAGGTTTCTGGTATATCTGTTCAGAATTGTTTTATTCATAAAGTATGTGCATGAGTATGCATGTTCATGTGTGTATACATAGACACACACACAGGTATACACACACACGCACACATATGCATATATATATGTATTCCTGTCCAGATTGAATTTTGCCATAAGCCCTGTGCTCTTTCTGTATCTGCTTCATTGACTGCAAAGCATTTCATTGTATGCACATTCCATGCTAATACTGTTTATTTTTGATGAGATAAATAATTGTACCTGCTCTGTCCATAAGCTTTATATATTATTACTCTGAAGGATGCAGTGCAGCGACTGGCAGAATCACATATAATCCCTGTAATAGGAGTCTTGTGCTCGGGTTAGTGGGGAAAGATAGATCTTAGTCAAATAATCACACTAATTTGTAATTACAAACTTGAGACATCTTATGATGGAAAGAAGTAGGGCTTTCTAGGAGTGTGTACAACCAAGAAGTCTTATTTAGCCAGAATATACAGGTTGGAGAAGCCTCTCTGAAAAAATAAAACTTGGAGATAAGAGCCAAAGATTATGTTAACTGAATTTTAGAAGAGTGTTCTAAGGCAAACATGATAAAGCATAGACCTTGAGATTGATAATTTTTTTTTTATATTAGAATCTCACAAATGAATAACTAAAGCTGGAGACAAACATATTTAAGGTTTTTTATATTACTATTCCAAAATTACTCTCCAGAAAGAACATAAGCCATATTTAAGACTGCATGTTCACCACCATTTTCCCTGCATTAAAAGAGGAGTCTTGCTGATTTGATAGACAAACTGGAATCCTACTTGTATTTCTTTGATGATTAAGATTCAATATTTCTCTTATTTTTGAGTTAATATTTCTTAATAATTGCTAAATAGATTGTTAATGTTGGCTAATTACCCAGCATCACTAGAGAAGTTTATCAGTGCTATTAGAAATTTAAAGCAAAAATACTTAAAGTAGAATAGGATACATTATTAGGAAGAAATATTTTCTTCAAATTGTTCAAATGATGGATGTTGGCTCACTAATAATACTCCACATATTAGCTCTTGACTGCTGAAATCAGTAACTCTTTTTAACTCATAGAAAACATATTGATATGAACCCATCCAGCGAATATCCTAAATCACACCTTGTAGCTTTCTGAGAGTTAAAAGTCTGTGGTTTTAAATTACTAAAAGATAAAAACTTGATTTTAATGTGGGATCCTAAGCTTCATTTAGATAATTTTTTTTTTTGGTAGTCTGTGCATTCATTATGTGTGGCATTAGCCATTTTCCTGCTTGAATATAACATGTTTTACCTTCAGTTTTCTTCTAAAAGAAGTATTTTCTAAGTCAATACTAATCTATAGTGGGGAAAGAATTTAGGATATTCGGGGAAAGAATTTAGGATATTCGCTGGATGGGTTCTAACAGTATTGCTGTAAGGTAACCAAGAATTTGTTGACAATGTGCCAGCATATCCAGGGTAGCAGGGTGGGGGTGTGTGTGGTCCTTATCAGTGATAAGACAGGAGGTACTGAAGAGATGGGGAAGGTTTACTTGAAAAAGATTGGGACTCAGAGCTTTTAAACTGTCATTAAGTTGTTTAAAGGACTGACTTTTTTTTTTTTAAAGATTTAATTTATTTGACAGGGAACGCAGGCAGGGGAGTGGGAGAGGGATAAGCAGGCTTCCCGCTGAGCAGGGAGCCCCATGCAGGGACTCCATCCTAGGACCCAGGGATCAGTGACCTGAGCGGAAGGCAGCTGCTTAATGAGTAAGCCACTCAGGTGCCCCAGGACTGACTTCTGATGCAAAGATTATTAAACTTTTTAGGAAGATTTCTGGGGACATAATGGTGGCAGATTTTGGCTTTTTAACAGGAATTTGATAAGAATACAAAAATGAAGTGGGTTCTGTGAGGTACTAAGTCTAACAAAAATTGACCATTTGTATGTTAAAGGAGTTTGATTAAAGACCTCTTGTATTGTTCTTTTCTGTGATACTAGCATACGTCAGATTCTTTACCAGCAGTACTATTATGAAATGTCCTTACATGGTAGAGTCTAAAAGCCTAGTACTAACTTCATTATTTTTAGCAGTGTCCTCTGAAAAATTACTTTGGGGGCTACTATGAAAGTCCATGTATATGTGCCATGATTTTTATTCTTAACACTGATTTTTTTTTTTTTAAAGATTTTATTTATTTGAAAGAGAATGAGAGAGAAAGAGCAAGTGTTAGAGCATGAAGGGGGAGGGGCAGAGGGAAAAGCAGACTCCCCGCTGAGCAGGGAGGCCCAGGCTGTGCGGGATCATCCTATAGGACTCCAGGATCATGACCTGAGCCAAAGGCAGTTGCTCAACCAACTGAGCCACCCAGGCACCCAACAGTGATGTGTTTTTAATGGGAGTATACATTCCTTCTTGGGTTAGTTCTCAGTGTGGTACTGATTTAAAGGGTTTGGGCATCAAATGTTCTTAATGGTTTTGAATACATTATATATAAATGTATATATAATTTTTGTTAACATTGGCATTTCTTTCCATAGATATTTGGAGTTCTTAACAACATGGCAGACATTGACAAGTAAGTGCCAGATAGTTGGTTTTTTGTTTTTTTTTTTTACTTGTCCCAGAGATTGGGCTTCACTTTGTACTGTGATATAATTAATAGCAGTAATAATAACATTATAAAAATGTATGGTAAAGACTGATGCTTAATACCTGCCTATATAATAGATGGGTACAGTGTATCCAAAACAAAATGTAGTATATATAATCATTGTCTTAAATAAACCATTCGCCAGTGGTTATTCTTAGGAATGTGCTGAGCACAGAAATGAGTAAGAAATACTTGGAAAATCCATTTTTACCATATGTGTATTTCCCAAAGACTTTACTACTTCCATATTAGTGTATCATACAAAAAAGATAAAAAAGAGTGTATGAAATGTATATGTAGGGTTTACTCTAGGATACTTATATTTGAGTTTTTAAAAGTAAAACATTAGTATTAGAAGCCCAATGTCCCTCTTCTCAGTTGCATCCTCCACCTTCTCCAGACCTGTAAGCACTGTCTTGGCATTTGTCTAAATCATTTGTTTTGTTTTGGTTTGTTTTTTTTTAGAGTTTTAACACCTATACATTGTTAATCAATGTTTAATTTTGAAAATTTGAATAGCAGTCACAAACTTACCTGTGTTTAAAAAGAAAAGCAGTATTACCACTATCAGTTGAAGTCTCCAAGGTAGGAAAATAAACAAAAAGATTATCTGGGTCATAATCTAGCATCAGCTTTCCTGAAGAATTTATTGGGCAAGGTCATGTACTCTAGAAACATCAGTTTTATGAAGTTGGCTTCTAGCAGAGTTCTAGTGTGGATGGATGTCTTGCAGAAAAACGGTAAGGGAGAATAAGTGAGCTGCATTATTTGTTGCTTACGATTTCATGTAGCTTGGGAGTAGGTTAAACAACACTTGGACTTGGATGGGGGTATGATACACACAAGTTGTAGGCAGCAGAGCTTGGAGGTGGGAAGGCAGGAAAATTTACACAAGGGCATCACATTCAAGTACATATAAGAATTTGGCCTATCCTTCCACGTTTAAAAAAGAATGGCAGCAGGTATTTTAGTGATAACGGCTTTCAAAGTGATTGCCTTCTGCATTATACTGCTCCAATCTGGATTGTTTAATCTTGGTTATAGAGCCATCATTGTGGATCTAATTTTTTATCTTCTGGGGTTTCATTTTGTTTTTTCTCTTGGGTTTGCTATTTGTAAATTTGTATCCCATATTATTTTCTTTTTTGGTTCTTTAATACTTTCTTGGAAGAGTACGAGGGAAATAAATTATTTTGAGATAAATGACTGAAAAGGACAGTTCTATCCTTATGTTGGATAGTTTGAGTGTAGAATTCTCCTTTGGGAATGCTCTTCAGAATTTTGAAGGCATTGCTCCATTATCAGTTGGCTTCCAGTATTGCTGTGTTGAAGTTCAAAGTCATTATAATTCTTGATCATTGTATGTGACACTTTTTGTTTTAAACATACATATTTCTGGAAGCACTCTGGCTTCAGAGTTCTGAAATTTTCACATTGTTATATGTATTTTTAAAAATTTGTTGTAGGAGGCATTCAGTGGTGGGCCCTTTCAGTCTGGCAACCTGATGATGGCTTTCAGTTCTGGGGAATATTCTGGACTTATTTTGTTGATTGTCTTATTTCCGTTTTCTCTTTCTGGACCTTCTATTATGTTAAATGTTGAACTTGTTCTAATTATCTTTTGTCTTGTTTTCCATCTTTATCTCTGCTCTTCTTTCTAGGCAAAGTTGAAGAAATTTTTACTTTTCAGCATGTGAAGTGTCTAAATTTCTGTTGTGTAGTTTTCAGGAGTGTCTTTATTCTCTGTTCCTGTTTTTTATAGCATCTTATTCCTACTTCATTGACTGTAATATCTTTTTACTGGATTGTGGTATCTTTTTTGTGGATTTTTTTTCCCTGTGTAGTTTGTTTGCTCTTAAATTTTTCTTTCCTGTATTTGTTTTTGTCTCCATATAAAAGCATTTTCTCAAATAGGACGTAAAACTTGGTTGCCTACTCACTAAGATCTGGGTGGGGGGAGAATATGCAGTTTAAAAAAACGTTGATTAGAAAATTTGTTGTGGGGTGGAGGGAGGCTTTTAATTTAGATTGTAGTGAAAGGTCATCAGGGTGGTGGTTTATTGTGAGAATCCCCATTGTCAGAATGATTTGGTTTTTTTTTTTTTTTTTTTTTTTTGCTCTATGTCAGATACCTTAAGGAAGAGTATCTGGGTGAGGATCTGGCTTTCAGTTACAGAGTCCAAATTGGGAAAAGGTGACTAGAGTAGGTTCTCTACATCCAACATTCTAGCGGGATACAGTCCTATATCTGAGACTGTTAGCTCTATCTGTGGTCTTCTAGTCTGAGCTCTTAGTTTAACCCTTTCCAAAGAAGAAGCTGCTGTGCTTCTGCTAGATTGAGGGAGAGAATCTGGAGATTAAACTGCTTTATCAGTTTTTGTTTAGTCCTCCCTGTTTTCTCCAATTTCATCTCTCCAGTCCTAGTTCCGAAAGTGTCCTTTTTGATTTTGTGTTAGGTCTAGTTTTCAGATTTTCCCACTGTTAAGTTAGATTTCAGTTCTCCGTGAACTTGCTGCTGCTGCTGCTGCTTTCTTCTCTTTCTGTCCTTCAGTGTTCGTCTGTTTAAAAAACCCTTTGATCCTAATTTTAGTAGAGATTTTGGAAGGATTAAGATCAGAGGAGTATGTGCAATCTGCCATCTTAACCTTGCAACCTCATTTTGTTTCGAACTTAAGAAAAAAAAAAAGAATAAATTGGTTTTGACAGCTCAATTCCCCACATCACCTTATTTAATTTTAGATGGCTGTGAGCCCTAGGAGGGTGGAAGGAAGGGAGGATTCTTGTTTTTTAAAGCAGGAGTTAGCAAACTTAAATGACCTCATTATAAATATTTTAGGTATTTTGGGCCGTATGGTCTCTGTTGCAGTTACTCAGCTTTGCTGTTGTAGTGTAAAAGCAGCCATAGACTCTATGTAAACAAACTTACATGGCCGTATTCCAATAAAGTTTTATTTGCAAAAATAGTGGGCTATATTTGACCATGTAACATAGTCTGTGGACCCCTGTTTTAAGGCCTTAAAATGTAGGTGTTCAGTAAATGACTAAAATCACACTGGAGGAGTAGCGGTGCTATGTGATCTTTATTTAATGGCCCTTAAATCTATGTACGTTTAGGTTTATACTAAATCAAAGACAGTTTCAGAAATAATCTATTGTTTCTGATGGGAAGGCTGAATTTTTTCTTAGTTTACAGGGACATAAATTTTGCTGGCAGAATACAGTTGACTTTTTTCTGTATTTGTTCTTATATGAAAATTAGGTGGTATTTGTTCTGTGTATGAAAGTTAATACTTGAAGTGATGTTGTTCCTAAACGTGAATGTGACCAAATACTAAAATGTAAAATCACACAAGGAATTCTATGAAGACCTATATGTTGATTTAGATAACCTTATTTCCCTTTTTAATTCTCATTGTAATTTCATATTCAAAAGCTAGATTTTTAAGGTGAAAGGGGGTGAATGTTATCTTACTACTTTTTTCCTTTTCTTTCAATGGTGCCATCCTCCTGGCTTTAAGTACAAAGTAGACTCAGGTTTTCTTAACTTTTTGCCCATCTCCACTATGAAGTAAAGAAAAAGGGAATTCCTAAGATAGTGAGTACAGGCTCATGTGATTGCCCTGTAGTCATCAGGGATCCAGGATCCTTATTCTTTCAAACAACTTCATTCTGTTGGCTTTCATTCTCTAGGATGCCTCATGGTCCCAGTATGGTTATTAGAACTCTATAATTTATATCCCTATTCTACGAAGGGCATAAGATCAAAAAGGCCTCCTAGTTGTCTGTTATCCTATTAAGGAGGCATACTGAAAATTCTGTACATTTTGCTTTTTAAACTCACTGCCCAGAATTACATAACCACACCTAGCTAAAAGATAGGCTCGGAAATGCAGATTTTTAAGAGCTTGGTGTATTTGCCATCTCATGTAAAATCAGGGTGCTTTTACTAAGAAGAGTGAAGTCAGCGGATACTGGGTAGAGAACATAAACTTCTTGACCTCATGTTCCTGGAACCAATCCTATCGAACCACATTTTTAAAGCTAAGAAAGAGTAGAGGGGCCTCTGCTGGCTCAGTCGGTGGAGCATGCAACTCTTGATCTCCAGGTTGTTAGCTTGAGCACCACATTGGGTGCAGAGATTGCTTAAAAATAAAATCTTGGGGAAAAAAAAAACCTTAAAATATAAATTTTATATTTGACCATGTGCTTTTAAATGAAATTTTACGTACTTACAGTTTATTCTGTTTATTTATGAAGTTAGAAAGAAAACTGAATTACCTTTTGAATTTCCTATTCATATTTTTGAAAGAGGCATATTAACCTAGAAAATGAGTTGAAGTTTTTTATAATTTTTTATTTATTTTTTGGTAATTGGTACATTTGAACCTTGGTGTGATACTATGATATTGTAGCAAAGAACAGTCTGAACTTGATCAAGATTTGGATGATGTTGAAGAAGTAGAAGAAGAAGAAACTGGTGAAGAAACAAAAATCAAAGGTATTATTTTAAATTACTTCAGGAGCCAGTGATTGCTGGCACATGTCTTCTAGAGGGTAGTAACAAATATTGTTCCCTTTTGGATCCTTGTCTGCTTTACCCATGTGGCTTATACGTCTAGTTCAGGAACAGTTTGTGTGTGTATGTTTGGGGTGGGGGGGAAGAAAGCAGGGGAAGAGGGAGATGGATATAGAGTGGTAATAAGGGAGGAAGGTATGAATATAGTTAGTGACCCATCAAAAGTTACTTGGTGTACCCTCTACTGCTGGAGTGACATGGCAGAGCTGCCTGTGAGTTTTGTCTGAATTTAGAAATGTTATAGGTCTTGGTGGGAGTTGTTTCTGGTGGTAGTTGTAAACAAACAACACTAGATTAGAGTTACTGGAAATGTTCAGTATTTCATATATAGAAAACATATAGTTGTAAATTTCAAGCTTTTTAAAAATTCTTTCCAACCAAATGACAAAAAAGACATTTATTAAATGTAAATAAAAATTTAAAGTTTTTTCAGCAAATAATTATAAAGAGAGAAGTAGCGATGGTGGTGGGGAATTGTGCTGCTTTAGGTTATGCCTTGTAGGTATGGGCTAAGAATTAATACTAGATGATTCAGATTTTCATTGTTGAGCCAGATGGAGGTTAATTGTGAAAAGACAGCTGAACTTCAGCATCAGCTTTCATCTTGTAGCATTGTCTTAAAAGATATGTAGGTCAGTATCCTTAGTGGCCAACATTGACATTTCTAAAGTCATGTTGGTTATCATAACTGTACACCATCCAGTAATCAAATTAATACCAGGAATTGACAGAAACATAACTGGGAAAATTCATGTCAATTTTGTGTAATGTCTATTGACGAAGAGATAATAATAGCAAAATAATTTGTTTTGCCTAAATCTAGTTATTTTTGGATTTAGTATAATTTTTAGACAAATAAACAACCACATTTTGTTTGGCTTTAGTTACAACCTTGGTTGTCTCAGCTATTAACTTTCTCTGTTCTGATACACAGAAGCACACTAGACTGTACGCATCAAACAAGCAGTTAGGTTACTTCACAGTCTTTCTCCCAGGGTCGAAAGTGTCAGTACACTTGAAGTTTTCTGATAATGTGTTGTCTACTATCAAAGCATTATATGGAGTCATAGGTAGGCATCTGGATGAAGCTTTGAGCTTCTTAAAAACGTAAAGTAGATGAAACACAAGGTAGTAGGAAGAGAAGGGATATTTATAGTTAATAGTAGTTGTGGCAATGGCCATGAGAAATGGTTTGTGTTACTAGGTCATTAAGAATCTGAACATCAGGTTTTTCTAGAGTGGATTTTCCTCAGCTTGCTCCCCATCTCTACTCAGACCAATGAATTACGGGCTAGTCAGGAAAACTTCATTATTGGATTGTCCTATTAAAATAGCATAATACATTTTCTTAAAATCCTTCTTTCGCTGCCTTTTTTTTTTTTTTTTTTTTTTTTAAAGCGCGTCAGCTGACTGTTCAGATGATGCAAAATCCTCAGATTCTTGCAGCCCTTCAAGAAAGACTTGATGGTCTGGTAGAAACACCAACAGGATACATTGAAAGGTACAAGTTCTTCTTTTCTGTAGTCTTTATTTATCCTTCTATAATCAGCATTGCAGGTGTATCTTTTTAAGACCATCTAGGACTCATATACTTAATAGTGGAAAGCTAATGTCTGTTAGTATCTAGCATAGGATTTTGGGGAGTTTAAAATTCGCTGAGCACCACCAATTTAGACTTGGTCTTTTAAAGTTTGACTCCTCTCCATAGGAAGTACACTGATCTTAACCATTTCTGAGATTTGTTCAGAGGTTTACTAGAATTACACAGAATTAGAAGAAATGCGAATTTCTTATTTCACTGGTTCTGTAAATCATTAATAGTAGCCTGTATATCTTATTCTACTTAAAATTCTTTTTTTACTTGGCTTTATGAGTTTAAGCTCCATCCATGTTGCTATCCGTGTGTAATCTCTGGTCAGTAGTTTCTGGCTTCTGAATGTTATCATTTATGGTGATTTGTGTCCACTGTGTTTTATTACGTGCATTTTCTTTGATGGATATCTTGATTGCCTCTGAGCTTCATCAGCACAAATTCCATTGTAATGGTCCTCTTTTTGCATGCCTTCTTAAAGAACTGTGTAAGAATTTTGGGGGGGATACATACTTACAGTGGTATTGTTAGTTACAGGGTATGCAGGCTTTTAAGTACTTCCCAGCTTGCTTCCTAGAATGAATCTATCCAGTGCATGAAGGCAACCTACATCCTTGTCTCTGCCAGTAGTTGTGGCATCATTCAGCTTTATGGGTTTTCTGCTTTTACCATTCTAAGAGGTCTAGGTTTATTTTGTTTTATTTGTACTTTCTGTTGTCTAATGAGCTTTTTATTCATGAGTGTGAACCTTTTAGGTTGTTCTCATTGTCCATTTTCCTATTGGGGTTTACTATCTTGTTTTGCAGGAGTTTTTTGTATATTCAAGGTGTTAATCTCTTGTTAGTTTTAGACTTTGTAAATAATCTGTTGTCATTTTTATTAATTTTATCCATATCATTCTCCATAAAACAGAAGTCCTTAATTTTTAAGTTCTGGGTTTTTTGACCTGTTGCTTATTCAAGTTAAGAAGTACTTACTAGTTCCTTCTGCATTTCCTGTTGACTAGTTTTACCTTTCATCTTTAGGTCTTTAATAAACCCTCTTTGTATTTAGCTGTGCATCAGGGTTTTTTGTTTATTTGTTTTTGCCTTATTTTACTGAGCTTGTTTCTATAAGACTTCACTAAATAGTTCATTATTTACTCATTTATTTGTGATATGACCTTTATTGCGTATCAGTTTCTTATAAACACCTGTGTTTGTCTTTGAGCAGCACTCTTCCTTTAATTTGGCTTTTTAGTATGTAAATGGTATCTGGCAGGGTGATAATTCTATTAATTTGTTTCTCCCTGTAATATCTTGCTTGCTTTTACCCTCCCTCCTTTCCTCATCCCCTGTGGAATACACTCTTAAGATTGGCCTAATCATACGTAGACCTTTATCCAACATATGGTTGATAGTAAGTTTATAGGGGTTTTCACAGAACAAAACAGCCCTCCCCCAAATTTTGATAGGAGTTGCATTGAATCTATAGATTAAGATGGGTAGGGAATTCTTCTAATGTAAAATTGTCTCATCCATATCCTTGTATTTATTGAAATCCTACTCTCTTTTATCACAAAGTATTTCTCATTGTCTGTTCTTAGTTAATTTTTATATACTTTAGTTGTGTTGGTATTGTGGATAACATCTTTGTGTCGTATTTCTGGGTTGAATGTATTCTGGTTGAATATATTGTATTTCTGGGTTGAATGTAGAGAAGAGTGCTATTGATTTATTTTTATTTTTTATTTCTTTGCTGTTGATCTAGCATCCAGAAATCTTGCTACACTTATAGTAATTTGTTCTTTTCTTTTCTCCCAGAGGCAAAAGATCTTGTCTGCAAATAATGGCCGTTTTAGCTCTAATCTTTCACATTACAGCACACCAGGTTTATTTTTATTTCATTATAACATTGGCCAGGACTTTTCAGTACTGTGTTAGCATTAAATGTGCATCTTTATCTTATTTCTAGTCTTAACCAAGAATGGATATAAAATCTCTCCATTAAACTTGGTGTCCACTTGGATTTTTTATGACCCTTTTCCTGTATGTATTCAGATGGTCTTTTGACTTTTTTTTTGAATCTGTTAAGTACACATTGAATATATTTTTGGAAACATGTATTTCCAATACTAAACTAGCCTTGCATTCCTGGAATAAATTTAATCATGTATTAATATTGTACTGTTGAGTCAAGTAGTCAATATTTTATTCAAGGTCCTTACTCGTTAGTGAAATGTCCTTGAATAGGTGTGTGTGGATATACATGTGTGATGTATGTATATGTATATTTACAATACAGAAACTTTAACGGGATGGTAATTCCATGCCCTGTTATTAGAGTCAAGATTTCAGCTGCTTAATGAAATAAACAGGGTTGCTGTTAAAAGCAGCTTGTATAAGATAGGAATTAACTGTTCCCTAATGGTGGGTAGAATGCTTCTAAAAATGGACTTTGGCCTTTGGTTTGAGAACCCTTATTTGGATTTGCTCCATTCCCCTTTCCAGTTTCTTGAATTGAGGGCTTTGTTTATTTGATTTTTATTAAAAAATTATCTTCTATGGCCTTAATACTTGTTTTTCTAAATGTTCTGTGAAAGTTAAGTGTGAAACTATATGCTGAAATTAGTAGCCTAGACATTAATTGTGTTGTTCAGGTTCTCTTATTTCTGCTTACTGATTGATAGCTTGATCTGACAGTTTCTGGGAAGAATGTGTTAAATTCTGCTTAATCTGTTTCTCTCTGTAATTCTATTAGTTATAGATTAATATATTTTGAAGCTGTATTATTAACTGTATGTTTGTGATGTGTATATCTTGTCCTTTTGTTCCAGTTTACCAAATGTCCTCTGTCGTATTTGGTGGTGGTGGTGGTGGTGGTATTATAAATTGTTTTGTCTGATACTAAGATAGCTATTCTAACTTTCTTTTGGTTTTTATTTACGTTGCATGGGTTTTTCCATCCTTTTATCTCTAGTATGAAGTTTGCTTCTTTATTAGTAATTTTATTTATTTACTTATTTATTTTTTTTAAAGATTTTATTTATTTATTTGACAGAGAGATCACAAGTGGGCAGAGAGAGAGAGAGGAGGAAGCAGGCTCCTTGCTCAGCAGAGAGCCTGATGCGGGGCTGGATCCTGGGATCATGACCTGAGCCAAAGGCAGAGACTTTAACCCACTGAGCCACCCAGGCACTCCCTTTATTAGTAATTTTAAACTCCATTTCTTGAAAGCGGTATTTTTTTTTTTTTGGACTTAATTGCTATTATTGTATAATTTATTGTGCTTTGTTTTTTCTTTTTTTTTTGCTTTCCATTAAATCAGGTGGTCTTCTGTTAAAGTTCCTGCATTCTGTTGTTTGTTATTATGGTAAAGAGGCTCATAACTTTTTCTTTCTTTTTTTTTGGCAAAGAGATTTTATCTATTTATTTATTTATTTATTTAACAGAGATCATAAGTAGGCAGAGAAGCGGGCAGAGGGGATGGAATGGGACGGGGTGGGGGGGGTCGTGGAGAGCAGGCTCCCTGCTGAGCAGAAAGCCAGGTGTATGGGGGCAGGGGATGGGGCTCTATCCCAGGACCCTGAGATCTTGACCTCTGAGAGCATGACCTGAGCCGAAGGCAGAGGCTTAATCCACTAAGCCACCCAGGCACCCCAAGGGGCTTATAACTTGTTAAGTTTATTTACCCCTACTGATTTCATAAATTTACTAATGTCTGTATTATTTATAAATATACATTCTCTAGTCTTCTTTTTTTTCTATCAAGGCAACAGTAAGATTTACCAAGATATTTGGCCACCCATACTTACATAGTAATTTCTTAATTTTTTTAAACTTCCTCAGAAATTATTTTTAATGAATGTAATGAGTATATCTGGCATATTTCCTAAAGCCTATATGCCTCATGCAATTTTTATTTTGTCTTTATATTTGAATCATAGTTTGGCTTACAAAATTATAAGTTCAGATTTCTTAAATAAAAGTTCATTTCTTCTTGTATATGCTATTTCCTTTTGAAGCTGATGTCACATTCCTCCTATGTAGGTTATTTGCCTTTTGTTGAACACATTCAGAATTTTCTTTGGTCTTTGATATTCATGAATCTTATAAACTGTCTAGGGGTTTAGAGTAAGGATTTCCATATTACTTTAACTCTGAGAAATTTATTTTTCACTTATCAGATAGTCACCTCTTCTGTCTTTCAGCTGTTGCTAATTTTGTCGTCCACGTCATAATTTTTCTGTCTTTCCAGAGAGCTTTTCAATTTTAATGGACTTCCTTAAGTTGAACCTATTCTGTTTATCCTATTTATTGGTTATTTATTTTAGCCACTGTATTTTTCATACTTAATATTTCTATTTTGTTTCAGATTTCTTGGTCTCGTTTCTTCCCTATCTCTTTAAATATATTTACATTGTTTAATAATATGGCTTCAGATAATAAATACTTCATTCTTTCACACTTCTTAAGGGTTTAGTTAACTTTGGCTGTAGAGCTCAGGCTCACTGGTTGATAAGTTGCTCCCCAGTAATGATTATTGAGGGGAGGAATAAAGATCAGGCTCTGGTTTGTGACAGTCCCATGGAATTTAAGAAAAGGGATTGGAATGAACCTAAGGAGAGTTCCGATTACTTTGGACTCAAAAGTTTGCTGTCAGTTCCAGGTGATTTGTTTTTGGCAGCTTGGGGAAGAGGCGTTCTCCTCTGGTTGTAATCCATATTACCTGGATTGGAGGGGTGGAAGAAGAATGCTTGTAGGCTCTCAGCCAGCCAGTTCAGCTTTCATCAGCTACTAAAAATGCTGGCACTAGGCTCTGCAAAGGGTGAAGGAATTATAGAGACCGTTGTAAGGCAAGTGCAGAATTTCAAAAGCTTTCTTCCAGCCTCTCCTCACTGCTGCCCATTCTGCCCATTCCCTCCCTTTTCCAGGTTGCAGTTCACTCTGTACAGTTGTTACTCTTACCCTGAAGTTGCTCATAGTATGTGTGTGGTTGCGTGTGTGAGTCCCTGAATAGTTGTTTTCTTCTTGGTTCTGAAATTTCTAGAGTTGAATTCTTTTTGTTTTTTTGAGACACAGTGTGGGGGGGGTGGGGCAGCACCCCATGCTGTTTCATCACCTTGACAAAACATTAGACTTTTTACTTTCAATTGTGAGAAATAAAAAATTGGTATATGTAGGTAATTTTTTATTTCTCATTATCTTAACTTAAAGTAGTAGTTAAGTAAGAGAATTACTTGATTTACAGCAATCTGACTAAGGCAGGAAATTCTAACCTGGATTCTATCTGTTGTATAGAGTCCCTGAATTTCAGTAAATGTTGAGCAAACATTTTTTGAGCGGTAGGGAGATTCATAAGTTTAGTCATACTTCAGGGGGCTTATACCCCCATAGTAAATTGTATGATTTATGAATTATATCTCAAACCTGTTACTAAAAGTCTCGTAATGAAATATGCATTTTTAAAAATGTAAGTTTAAATTCTAAATAGGGACTAAAATAGGAATAATGGTGTAGAATACTCTCCTTTTTTCTAATATCCTTTTTCCTAAAAATAGCTGGTATGGGTGAGCTATGCATACTTTTTTTAAAGCAAGGTATTGTCCTTATTCTCAGGATGGTTAGTCCATGACTTTCTAACTTCCTAAGAGATAGACTATTTTACAGCTTATATGCCAGCACAGACAAGTCTAATCCTGAACTTGATTATAATGAAAGATTTAGGTTTGATATGATTTACATTTTTTTAATCACAACTTACTGTATTTGCTTAAATGTTCACTCTTGAAATATTTTATAGTCAAGTTCATGTATTTATGTTTCTGGAATTTTAATTACTTTGAACAAGTATTGCTTTTGCTTCAAATAGGACACCTATCATTCACTAACTTCTTTGCTTTACTTTTCAATATAAGTGTGACTTATGTTTTACTGTGATGCTGTGTAACTGGTGTGTACCAACCTTTCAGTTTGCCTAGGGTAGTTAAAAGACGAGTGAATGCTCTCAAAAATCTTCAAGTTAAATGTGCACAGATAGAAGCCAAATTCTATGAGGAAGTTCATGATCTTGAAAGAAAGTATGCTGTTCTCTATCAGCCTCTGTTTGATAAGGTAATATTTCTACTACTTTATTTTCTTGATCTAAAATTTGAGATTACAATAAAGCTCTGGAAATACAAACACACTTGCGGGTGGTTAGTCTTTAGACCTCTCACCAAAATGGTTATTAGAGGTATTTAGGAAAACTATCGATAATAGCAATTCAAGTTGTGGTATGCATTCATTAAATCTACACACATCTTTAATGAAAAACAGCTACTAGCTGGATGTCAGTGTTTTTATGCAAGCTTTTCTTTTTTGTTTTTTTAACTCATTTTAGCGATTTGAGATCATTAATGCAATTTATGAACCTACAGAAGAAGAATGTGAATGGAAACCAGATGAGGAGGATGAAATTTCGGTTGGTACCAACTGTAATTTAGTGTTTTTTTATACCTTGGAAATATTTTATTGTAAGATTGATGGTGAGTTAATGATAATCAGAACAGATGAGCCACTCTTAGCCCTGGTGCCGTCTGTACCCAAATACATCATTACCTTGCATTTTTTTATATTTAAATTTTAATAGATTATATAAACTTTCCCTTTGAACCTCATCATGACATATAAAAGATTGTTACTGTTTTTCACATGATGAAATGGAGGCTTCTATTGACTTGCCTACCATTAATAAGTGGCAGGGTTGTGACATAAATACAGTTTTCTGTTACATGACTCTGTTTCCCCAGCATTGCTATTTGAATGTTTTGATAAGAACAAGGGGTGAGGAATTGGGCAATGTTTATTTATTATTCTTTTTTTTTTCCTGAAGCTTTACAATTTTTCTCTAAAACTGTTTCCATATATTTCATAGGTTCTCTCTTAGTGGTTCTCTTTTGGAGGGGTCTGGTAGTAAAGTTTGGTATGGGTAACAGCAGTGTTTACACAATTAGAAGTAAAGTTTGGTATGGGTAACAGCAGTGTTTACACAATTAGACTAGAATTTAACTGATTGAAAATTGCAGTTGGTGATTGAGGATTTGTTGGTTTCTGTACTCACTGCTGGTTGTAAGTTAAGGGGATAGGTAAGATTTGATCAAATAGTCTGATTTAGGAATTTAGTAACTTAATGCTGTCATTTATCAAGGAGGAGCTGAAAGAAAAAGCCAAGATTGAAGATGAGAAAAAAGATGAAGAAAAAGAAGATCCCAAGGGAATTCCTGAATTCTGGTTAACTGTTTTTAAGAATGTTGACTTGCTCAGTGATATGGTTCAGGTAATTTTATTCATAAAAACATCCGACTACCTCAAAGGATTAAAAACCTTTGAAATTTAAATGGCTATGATGACTAATCTCTCCATTGTTGACCTTTATAGAATGATGCTGACTTTTGAAACCTCTGTTACCTGTTGAAGGAAAATGACATTTTTGATTAATGTAATAAATAAATTATAATTCATTTTCAGAAATTAGATAATGAAGTGGTCCCTTTGACAGCTGTTTATCATTGAGCTATGTTTTGTCATAATCTTTTGTCTTCTTTGTTTAGTTGCTTAGTATTGAAGATTGGAGGGAGGAAACTTAAAATTTCTTTTATCTGACCCAAAAAGACTTTTACAGTCTGAAACAAATATTCCAAGGAACATTTACCTTTTAAAAGAATAATATAAAGCTCTTTAGCTCTTTTACAATTCTCACTTTTTCTGGGAGTATAACACAGATGTCACCTTCTCTGGGAAACTTTTCCTGTCCTAATTAGAAGCATTTCTTGAGGGGTGCCTTGGTTAAGCATCTGCCTTTGGCTCAGTTCACTATCCCAGAGTCCTGGGAAGGAGTCCCTCATCGGGCTCCCTGCTTCGTGGGGAACCTGCTTCTCCCTCTCCCTCTCTCTGCCTGCTGATCTGCCTGCTGCTCTGCCTGCTTGAATTCTCTCTGTCAAATAAATAAATACAATCTAAAAAAAAAAAAAGAAGAAGCAGCATTTCTTGAGCCACTACTCTGTGTATTATAGTACTTGTTGCCTTATAGTGTAATTGTTGAAAGTTAAAGTCAAGGAAAAGAAATCTCATAACAATGACTGCTTATTATTGCATTTCTCCTTTGGAAAAGTAGAAAAGGACCTAGCAGAGTGAAAGGAACAAGAAGCAGCTGGAAAAGGAAATGTTTTTAAAGCCAACATGCCTGAGTTAGACTTGATTTTTTTTTTTTTAGTCTTCAGCCCATTCAGTCTGATGATGATGTAATTCTGTTAAAGTCACTTTTTTTCTACCATTGCCAGTAGAAGTAAGTAGAGCTTATAAATAAACTAGCTTTAGTACAAGCCATAATCTGGAGAATAGGTCTTATGGTTCATAATTGTTACATAAAGCCTCACTAAAAATATCTCAGTCAGCTAAATGTTTATTGTCCAGTAATAGCACGCTAATCCTAAAAAGCCATGTTAGATATGCATTTCCATATTTTCTTAATTTGCAGGAACATGATGAACCTATTTTGAAGCACTTGAAAGATATTAAAGTGAAGTTCTCAGATGCTGGCCAGCCCATGGTAAAAAAACTTTAAAGTATTTTCAGTTTTTTAACATTTGACGTTTTTAGATAGACATATGGAACTTTCTAAAAAGAGGTGATACTCTAAGCCTAGAGATGGGTCAGAAAGAAGTTAAAGCTCATACTTGGTACTATTGTTGGTAGGATGTTAATAATTGTGGTTTAAATGTTGGTAATTGTGATGCAGAATTTATTTCTTTTCCTCCCTCTGGACATAAAACTGTTTTTGAAATATAGGAACTCCTTGATCCTAGATTAAAAATAAATAAAAAATAGTAGCATTATAAATACTTAACTCTGTCTCAAAAGGCATGTGTCTGGGAAATAAACAGAGTATGTTAGAGGGCTTCCACTTTTCATGATGAAAGATCAGTTACTAGCTTCTCCCAAAAACCATCAGTAGTATATGAGGAATGGGGAAAACTACTACAGGCTATAGTACTATCGTGTGTAGTACAGTTGGGCTGTTCCTGTTAAATTTGAATAAGAAGTTGATTAAAAGTCCTCTTTGTGGGTATGGAAGGAGGAAGGAGTACTTGGTCAGCTTATTACTGAATAAAACTATTTTATAAACATGTTAATAAATAGAAATTGTAAGCTAAGCTAAGTTTTATTCAGTTTTATTTTGTGTCTTGTCCTGTTTTTTTTAACATAATTTGGGGTTTATCTGACCCTTTCCCAGAATAGGAAAGGCATTATCACCTAAGCGTTTATGTGTTTATAAAAATAAACAGATTGAATTTTACTTACTAATGGATTAGCATTTGTGATGTAGGAATTTCATTAATTTTTTTTTTTTTAAGAGTTTCGTCTTAGAATTTCACTTTGAACCCAATGAATATTTCACAAATGAAGTGTTGACAAAGACATATAGAATGAGGTCAGAACCAGATGATTCTGATCCCTTTTCTTTCGATGGACCAGAAATTATGGGTTGTACAGGGTGAGTTTAATTTTACTACTTCCACAGAATATTGTCTTTTTGTTTTATTTGTGATTTGTATTATTTAGTAAATCCTGTGTGTCCTTGATGCATAGTTTATCTCTAAATATTTCAGAAGTGTTTTCTTAGATGAACACACTTATTTTCCTAGAATTCTCCTTGGCTTATAGTGTTAGAGACATTTCTTCAAAGGAGAACATCCTTAAATTTATTATATTATGAATTTGTGTTAATTGTCTCTTTATTGCAACAATGTGTTCAGAATTAAAAATTTCTCTTTATATTGCTATTGAAAACATTTGAGCCAATTTTTCTTTCTAAAATCTGTAATTAAAACAATAACATTTGGGGTACTTGGGTGGCTCAGTCAGTTGAGCTTCCACTCTTGGTTTCAGCTCAGGTTGTGAGATTGAGCTCTGTGTCTCAGTCCAGAGTCTGCTTGTGATTTATTCCCCCTACTCACCTGCATGTGCTCTCACTCTTCTCTCTCGCTTCTTTCTATAAAATAATACAATCTTTAAAAAAAATTAATATTTAATTAGATAAATCTTGGTTCTTTCAGCAGTGAGGTATAATATGGTAATTCTGATAGATTCTTCCTTTGTTTTGCAAGGTGCCAGATAGATTGGAAAAAAGGAAAGAATGTCACTTTGAAAACCATTAAGAAGAAGCAGAAACACAAGGGACGTGGGACAGTTCGTACTGTGACCAAAACAGTTTCCAATGACTCTTTCTTTAATTTTTTTGCCCCTCCTGAAGGTAAATAGTGGTTTTAGTTTGGGTATTGATGGTTGTTCTGTTACAAGCTTTCTTTAGTTTTGTACTCATTTGAATTTCTTTTCTCAATTTTGCAGTTCCTGAGAGCGGAGATCTGGTAAGTTAAATTATTATTAATTTGTTGAAATATTCACTATGAAATTAAAGAACTGGTTCTCAGAAGTGGGAAGTTGGATAGCTGCTACTATGATTTTATATTCTGAGGCTTGCAATGCATGGAGAAGACTTTTATGCATCTGAAGTTATTTTATTCAGAATGCCTGTATTGTTTCCATTGAGAAATGCTGAAAGGCTAAAGACTTTTCTTTTGAGGCTTGGAAGTATTGGGGGGATTCAAGTTCTTAAGATGATATTTTTCTTATTGAAACTAGGAGTATTAGATAAATCATTTCTACTATCTATTTATTAAAACTCCTAACCACATTCTGGTTAGAACTCTTTCTATATTTGTTACTCCAGTGGAAACATGGTTTCATATTGTGGCCATGTATTTATGAGCATATAGCCAAGAGCTGCCGTAGTGCCTGTATACAGCCTGGAAGGAGGAACAACCTCAGAGAGGTCTGTGCAGGCAGGGTGTAAGCTACGTATGTTTTGAATCTGCTCTTCTGTTGGCCAGATTTTTTAACTTTAACTCAGATAGTTGAGTAGTTTTATACATATGGAATTAGAAAGTATGTGTATTTTGAATACTTTTTGAGTTGGAATAGTGTTGGTTAAGGCTAAGAACAGATCTGTAAAAGGCAAGTATTTCTGCTTGTAAAGAGTGGTAAGTGGCTTTGTTCAAAATGTCTGTCTTTGTGGGACAAAAAGGGAGACTATAAGCAGCACCTGAATTTTAGGTAGAACTACTTAATGAACATGGTAGAGTTTTGTGCTCTTTTCATGTCAGTGAGTGGGTTGGGAGTTTATGTTTAAGTTGTTTTTTTTTTAAATTCTGTTGTCAAATATTTATGGCACTAGAACAGCCTTGAGTAGTTACAACTAGAACACCTTTACCTGTGATTAGAAGTCTTTCTGTCAAAGTGCACTGCTCCCTTTTGTGTTTTTTTTTTCACTGTTTATTATAGTGGATTATGTTGATGAGTAAAAGTAAACATCCATGGAATATTTACTCATTATTTGGTATCATGGAACTTAAATGACATTATTTGTATTTTGAGTAATGTCTGTACCATTTCTGTGTTGTGGTTTGTCATTAAATAGAAATCCTAGATTGACTTAGTATTTATTAAGTAGGATTCTGTCTCCTAATTTGGCATTATACGTACAACTGCTTGTGTACTCTCTTTAAGGAAGTGTGAGTGATCTTCCATGTTCTTCCATTATGTGCCATATACCTAATGTTATTTAAATCCCAAGATTCTTTCTTAGTATTATTCCATTTGGTGTTTTCAATAGTGAATATTTATAAGGAAAATTAGTCATGTAACAAAGTTGCTTTTATTTTAACATTTTAAGTAAAAAAATAAGCAATAACTGGTTCTAATTTTTATTTTCTCAAAATTTCTCTGAGTATGTACACTTACTTGGGAACTTTGTTTTATTAAAACCCTATGAACCCAGGGTATATATAGATGATCATTTAACTACACACATAAGCTAATTTTAAAATGACAGAAAGTTAAAAGTGAAGATCAGTGTTGTTTCATAGAGTTTAAACCCAAGAGTTTTTGCATGTGCCTAATTAAATAAAAGTTATTAATTTTGTGCCTTTTTTTTTCCTTAAAAAAATACAAAACAAAACAACAGGATGATGATGCTGAAGCTATCCTTGCTGCAGACTTTGAAATTGGTCACTTTTTACGTGAGCGTATAATCCCAAGATCAGTGTTATACTTTACTGGAGAAGCTATTGAAGATGATGATGATGATGTGAGTGAATCTGAATCCTGCGCTGAGATCATTTGGTGAGGGTATGATGGTCACAGTTGGTGAGCAGTTCAATGAATAGATGTAAGATGTAATTTTTTAAAAAACATAATTCAAAGGCTAATTACTGCTATCTTACAGATAACTTTCTTGAGTTGTTTTAAATATGTCCTCTTAGGGTCTTGGTAGCTTTTATTTTCCTGCTAACAGGAAGACTGCTTTGACTTAGTGCAATTTTACTAGTGTTTGGTCACTGTTGTAGATATATTACGCTCTTTGACCAGAACATACCTAAGATGCTTTTTATTACTTAAAAATACTAGAAGCATAGAATTTTTATTTAAAGGAGTTTTAAGCAATGATTAAGGTAAAATTAGGCTGCCCTCACATATTTTGGCTATCTTTATTGCTAAGTGTCAGTCTTTCCAATAGATTTTAGGGCCTTTTTTGTGCTGTGTGTTCACATAAATATAGGCAAGTAATATTCATAGTAATAGTTGCCTGATCACACTTAATGCACAGTCATATTGTGTTTTTTTATTTTAACTTTTTAAATTGTCACATTTAGATAATGGCACTGAATTGAGGGATTCCTGCAGCCATTTAATTTATAATTAATTGCCTTGGGTTAAGTATTTTCCTCTTTAGATATTAGTGGATCTAAGATGGCTATAACTATGCTATTCTCAAATGTTTGTTAGCTTCATTCAAACTTCATCCTTTTTTCCCTTTTTAGTATGATGAAGAAGGTGAAGAAGCAGATGAGGTAATGTTTACCAAATGAGCAAATAATTCTCTGTTTAACACATTGAGAAGCAAATTGAGTGACTTATGTATTCCTTTGCTATAATCATTATTCTGTGATATGGGATATAAACCTTTTGGAAAAAAAATATGGTTTTAGAATTCTACAGCCAAACAATGTATGTATGAGGTTTCAATAAATAAATTGCAAAACTCAGAACATTTTTTTTATTTCAAATAATTCTGTTCTGCTGCAGGGTTATCAGCTCTTTGAAGAAGTCAAAAGCTGCAGTAAACTTTTTCAACGTTGGCTGCAGTAAATCTTTTCAATAAAAGCTCTCTGGATGTCTCAAGTTGTGTTGGGAAATTTTTCATATTAGAAGCTTTCAATTAAATTGCATTGTCACCATACTCTGTAATCATGAAAATCTTTTGACCTATAGAGTAACTTGTATTAAAATTTCTCCGTACATTATGAGCCATTTCTTCCTACTGTGTACCTACTTCATGGATGCATTTTGAACTTTAATATAGGAAGGGGAAGAAGAAGGAGATGAGGAAAATGATCCAGACTATGACTCAAAGGTGAGCAAAATGAGTGCTGCTTTCTATTTAATTCAAGCAGGTTAAATAAGAGTTGATATCTCTGAATAGATAATCTCTTAATTTTTGTCCATTGAACTCTTTAATAAATCCTGTTGACTGGAGATAATGTATAGTCCACCTTAATCCCCACTGGCATTTCAATAATACGTGAAATTTGAATGCACATTTCCTAAGAAATTTTATTTTTGGTTCTGACTTTGTATTTTTTTTAGTCTTAGGCTAAATAAACCCTAAGATTCTTTTTTAAATATACATTATCTTGGGTTTTTTTTTTAGATTGTATTTGAGAGAGAGAAAGCATGCATGAGATGGGGGTTGGGGCAGAGCTAGAGGGAGAAGCAGTCCATGCTGAGCAAGGAGTCGATGCCTGCCTCTAACTCTGGAATCTGGGATCATGACCTGAGCCAAAGGCAGATGCTTAACAGACTGAGCCATCCAGGCACCCTGGGGTTTTTTTTTTTTTTTTTAGACTTTTTTTTAAGAAGCATTTTATTTTTTAAAGATTTATTTAGTTATTTTAGAGAGAGGGCAAGTGGGGCTTGGGAGGAGCAGAGGAAAAGGGACAGAGGGAGAAAAGCCAGCAAGAATCCTCAAGCAGATTCCTGGCCTGAGAACACAGAGCTAGACCTGGCATGCAGGGATACGGGTCTTGATCCCAGGACCCTGAGATCATGACCTGAGCCAAAATTAAGAGTCAGCATTCAACTGACTGAGTCACACGAAGAATTTGAAATTATTTATAGCATTTGTTGTTAGGTTTTCCCTCCAAAGGATAGCTTTATAAACAAAGGTTTTTAAATAATCTGGGTGCTTGGGAATAGGGAAGCAGTACTGTTTGTTAGGTTTTTCTACACCACTTCTGTTCTCTGAGACTCCCAACCAATTGGTTGTTCTTGAGTATTTGTCATATCAGGGTTAGTAAAGCCCTTTATTTCCCCAGAATACATATTACATTATCAGGATTCATTTGAAACTTTGGTTTCTGATAAGTGCATTCATTCATTTGCTAAATACTATAAAAGATCTAGAAGATACTTTAATGTAGTGAGCAGGTAAGAGAGGGGTAGTTAATAATCAAATCAAATACTCTTAAGGGTATGAGTGTTAGTATGTTTGAATAATTGATCTATAAAAAGGCAAAAATAATTGGTAGTATGACTAACATAAATTGCTTGGTTGTTTTTGAGGATTATGGTTTAGTTTGTTATTTTATGGAGTTCATTCCAGAGTAAAATACGGGCCTTATTTTAAACATTTTTGTGACTTGCTAATATTTGAATAAATAATTTGCCATCCTTGCATACCTTTTCTTTAATTTGGCAAAAATTTTGGTACAACAATGAGATGATATAATTACAATAACTAGTGTTGAAAATTAACCGAAGCAGGTAGAAAAAGATAGATTGACTTGTTGTTTTCCTTTAACAGAAGGATCAAAACCCAGCAGAGTGCAAGCAGCAGTGAAGCAGGATGTATGTGGCCTTGAGGATAACCTGCACTGTAATAGCCTAAACACAACTATTATTTACTTACAGCCTTATGTTTTTGTATTTTCTTGGTAGACTCAGTAATTTTTTTTAAAGGAAAGGAACTGATAATTTTAAAGACCAATTTGTTCTACTTAGCATTTTAACTCTAGTTTTTCTGCCAGATCTGTTGATTTCACAAATTCTTTCATGCATGTTCATTCGTTACTACGTGGTTTGGTTCTTCTGGAATAATTTTTATCATGTAACAAAGATTTTAGATTACAGCTATGAAAGTAAACAGAACTGTTAAAAGAAACTTTTTATTTTTTGCTTTGCTAATTTTTTTCCTGAAGAACCAAAGTATTTTTTTTCAGCTGGTAGTTGAATTGGGTTTACATTTGCTTGCACTACCTGTGCTTTTCATTACTTTGTTATAGAAATACAGTGACTTAGACAATTCCTCATTTAAAAAACAAAACTTATTGAGACAAATAATATGGTTAAGAATTTCCAGTAAGACAATAACTGATAACTTGGATTATTAATGGTTTTTTATTTTTGGTGACATAGTTAGAAAACTGGTAAGGAAACCGGAGTAAAGAAACCTAACTCACAGTGTGGTTATTGGTTACTGTAGGCAGGTGAATAAAACCTATTTTCAGAAGTTAAGCCTCATTATTTTAATTGTGCTTTTAAATTTAACTTCCATTAACTAAGCGTCTTTTCTTTATGGTAGGGTCTACCTTCTGCTTCCCTGGAAAGGATGAATTTACATCATTTGACAAGCCTATTTCAAGTTTTTTGTTATTGTTTGTTTGCTTGTTTTTGTTTTTGCAGCCTAAAATAAAAATGTCAAATATAATTTTAGTTCTCACAAGATAATGTCTTAATTTTGTACTAATTCAGGTAGAAGCTGAGGCCTAGCTTGAATTAAGCATTGTACCCAGTTTACCATATTATGGAAGAGAAGTGTGTCAGCGTTGGGAGAGGTACTACATCGGCTAATTAAGAAAGTATAAAAAAGAAAGGCAAAGTGATGTAATGTTTTTTTAAGAGAAAGATTAAAAGGTTAATCTTTTATTTCCTTTGATTAGAGCTAGAGAGAAGGCCCCAAGCCTCTATGGTTAATTCTGATTCTTACTGCTTTTAAAGTATGAGTATGTCATTTACCCATGCTTCTGTTTACTATGTATTAAAATGGGTAGTACTGTTTACCTAACTACCTCACGGATATGTTAAGGCATATTAAGTTAAATTTTATGAAATGTTTCTTGATCTCATTAAAAGCTCAAAAATTTGGACCTATTTGTATCACAAGAATGATAGCCAGCATTTTATTCATACCAGAGCTTGATAGTTCAACTGGAAAACAAAGGTTTAAGTACCTCTATTCTGGATCTGGTCAGACAACACTCTTGCAGATCTTTGTGTGGCTCCTATCTTAATAGAAGCTGATAGATGAGTAAATTTTTGTAAAGGTCCAAGGATTGTTTTTAGGTGTTTTAGTTATGACCATATTGTAGTATAAACTACAGAGATCATGGTATTAACATAGGAAGAAGACCATTTTTAGTGGGGGGAAATGCCATTAAATTTGAGACTGTAGAGCCACATTTAAAATACCTCAGGCTAATTACTGTTAATTTTTTGTGATGAGCTTAAAAGCTTTGACTCGGTGAGGGTAGACTAAATGGATTATAATTAGAAGACAGCCTAGAGTTCCTGCTCTTAATAAAATTACATTAAGTTTGTTCTTAGAAGTGATAGAGCTTCCTTTTTGAAAATTTAGTATTAAGATCTTGGAATGTGAACACATCTTGTTATTTGTATAGTACTATTCATTCCTCTCCTGAGATTTCAATTAACTACTGGAAATCCTTAACCAGTTATGGTAGTGTGTAGGAAAAAAATGCCATGAAAACACCTTGTTTTTCCTCTTATTTTCAAAATGCTTTTGTTTGCTTTGATTAGATATTCTTTGCTGATTCTTGTTTTTGTACCCATAGCTCATTTGATCACAGCCTTTTCTGAACTCAAAAATTTTAAAGATAGAATCCCATTTTTAATGAACTTAAGCAGCAGAATCACTATTTTTTTTTTCCATTCCTTTAGGTAATAGCTATTGCCAAAGTGAAGGGACAGATACTATTTCATCTTGTTACATAAAGGGGATGTGGTTTGCAGAGGAATTGTTTTCTTAATAAATTTGGCATTGCAGTGTTCATCTATGCCATCTCTCCAGTCCAAAATGGTTCTATTCCATTTTCGAAATTTGAAATATGTAATTTGAAATCCTTAATAAAATTTGCATTTAATTTTATAAAATGTACTGGTGATATTTTGGGTGGTTTTTTTTTTAAAAATGTGGATATATTTCTATATATATTTTTTGAAGAGCAGAGAGTAGAGATGTTTATTAGAGTAGGCTATTCTATGATTAGGCTAGGATGGCCTGTAAATTTCTATAATTTTAAAAGCGACCTCCCAAACCCTGCTAAATGGAGTTTGTTATTGGAAGACTAGAAAGGTTTTTGCTCTGAGTTAAATATAGACATTTTTGAGATACTTTGAATTTTGTCTTTACATTTTCAGTTTATAGTTTCCCCTAACTCAGGCACCAGATTACCAAGAAGTTCTATTTTTTCTCTCTAGAAATGGCAGAATCTCATATAATCATCTTTGTAAGCTAATACTTTGAAAAATTTTTTCTGTCATTTTGTGGTCATTCAAATATGGTAAGTAAACAACAATAGTTTCATAAATCACTTAGTTCGTTAGTGATTAAAGATTCACAGATATCTGAAAGTTTATGAAAATTTTCGGAGTTTTTATCTAGTTCACTGAAGCAGTATTAATATTTCTGTGACATAAAAATACCTTAATTGTGTGGAACTGTGTTCCGGAATAATACTTAGAAAAATGGGATTCTACCTCTGTTTCCTTTTTAGCTCATGTAATAAAAACAAACCTGAAAGGGATTAGCTTTGATAGAAATGTCTTCATTATAATGTGAATAGGTTATTATTATATACTCATTATAATAAGGCCCCTAAGATAACTGAACTAACTGTTCATATTACTGCTGTTTGTAAGACAGTATGAGTTTGTGGGTTTTTCTGAGTTGTAGGCCATTACCATTATTAAAAATAAAAATAAAACTTTAAATTATTGTTTGTGAAAACCTTATACAATACAGAAATACTAAACTAATATTCAGATATTTTTTGAATGCTTGGTTTCAGGGCTTGATTTAGAATTTGAGTCCATTTTTATGGGTTAGTCTTAAAAAAAACTTTAGCCTTTATATTTTTTGACTAATTCAAGCCAAATATTATTTTAAATGTACAGAATAAATGGGTAGTTTAGAAGAAGTGTATGTTCTTAATAGGAACCTTAGGAAAGAGAAATCTTACGCTACTTTAGGTTTTTTTTTTTTTTTTTAATCTGCACTGTATATATACAATTGGTAATTGTGAACTGGATTTTGTTTTGAAAATGTGTATTCATAATTTAGGTAATTTGTGACTTAAAGGACTAAGTCTAATAGCTGAAAAGTAAATGTAAATGATAATGGTGAGATTAGCTAACTCATAGTGGTAACTTGGTATACTGGTTTAAATATCTAGGTACCAGAATATAACTTAGATTAAAAAAACAAGTTCTTGGAATAATTAGGGATCACTTATGTGACTTCTGAGAAATGGAGACATCTTTGTTGGGGTGCGAAATTACTTAAAAGATGAGCGTTTATCCATGAGAAATTTTTAATTGATGTATTAATTATATTTTCAAAAAATACAGTATACTTTGTATCTTGTATTTCTTCCATTTGACATCATGTACTTCTAGGTTTTTCAGTTAAAAAAATTAAGGCATTGACTAATTATCTTAAGTGTAAAATAGATGAGCAATGAAGCATAACAATTTAGAAATAATAAACTGCCAGCAGGAAATAAATCATTAATCCAGTTGCTTAATTTTCATATTGGAAATTAAGAGTTTGTAGCTTTTGTAGATCTCTTAATTACTTGTTTTGAGTTCTGTTCTTTTGAAACTCAGGAGAAAATGTTGCTTAAGATAAAAGTAGTTTTTAGTTCCTTGTGTGGTTTAAACTTAAAAACCAAGAAGGAATTTGGGGATTAGTGATGAAAAGTGCCAGAAGTTGACAGACCTTACATCAAGAGTTAATGCTGTTCATAGTCATAATTTTGATATTTGTAATGAAGTTAGACTGTTGTGGCTCTGATAAATTTTTCGTGGAGTGGTGAAGTAGTTTCTACCAGAAGACTCAAAACTTACATGACCGCTTTTAGCTGGAATTTCAAGGAAGAGTAGGAATTTGTGTACTGAAAGTTGGATCCTTTGAGCAGAGAGCAAGCAGTTCAGTTGAAGGTAGTAGAGGAAACACACTGAAAGTCCTGAAGTAGGACAGTCTGGGGTACCTTCAAGTTGTTGAAAGACTGGTTGGAGATAGAAAGGGCCAAGCCATGGAAGACTAAGTCATAGAAGTCCTTTTAAAGGGTTTAAAATGCTAAAAACCACCTATTGAGAGTATTTCAAGTGAGGATAACCCTTCCTTGAAGGCAGTTTTAAAACTAGGACATGAAAGATAGTATAACTCTAATTCTGAAAATATAGTTGAAAGAATTCTTGTGTGTTCTTCTGTCAACATTTATTGATTTTGCTACATAGCCCTAATTCTTAAGCATACACACATTTTTTCTAAATGACAGTTGTAGACATCATACCCTTTTACCCTCTAAATGCTGTTTTCCCTCTACTTATGAAGACATTCTTACAGAATCACAGTACAAGTAATGTTAAATGTGCAAGCAGATTTGTTTTGACCAGTGAAAATGGATTAAAAACTGAATACACACTGCATGCTTCAGAGTTAATCCAACACAGGATTTTTTCCCTAGCCATTCTCCAGTCTGTATTTGTGACTACTTTCATCAAATAGGTGGACTAAGGAATGAGAATTGTGGGTGAGGTTGCTGTATAGAAATAAAAAATATAAATAAAAATGGAAAAGATTTAATTTTAGATTAAGGCTGTATAGCCCCTAAACAAAGGATGAACTATCATTTTTTAAATTAATGTGGGAGTAAAATAGTTAACATATTGGGTAGTGGAGGTAGAATGGTTAAATACAGGCTTTGGGGGTTCATTATCACTGTTAATTCAGCCTCATAGTTTTGTGAAGATTGTGGTAAACATTAATGAGAATACATTAATGCGTCTACGACTTAGAACCATATGAGCATTTAGTAAATGTGCTTCCCAAACATAAGAAAATCTAGAACTTGTAGTTGGAATCACATTTTAAATTGATTTGGGCAGTTAATTTTAGAATTAATTGGGGTTTTGTTGTGTTTCTAAAGGCAAAATGGCTCTTGGCTAAGAGGTGCTCTACTTGGCATACAAAAGAACAGACGAATACTGGATGAGAATTATAAACCTGTTCCCCCATTTTGAAAATTTTTAATGTAAAATTAGAAAATAATTCTCTAAAGTCCGCTAGTTTCAAAAAAACCTCACCTGTTTTCATATGCTAATTTTTTGGCCTTGGCTCACATCCAGAAATAATCTAGAGTAAAATTAAGTCTGATAGTATTTGGATATTAATGTTCCAGAACACCCAAGTTATCAGCCGATTTTCTCCATCCCTAACATCTACCTGGAGCTCTGGACATTGTGACAGGTAATCTAGAGGTGGACAATGAGATACATGTCTGAAATAAGAATACTATTTTATTTTATTTTTAAAGATTTTATCTATTTGACAGAGATCACAAGCAGAGAGGCAGGCAGGGGGCAGGGGAGCAGGCTCCCTGCGAGCGAAGAGCCCAGTCCGCGGGGTTCCATCTCAAGACCCTGAGACCATGACCTGAGCTGAAGGTAGAGGCTCAACCCACTGAGCTGCCCAGGCACCCCTAAGATGCTGTTTTGGACTTGGATTAGGCAAGTTGATGTGAGTTTGACAACTAGAAGCTGGATCTGATCTTTGTTCAGTTGGCTTGGTGAGAGGGCCTACTACCTTTAGAGCAACCCATGTCAACAATGCAGCCTGTTTAACCTGCATTTGCAGTTTCAGCTCTGCTTGGCTGCTTTTTCTTTCAACTTTTTCTTCCCTCTAGCCTCTGTGCATGTCTTACTCAACATAGCGTCTCTCTTTCTTTAATACCTACCCTGCAGTTTCATTTAATACCTATACCTTCAGTTCTGAACTGGTTCTACCGGTTTAAGAGGTAGTTTAAGGATTCATGCTCACTGTTGGATTTCTTATCTTACACTGGGCCTGGAAGATGGTAGTTGTACAGCAAACTTACGTATGTGGAGATCAAATAGGATTTATCTGGACTCTTTGCATTGTATCATACCCTTCTTACAGAGTCTTGTAGCGAGGTAAATGATGGATTCTCATTAGTTCAATCTCAGTCAACCAGGATAGCCTAAGGTCCTTCGTAGTTGTCAAATACTACATACTCCTTGGCTTATATTGAGAAAAATGGTAAAATAATGCTAGGTTTGTGTATATTCTGTAAATTCAGTGGTTCTGTGAGATGGAAAGTATCAGCAGTTGCAGTTACCTAGTGCTGGATAAAACCACTCTCAACACAAGATTTATATTGTTGACTCTGCTTGGTTCATTTCTGCTGTACTGAGCATTGTTAGGGGTAGCTTTTCAAGGTCAGGGACTGGAATTATCTGAAGGCTTTTCATGCACAGGTGGTTGATGTTGGATAATATGTTAGGTAGGATATAGCCAGATTTCTACCTAGATACTGCCTTACAGTAGCATTGCTGGGTTCTAAGAGGTAAAAGTTGTATCCCTTTCATGATGTAATCTGGGAAGTCCTCGCCTACTGTATTGATTATAGTCAGTCAAAAGCCCACCCAGGTTTAAATAGAAGGGGACTACATCTTCCTAGAGGTACAATAAGATTTTGAATGAGAGAAACTGAAATCTTATAATGGCCACAATTTCTTTATCTTTATGAAAATAGTTGGTTACAATAGTTTTTCAAAATGACCAGAAAAATAGAAAGTTGTAAATTGTGTATTGTATGCCTATTAATGAAGAAAGAAAAGAATGATTTACTCTATCGTGTTAGAATCTTTTATCATTTGTCTTCTGGACAATTGAGACTCCTAAATGTACACATAATTAGCTCACTTTTAATCATAAAAATGTCAAGATTGATTAGTAAAAGAACCTTAAATGATAAGTATAAGGTGACCATTAAGTACAGATTTGGTTTTATTTTTAATTTTTTTAAAGATTTTATTTCTGCATTTGACAGAGATCACAAGTAGGCAGAGAGGCAGTCAGAGAGAGAGGGGGAAGCAGGCTCCCTGCTGAGCAGAGAGCCCCACACATGGCTCAATCCCAGGACTCTGAGATCATGACCTGAGCCGAAGGCAGAGGCTTTAACCCACTGAGCCAGTCAGGCGCCCCTAGATTTGGTTTTAAAAGTTAGGTATATTTTGAGGAGTTCAGGGAAATACATTCCTATACTATTTCTGTTTTAAACTAGGTGCGATTTTGCTTTTATAGCATTATAGATCTTAATCATTTTTGAAAGATCCAAATGTGTACTCATTTAAGATAGAAGAAATAATGCTTTATTTAATCTTTATACTTGAGGACGGTAATACTCTCTATATACATAAAATAGAAGTTGAGCAACTAACACATCCTCCCCATTGGTCTGTGTTGTAGCTGGTGTGATGTCCACTTGTTTGGCCTTAGCCTATGTTCCTACCCACTCTAAGAGAAGTCTTCACTGGCTTCTTAGGGATATTTCTGTGTGCACTAGTGGTTAAATAGGCACTTTCATAAAGCTGGGAATTTCAGAATATCAAATACTTTAGAGTACATAAGAGTTTATCTGGATCAGTTGTAAACATATGCTGTCCCCTCCGCTGTGCCTAGTTTGCATACACATGTTGGCCAAACAAACCAAATGTAATGTGGGTTGAAAGGCATTTTCTTCTAGGTGTAAATTAGACTCGGGGGCTGATTTGGGAGCTTCATAGTTCAAAGGCTTTTGCTTTGCTGTCCATGGCATATGGATGGCTTCCATCTCTCCTCTCCTCTCTCTCTTCCCTTTCCCCTCCCCCTTTCCTTTTTCTAGTTCTTTTCTTATTTTATTTTATTTTTTAAATTGCTTTAGTGGCTGAAATGGCTGCTGCAGCTCTTACCCATCATATCCAGGTTTTGTTTTTTTTTTTTAAGATTTTATTTATTTATTTGTTAGAGAAAGAGAGCACGAGCACGGGCAGACAGAGTAGTAGGCAGAGGCAGGCTCTCCGCTGAGCAAGGAGCCCGATGTGGGGCTCGATCCCAGGACGCTGGGATCATGACCTGAGCCGAAGGCAGCCACTTAACCGACTGAGCCACCCAGGCGTCCCTCATGTCCAGGTTTTTAGGCAGCAGTGGAACTGAAGGAGGCAAAAGATTCTTGGCATCCAGTCCTCCTGTTGAAAGAAGAGGTTGTGATTCCTGGTAACAAGACCAAAGGGAGACTGGTGAATAGGATAGACCTGGACATCTAGAGCTGAAGCTGAGTTTGGGAGGAGGGAGGTTAAGATGACTGTCACATTGGTCAAATATGCTGAGGATCTTTAGGTATAGAAAAGATGGTTTGATGAAGGATATCCTGGAACATAAGAAGCAAATAACTACATTTCAGTAATAGGTAAACAGGCCCCAGTAAGATTTAGGAATATAGCCCAAAGAATTGCATGCTGACCAGAGTCCTTTACTTCATCTGAGGCTTTTCACTTCATTGTGCATAATGGTTTCCTTGGAAACTGTGAGTACACAGATGAGGTTGAAACAGTGACTGAAAATGTAAATGGGATCTTAGTAGAAGCAACAACTGCTGAATGTCCTGGTTTCTGACCTGTGCAGAGATAGTCATTGTTACTCACTTGGTTTACTTGAATCATGTAGTTTGTAGTTAGGAGTTGAGTGGCAAATTTGTTCCCTTTAATGTGAGATTTGATTTTCCTAGTAAGTTTACTGGCAATTGTTGAAGCTTGCCATAAAAAGATTTCCTGGGTTCTATCTTTGGTAAAAGTATCTCTCCACCTTTTTGGGTCTGGCTACCCCATAGAGTTCTTTCATTTTCTTCCTTTCACTCTTCTGTCTTGCATCCATTAAGCTGTCAGTTCTGTCTTCTGGGACACAACCTCTGCCTTCCAGTTGTTGGCCTACAGCCTGAATTCCTCTTATAAAGTAACCTTGCCATTTACAGTACTCAAGTTTATATCATTCAATCTGTTTTCCTTCATCCTTGTATTTTTGGAAAGCATTATCTATACTGCTTCTGCTTTCCTCTAATGCCTAGCAAAGGCCTTTGCTCATTTGCTGATTTTTTTTTTTTAAGCAAATAACAAATTGAAGTCTGTATCCTCTCAAGACTACGTGTTATGTCGTGATAGAAGACTGAAAGGGAGACTCTATCCTTGGAATCTAGTCCCTTAAATGAAGAGATTGCCCAAGTGGCTATCACATTTGTATTGTGAACAACTGGAGCATTTACCTAGTTTGAGAAGTGGACTCAGGATCTTAAGTGCTTGTGGGCTTTTAAAGGGGGCAGAGGATGTTCTTCAGCTAGGGCAACACTCAAATTTCAAATAGGTTCAGGTGTTCTCCCCCTGTCAGTCACTGGAGTACCTGATGCTTCCCTACTGCCACCCCAAAGGCTTCTAGAGTATCAATACTTTGAAATAGTAGCAGTTTCATGAGACTTTTTACAGCACCCAAGCAAGTTTCTCATACCCTCTTAAACTACCTTCATGGGGCTACTTTCCTCTGCTCTAATGTATCTCCTGCATTCTGGATTTAGGATGAAAAGAAGAGAACTAGACCCCAGGGCTCCATTTCATCCACTCATATTTTAATTTGTCACTTCATAGCTAATATTACCTTAATGCTCCTGAACTCAGTTACTTGCTGGACATCTTCAGTAAAGTGTCTTCAACCTGCCTTCTCTATGTTGAATAGTAAATTTTCAACCAGAGCATTTAGACTTCTTAAGTGCTGTCAGCACCATCACCAACCTCTAGCATGATCCACTATGCTACTAAGTATGATAAAAACATTCATCTAAGATGTTAACTAGTGATCACATTAGTAGTGGGATATGATCAGGAAGAAATTCGCTCAGCCAAAAGAAAGCTAAGCTGTGGTATTTGAATAGGACTTTGGAGAACAAACGTTTTGATAAGGTAGGAAAAGACAAAAGAAAAGTAAAGTGCACAAGTAAGTGACTGGAGCTCATGGAAGGTTGAGTGAAAGGAGAGTAAATTGTAAAGGCCGGTCGGTGGTACTTATTCTGAGGAGGGTTTTGCATGCCAGGATAAGAAGTTGGAATGTTCTGTACAGTGAGAGGTAATAAAGTTTTGTATCCTAGAAATAGAGTTGGCAGCAGTGTAATGTATGGAATGGTATAGATTCAAGTGGTTAGCCTATTAGAAGAGTAGGTGAGGAAAAAAACAACCTGAATTTGGCTATTGGCAGAAAGGACAAAGATAGATGATTGGCAGTGCTTGAACCACAAATGGGTTGTAATAGTTTTAACCCATGAATTGAGTATAGAGAGTAGCAAACAGCCCATATACTATTCTGACTTGCTCTAAGCTGTATTATACAAATTGATCACTAGGAGGCATCACTTCATCACGTAGTGAAGTGAAAAAGGCGGTTAGGCAGATGAACCTAAGAAGTCTGGATAGTTCTGTATCTGAGTTAGTACTTAAGCTTTTCAGCTAGGCATTTAGGAGATTAGAATTTTCATAAGGTTTTTCTGCTGAATATTTTAAAATGAACTGAATGACTAAAAAGTCTAAGTTGCAGACTACTCTCCTGCTGGTGAGAGTGACCAAACATTTCATAGGTCACTGGGATTTTAGCTATTTTTTGAAATATATTTGAACCTTGCTGATCCCAGTCCTTACATTCCTGTGAGCATCTGCTTATTGCAGATTCAGAAGTTCATAGATTGTGGATAAGCTTGTAGTCACATTGTAATTTAAACAGTTCAGTTACCAAGTTCTGTTAAGACAAATGTCTTTAAGCCAGCATTGATTATTGAACTTTTTAAACAAGTCTTTGCATATTTGCCAAGTAGAAGAAACTGCTGTCAGCTCTGTTCCATTATTGTTTCTCCATTCCTTTGATTACTCTGAACTAGAAACCAATAGGATGACAGTTTGTATAAATGCCTCTCAATATTACAAGGTGATTGGGACCCATAAAAACAATGGTCCTTGCACTTCCTCTTGAAAATGAACGAAAATTACAGGCATAATAAATTATTCAGTAGATGTTAGGAGATAATACATACTATGGGGAAAGTTAAAGGGAAGGGGGTGGTTGTAATTTTAGAGTGATTAGGATAGGCCTCATTGAGATGACATTTGAGCAGACTTGGAGAAAGGGGAACATCCTGACTGCTGTATTGAAAATAGATTACAAAACTAGGGTAGGATTAGGCAAGGTAGGAAAGAGTCCATTGCAATAATTCAAGGGAGAGATGATGGTAATTTATATCAGCGTGGTAATGAAAGAATAGGAAAGAAATAGAATATGTAGTTTGAAGACATAACTGATGGGATTTCCTCAGTTTGTGGATTGAGTATCAAGAAAAAGGAGTAAAGGATATACTGCAAGGCAGGTATGCTTCTAAGTATTTGCAGTCCTGGGGCAAGAATGCAGTGGAGACACAAATGTTAAATATTCAAAAGCTTTGCTAAATAGAAATATGTTCAGTGTACCTGTCTTGATAAATGCACCTGAAAAGCCAGATTTAAAGTCCAGTACCAGAACATGTGAGGAGAGCTGATACTCAGCCTGCCCTTCTCTTCTTATCCCTGTCTCTGAATTGTATGGGAAGGGGGGGCCTCCTGCCCCCATCTGTATGGATATCCTAGCTTGCATGTTCAAAATCTGTCCACCGCCTTTATACACGAGTGCATACACTGATAATAATCCAATTTTTGAACAGTTGAGCCTATTTATCAGGGTATTTGGAATCCTGAGTACCTGGAGTTGGTCTAGAATGAGTATGAACTCAAGATAGGCATGTCCTTTTACTCTTCAAAAGCTCAAGGCTCTGGATAAGGGCCTCTTGTTTTAAGGCAATACTGCTCCAAGGTTTTTGGCTTGAGCAACTGTGCAGGTGGAATTGCCATCAACTGAAAAGGGGGTGCAGGTAGAGCAGATCAAGGTGAAGAGATACTTGGGAGCCTGTACTATTTTAAGTTCTTTATTAGAAATCCAAATAGTACCGTAGAGAAGAGAAAAATTTTCAACTTAAATTAAACTTGGCCTGAATATAACAAAACTGAAGGCTGTTAAAAAAAAAATACTGAAAACAGCAAAAAACATGGCTTTAACTGCAGATCCTTATTGAACCAGTTCCATCCAGGGACTCCCATCCCATCCAGAGCAGTATTTTTTAATTTTTTATTAGCAAAAGCTCTAGAAACCCTGTTTTCCACAGCCTAAGATCTCCTTAGACTCTTCCCTCTAGTGAACTACTCTGGATATCTTCTCCAGTATGTGTTCTCTTGCCTGGCATGTTAATACAGCATTTCATTCTTTGTCAATAAGCAGTTGGATATAAATTGGGGACTCTCTGGCCCATTCCTAAAAATGAGAGTGGATGAGACCCAATAAATGAGTATAGATAAAGAGGAGAACCGAGGACTGCGCTCTGGGGCATTCTGATACTAAAAGGGGAAGAGGAGAAAACTGCAGAGGACACTGAGCATGATTGGGGTGGTAGAAGGAAAATTAAGAGCTGTGTCCTTGAAGCCAAGTGAAGAACTGTATCCAAGAGGGGAAGCTAATCAACTGTCAGATGCTGCTGATCCACAACATGATATAGACGGATGTCATATGCAATTTAAGTCTGCATTTTCAAACTGGTTTACTAAAGCAGTGATTTCATTAGTTTGCTTTTGAAACGTTAGTAACTTTAAAGTGATCTTGTGTAGGGTTGTGATATTTTGGGCAGAACAGTTATTTCCTGTAATTTTTTTGTGTTTATTTCATTGTCTTTTAAAAACATGGCTAACATGGCCATTTATTGTGAATTGGATGTGACTGTTGAAGTAAGAGCAAAGTTGTCCCTCAGCTACAAGGTTCCTACACACCTGAGATCTCCAATAATCGATGGACTGTGGTCAAGGAAGGCACACTGTAGACTGACTTCTGAGCTGCTCACAAAGTCACTAAATCATAGTGAAATATCCAGCTGGAAACGGAGTGGTAAAGTATCTAGTTACAAAGCAAGTGCTTTTGAAAATCGTGCTGGTTTTCAGACATTTTGAAGTAATTTTAGAATGAATCTGCTGCATCTTGATTAACTGCAGAATGTTAAATAACACCAAACATATTTTCTCTTAAGAAGATGGCTTGCATTTCAAGATTACATCTTAGTTTTTTACCCAGTCAAGTTTGTATTGTATCATTTTTCCACATGGAATGTCTTTATCAACTACACCTGCCCTCAGATTCTGAGTTGCACACTCCTTTCTACATGAGCTGAAGAATGGCATTCTGTTAAAAAGATGAACAGCTGGTTATGTAGAAATTCTCTGGAATGCTCACTTGTCCCATGAAGGCAGGGAAAGAACTGATGATAGGTGCAGTGTTGTTACTGGTATACAGAATTGTTCATTTAAAAAAATCTAATCTTACTAGAAATTTTTATAAGATTTTAATAGTTGCCTTTCTCCATAAAAGACTGCTAATCCATTAAGAATTGAAGGCTCTGAGAATCTGCCAAGTGCAATTTCAGGCGGACTCAGGACTGTGCTGGAATTGGATTATTTGCTAAGATGTTTCTTATACTGACATGTCTTACACTGACTGACATGTTTAAAAGTTCTCCTGTGTTTTCGGTTACCTTGAATTTTTCAGCATGACACATAGGATATGACTCTTGCTCCCCTACCTCATCGCACATTTCTTCACTTGAATTCTTTGTTTCAGCCATAGGAAGTCCTCCCTCCTTTCTTGGGCACAAGAAGCAGTCTGTCTTCTTTGGCCAGCTCTGATTTATTTCTTAGTGTGTTTCTTCATATCCTCAGGGTCGGTACACCCTCGGGGGTCTCTCTACTTAATGGATGAATTTCCCCACCAACAGGTTTGGTTTCGATTAGTGCTCTTTATTCCCTCTTGTTTGCTAGAATACAGATTTTTTTTTTTTTAAGATGCGAGAGTAGCAGGAGGGAGCTAGGGGCGAGTACAGATTACCTTCCCCGGGTCACAGACGCAAGAGATTACAAAACTGATCTGGCCCGTTAGGGGCTTCCAAAGAGAGAGAGACCCGAGGAGCCCAGTCGGCTGTTAGGAGAACTAAGCTGTTCCTTAAAATGTGAGGTGTCTCACTGGACATTCCTGGGGTCTGTAAGTGCAATTGATTTGCTGTTGCAGTCTGTGCGGATGGGTCACCCTTCTCTGCTAGCCCTTTCAGATGGGACAGACGGTAGCCCTATTGCCCTGATTTAACAATCGCTCTCCGCTCCAAGAAGAGCTAATGCCTGGAAGCAAACCTGAGTGTAAAGACCCCGTATCCTCTTGGCCTTTGTGCCCTGGGATGTTTACATAGGGTCTCGGAGCTCATCGCGAATCCCCGGGGCTGCTTCCCGAGGGCAGCGAGATAGCTTGGCTTTCCAGGTACTTCCTGGCTGTCCCCCGTCCTCGTCTTCTGAAGCAGTTAGAGAGCCCCACCGGCCGGGGACAGGCGGGACGACAGGATGGCCTCTAGGCGCCCTCTGGACGTCGGCATTTGTCGCCGGGCAGCTGGGGCGCCCTCGGTTGTCGCCCCAGGCAGAGAGGAGTTTCCGGGGCTCGGATCCCTGCAGCCAGCGCCTGGAAGGAGCGCGGAAGCGAGTGGGCGGCGAGAGGCGGAGCAAGGGATGCGGGGGGGCGTGGACGCGCCGGGCTTTGGAAAGGCCCCAAGTTAATGAGGCGTGCGCCGGCGGCAGAGCGCCTTTCCGAGCTGGGCTTTCCCCCGCGGTGCGGGCGCCAAGAGCCGCCTTTTCCGCTGGGTGTCACTCGGGGGTGGGGGGGGTGGCCCATTCAAAAGCGCCGTGAGGGGGCCCGGCCAGTGCCCTTCGGTGAGCGCTCGCAAGAGGACGGCAGAGGCCCGGAGGTTCGCAGCTCCGGGACCTTGTGGCGCATCAGGACGCGGCTGCCGGCTTGCCGGGACCCAGAGCCGCCGCCTCCGCTGCCGCCGCTCTGCTTCCTGCGTGTTAGCCTCCTCTGCGCGCTCCGGGCGGGCGGCCGCGGGAGCCGCTGGGGCGAGGACGGCGCGCGGCTGCTGCTGCTGCCCCCGGCTCGGGCGGCTGGAAGTGGAGAGGCCGAGCCGAGCGGCGCTCCTCCCTATGCCGGGAGGATGTTGGAGAGCAGTGGCTGCAAAGCGCTGAAGGAGGGTGTGTTGGAGAAGCGCAGCGACGGGTTGCTGCAGCTCTGGAAGAAAAAGTGCTGCATCCTCACCGAGGAGGGGCTGCTGCTTATCCCGCCCAAGCAGCTGCAACACCAGCAGCAGCAGCAACAGCCTGGGCAGGGGCCGGCCGAACCGTCCCAATCGGGAGGGCCGTCCGTGGCCAGCCTCGAGCCGCCAGTCAAGCTCAAGGAATTGCACTTTTCCAACATGAAGACCGTGGACTGCGTGGAGCGCAAGGGCAAGTATATGTACTTCACTGTGGTGATGGCCGAGGGCAAGGAGATCGACTTTCGGTGCCCGCAGGACCAGGGCTGGAACGCCGAGATCACGCTGCAGATGGTGCAGTACAAGAACCGTCAGGCTATCCTGGCGGTCAAGTCCACGCGGCAGAAGCAGCAGCACCTGGTTCAGCAGCAGCCCCCGCAGCCGCAGCTTCAACCCCAACCCCAGCCTCAGCCCCAGTCACAGTCTCAGCCGCAGCCCCATCCCAAGCCCCAGCCCCAGCCCCAGCCCCAGCCTCAGCCTCAGCCCCAGCGTCAGCCCCAGCCTCAGCCCCAGCCTCAGCAGCTCCACCCGTGTCCGCATCCGCATCCGCACCCACACGCGCACCCGCACCCACAACAACTACCGCACTCGCATCAACCGCCGCTCTCGCAGCCGCACGGCCACCGGCTTCTCCGCAGCACCTCCAACTCTGCCTGAAGGGGGCAGCACCCGGGCCAGACAAGGTAAGGTCCCGGCAACTCGGGCTACTAAGGGCTTTTCCCAGGAGAAGGTCTCAGGAGTAGATCTCGCGGAAAGGAGGAGGAGTAGGAAGCCTAATTCACGGATGTGGTGCTTGGAGGGGAAAATGAGAAGTTATTACAAGTTTCTGGAGATGTCGAAAGAAGGGTAGCAAGCTGGAGTTAGGAGAGGCCGGGCATAGAGTGGAGGATGGGGGAACTCGGGTTAGGCTGAGAGGCCTCTCGGACCGTCTCCCGCCCACCCTGGTTGGGTCCAGTTGTGCACTTCCCAGCGACGCCACTGGCTCTGTCAGTGTCACCGGCGCCGCTCGAGTGTGTCTGGACACTCGAGGGAACGACCCCGGTGTCTTTTCTGAGCTCGCTTTGTCCGCCGGACTGGCCCGAAGAGAGCTGGGTTTTGGAGGATTCTGAGCCAATGACTTAATTGCCTGTCATTTCTTTCCAGGTTTTGAGGACTTGAGGAAGTGGGACGAGCACCTTTCTATTGTCTTCACTTGAATAGAGAAAACAAAAGTCTCCCCGCCCCGCGCCAGATCAAGTAGTTTGGACATCACCCTGCTGATAACTTGAGATTCCTCTCCTCTTAGTTTTCTGCATACCCTTCATCACGATGCAGGAAACGGCTTCAGTCCAGAAGGCTTTATTTATGAACCTTTGAAAGGATCTTCCAGTATGGTGGACCTTCTAGGAGCAATGATGTACTGTAATTTTATTTTAATGTATTTTGATTTATGATTATTTATTAGTTTTTTTAAATGCTTGTTTTAAGACATTTCTGAATGTAGGCCATTTTCCAAAAAAGAAAGTTTATTTTTAAAAACTTATTCCCTAGTAAATTCTAATCTTGGAAAAGAAAAGCATGTAGAAGGGCGGTGGAGGGGAAAACATTAAGAATTCATTCATTATTCCTAGGGTATTTTCAGAAGGTCTGACACTTTCATTGTTATGCCAGGTGGTTCAAATTAAACTCTGTGATGTTACTTTTTTTTTTTTTTTTGAGATTTTTTTTTTCCTTAGGCATATATTTTCTGTAGAATAGAAGTTTTAAAAAACTTAATGTTCAGAGTTATATAACTACGAAAATCTAATTGCTTTTCTAAAAGGAAGTTCATAGTAATGACATCTAATCCCAAATATTTAATACGTAACCCAACTGATGGCAAGATGAGCATATCATGAATATATATATGGTAGGGCTGGTGTAATGCGGGAAAAGCCTTGCTTATATCATCTGTTTGAAGGGACTAATAAGGAGATGCCTGTGATTTCTGAATATGAATGCATTAGGCTTTTCAAAAAACACAGTGGGGGAAAAAGAGAACCCATTCAGCTTGTTTTGAGAACATTTGTGCTCTTATCCACACTAGAGATTACCTTCTCCAAGAGCTTTGCACAGTCTACTTGAACCACATTTTCTGACCCTTTTACTGCATTCTAGAAATATACTCTAGAACCTCATACTTTAATATATAGTTTGTAAATATTTCGGAGGACGAGGAGTCATAATTTTTTTTTTGTATTCATACTGAAAATATTGTTGATTAGAGAAACCAACTGTTTTGCTTTTTATTGCTCTTTGAGAAATTTGAGGGTTCTGTGTTTTGTAGTTAGGTTAACTAAACTCAAATTGAAAAAGGAAGGGCTGGATAAACACTGGATTTTCAGTGAGAAAACAACCCAGTCTTGTTTTAGCAGTTCAGGAGTCTGAGGAGTGGGGTGGAGGGGGAAGGATGTGCTTTTAAAGGTGGAACAAACCCTCTTCTGTGTCCAATCAAAAGGATGGTCAAAATCCACAAGGGCAGATGCTACTTAAGCTTAAAAAGAGACATAGTTGATACCAAATCCTCTTGGGGCTGAAAATCACTTCCTATCTGCATGGCTTTCCTGACGATCTCTGTTTTCCATTATCTTTTCAACAACGTCTTGATCAGTATTTTTCCAGCATCCAAATTGGAATGGTCAGCTAAGTTAGGTAGTACAGAAACAAAAATAGAATTTCATGCTAGAGATGTCTTTATTCTTCCACCTAAAAGAGTTTAGATCAAATTACTTTTTAGTGCAATATTTAAATGATGAAATTTTGAGATCACAATTCTACTCTGAAAAGTTGTGGGGGAAAAAGAAAACTGAGGCAAATGACAAGCAAAACTTAATAGACTCCCACTTCCAGTGGTTAAGCCACAGTTATGAAAATATGCTACAAATGTTAGAAACACACACACATATATGGATATATATGATGGGCAGTTCCTACAGCAAACCTGAAGAGTTCTTAAGTCAAGTGTGGTTTGGCTTCTCTGGAACCACAGATGTGCTTCTTAGACAATGCTCATTGTACTGTTGTTTTAATATATGCAGATCATATAACTTCCAATTAAACCATAGTTTTTTCTTCCATGTTTTTGCGCTATTAAAAAAAAAAAGTAAAATCCATACCAAATATTTTAAAAATTAAGATTCATGTGGGCTTTTAAAAGGCATTTGTATGTTGTTAGCTGACATAGGGTAGGTAGTGTTGTTGAAAAAAATATGCCCAGGTTCCCTCGTGGCTACTGGAATTTTTTTTCTGTGCCCTCTTGCCCCCCATGACTGTGGTGGTTAATGGGGCCACCAGAATCATGGTTCCTTATCTTGTCTTTCCACAGCCCATATTCCTTGGTCAGCTGTGATTTGTGATTGATTTGGCCCTCTTAGTGGCTCTCTAGTCTGAACTCCTCTTAGCATTTATTTCCCTGTGAAACCTCGGAAATTAGAAAGGAGAGGAATAGGATGTTTTTTGTTGTTTCACACTTTGAAATGATTATGGCCGAATCTTTTTTTTTTTTTCCCCAGAACAACAACGAAAAAAGCATGCTTACTAAAACTCAACAAAACAAAATATAAAAGCAAATCACTTAATGATTTAAATGAATCATTATGAATTAAATCACTTAATTCTACCATTTTCTGTAAGAAAATGATACCAACTACCTACGGTATTTTGAGGCCTAAAAAATTACTTTCATGGACAAAGGTAAAAACAAATCTTTCAATCCAAGAAAAGGAAAAAAAGGAAAGGGCAGGTCCAATAGAAAATGTACCCCTTAAATAAACACAATGCAAAGAGGTGGAAAAGGACATGAAAAGGAATGTTCCCATCTGGAAACTGAACTTTTGTTCTTGAACTTGTGTTGACACCGAGCCTTGGACACAGTGAGCTCAATCACTATTTGTTGAAACAAATGAATGAAAGAAGGAAAAAAATATGTAGCTTCCGGTATCCAGGAGGTGGTTTCTCTTGTGTCACACAGTGCTTCCTTCACTGGCTTTTATGTCGTTCCCAAAAACAAGTACTACGGGGCAGGCTAAGCCTTGTGACGGAGCTCCTTAGACAGACTTAGCAGAAATGCACACAGATCTGCGTGTGCCCTAAGGGAGGGCTGAGGTCAGAGAGTAAGTGAGTATAAAGGGCCCTTTCAAAGTGAGCATTTCTGTCATAGAGGAAGCTGGGATTCTCTCATGTAGAAAACCAACCTGACTTTATAATTTTATTTCACATGTTTTTTCTGATGGAGGTTAAAAACAAAAACCAAAAAGCAACTCATTGCTTAAAGGAGCTCCCTACGGAGAGGAAGTCTGGCGGTCTCCTTTAACTCTTTCCTGCTCTCATACATCAATACTCGGTTTCTCTTAAAGACCCCTCACTTAAAATCTGATATTACATGAGTTTGTTGCCAGTGTGTGAGTTCAAGACATTGCTTGTTTTCTATCCCTAGGGAAGGTAATGTGGTTTTTGTTGGGCTCCAGTTGTTTGCAGTGTCTTGGTTAGTGGCAGGCTGAGAAGAGGCTCTGAGACTTGAGTGAGACCAGAACAATCCCATGGAGCTCAGAGCTTTGTAGGAGAAAAGGGGCCTGGGAGCATTCCTCCTTCTCTTGTAAATGTCAAGCTAATTTGCTTTTGCTTTACCAATAAACTGCCCTCAGCTGCTGCCTAAAATTTAAACTTGGGAATTAATAGAGCTTGATATGGAGTATATCAGCAATTCTTTCAAGAGAAATAATACATGTTTACCTAAAGCAACCTAAGATGTATTAATTGTGGAATTCTGTTGAATGGGTTTTAAAGATCTGTTTTCTAAATTCTTGACATAATTCAAAGGGTGACTTTTTGATCTGCAGTGTTGAACAGCTAATCTAGATTTACAGAAGATTGGATGACAGAGGGGTCTGTGACTTTGTTGGCAGGACATTTGCTGAATGGAGGATAGAATCCAACAGGGTTTTCCTAACAGGGTACGATGGTCCAGTGATGGTAGCAGAAGGACTCTGGAAGCATCTGCATAAAAGCATAAAAGCCAGTGATCAGTTAGGCCTTGGGGAAGGTTTAATAATAGGTGGTCCTTCTGGATCACTATATTTATTTTGAGAAGAAAGATAAAACTATCATCCGCTACATTGTACCATCAGTCTTCTGCTTAGTTTTAGAATATGCAGATGTTGACTTCTGAAAACCAAGCATCACCAGGTACTAAATGCTTTAGAAAATGTCGTATTTGTGAACTTAATAGTGTGGTCATAATTTGTGTAAATATGTCTCAAATGATTTTGGAGAGATGTGATTTATTTTTCATATTTTCAAAATGCATTCCATTTCAAATAAAGTATCCATTGTGTTGATCAACCTGTGCCCTTTTGGAGGCCTTGTTCATGTAGCATGTACAATATATGTTCCAGTGGCAGGAAGGTTCTAAAGGGCTTGGTTGTTACAAAGGCCATGGCCATTCTGGAAAGAAAAGGGCCATTTTTGAGATTGGGAACTTTTTAAAGACATTTATTTATTTATTTTAGCGGGAGAGTGTTTGCAGGGAAGGGGCAGAGGGAGAGAATCTCAAGCAGACACCGAGCTGAACATGGAACCCTATGTGGGGCTTGATCTCACAACCCTAAGATCACAACCTGAGCCGAAATCAAGAATCAGGGACTTAACCCAAGCCACCCAGGTGCCCCTACTTGGGAATTTTTAATAAAGAATATAAAAATTCATTAAGATCTTTTGATGAAATAATTAGTTTTCAGAATGCTAATGAATTTAAGCTGAATTTTCCATAGCACCCCAGAGGATGAGAAATGGCCCCTAGCTTGATGACCTTGAAGGCCGTTCCCTCGGAGTTCCTGACAGATTCGAGTCCTCAGTCTCTTGAGAGCGTAAAGCCTTGACTCTGAGAGAATCATCCTTCAAACAGGTTACCTATAAAGCTTCCTGTTTCAGGGTGAGAGCAGGAGACTTGATTCTTTGAAGGAAAATAATGTAACTTTACTCTTAAAATCTCCACTGGTATCTAAAAGACATTACATCTCAAAAGACTTTGAAATGGGGAATTTGAAGGCGATTTTTTTTTTTTATCCTTTAGCACAGTCTTACAGTGATAGCCTTACTACTCTGCCATTTCTTTGTGTTTTAAAGAAGAAATGAAAGAGAAGGAGACAAATTACTACCATTACACGGGGATGTCAGGAGTACCGTGTGAAAACGTGGTAAAGCTGGTTTGGAAGGACTTCAGAGCTCTACTACGTGGCTTCAAGTCCAAGTTCTATCATCTACCTGATATGTAGATCTTGCCTGTCTTAACCTTTTGGAAACTCAATTTCCTTCTCTGTTAAAGGATTAATAAAAATTCCTACCTTAGGGTTCTTGAGAAGGTTTAATAACTTAATGCACATCAAAGTGCTTAGAAGCTCCCTGCATACAGCAGATAAACTGGTTTGGGAATCATTATAGCTGTACGAATATGTGCTATGTGGCATTTTAAAGCTATGAATTGTATTTTCTGAGATCTCAGCACTTCCTTAAATGGTAAGACCAGTATGATGGCAACATCCCTGTATTTAACTTAGAAAAACAATCACTATTCATAGTACTCCTATTTTCATTTGCTTATTACTTTCCAATCTTGATCCACATTCTTATTCATTTTAAGCAAGTTACAATTAAACAATAAAAATACTCTTATAAGTATCTGCAGAGGCAAGCACCCAGATGGCCACTTCAGGGCAGAAGACATTTGGTCCCCAGGTGTGGGAGTGTTGGTGACTGTTGTGCTTGCAGAGAGCCTTTCTCCAGAATTGTCCTCAGCCTTGTCTCAGGGAGAGGCCCCTTGCAGGAGGATGTACCCCTCCTTGGGGATAGCCCATGTCCAGTGGTTGATCTGTGGAGAGTGGATAAAGACCAGGCCCTGTGTGTCAATCAGGACACGTGTAAGGGGCATCCCAGCTCCCAGAGCTCCCTATAGAATTTTTGAATCCTGTTTCAATAGTGAATTTGCACTGCAGTTCAGCTCCCCCTCTGACCAATCTTGTTTCCCTTGTTCCCTTACAGGTAAGGTTCCCAGGAACCCTGATCTCTCCTGTCTTCCCACCCAAACCTCCTGCAATCAAATCTGAGAGTCTCAGAATATATTTCTCATGGAATCCTCTCTATGACTATGTCTGTGTGTGAACACCTATATAGAAAGAATGTATGAATATACATATTTATACATCTCTATGTACACACATACAATATTTGTAAATATTTATTTCTACCACCATGTTTCTGTAGGAAGGCTGCCGGTCTTGGACACAGTGTATGGTATAATGGTTAAGCCTATGCTTTGGACTAGAAGCGCTCCACTTGGAGCAATTTTGCTCCCCAGGAGACATTTGGCAATGTTTGGGGACACGTTTGGTTTTCACAACTGGTGGTGGAGGTCAGGCATCGATATCCTACATTGTTCAGGACAGACAGACCTTCACAACAAACAATTACGCAGCCCAAAATGTCAATGGTGCCAAAGTTGAGAAACAATGCTTTAGAGCCGGGTAATCTTGTTCTTGTTAGCTGGGTTCCCTTGGATAGTGGTATTTTAATTGCAGTTTTCATGTGTAAAATGCAGACAGTGCTATGTCTCATGGAGTTGTGAACTCAAAACTAGGTAGTTAACATAAAGGGCTGTAGCTGTTCCTGTCACAAAGTACCCATTCACTATGTGGTAGCTACCATCCTAATTACTATTATTTAAAGTCATATGGCAACATCATATCCCACTGTTTTGATATTTCATTGCTTTTCCTATTGTCATCCAGTGAGTTTCTGTTTTTATGCTATTGTCAATACTGCTTCAATAAATATCTTCATGGATTCCTCTTATTGAAAAGAGTAGGGACTTAGATTCTAGTTCTGACTCTGCTTAGTCTTGTGACATTAGGCAGCTCATTTAATGTCTCTGAGCCATAGTGTCCTCATTGTAAGTAGGAAGGGTAGTCCTGCTCTTGAGGAGATATTATGGACACACTGTGAGGTGGCAGTGAAATCTCCATGAGTTCAAGTCCCAGAGCTACCACTTAATTTCTTTACTCATAGCAAAGCACTATGGGAACAAAAACATTGTTAGTATCTGGATACTATTTTAAGAGGGATTAGATATTATAGCTATATATCTATTATACCTATAGATATCATATGTGTATGTAATAAACATGTGTATTCCAATCCAAATAATCTGGATTTAAGAACTAGAAGGTTATTGCAACTAAAAAAATAGCATCAGGTAATTCTGGTGGTTTTTCTTTTTAATAGAATTTAAGTCAAATTTATATTTATATTTATATTAAAGTGGAAAGAATCATGTGACTGTAATATTACAACTGTCCAGAATTACTAACTGAGAAAAACCTGAAGAATGAACTCACCGGCCATTTGAAGCTATTATTGAACAAGGTGTTCTCACTTGATTTGCTTTTTTTCAAAGACCTTGTTGGAAACTCTCACTGCACAGAAAGGCAAGTAATTATCATGCTGTGAGTGTTTTAGAGCACCAGCCTTGATTGCCTTCAAAGTAAGTCTGGTTATCAAAGATGGCACAGGTTGGGGACCAGAGGACTTTGGAGATTTAGAGGAAGATGTGGGTGGATTTTGGATGTAGGCCTTGTAACCCTTGGTCTGAGGGTTGTTTGGCATCTGACTTTAATTTGAAGAGATTGTTAGCACCTGAGGACAGAGCTGACCACTTTGTGACCTGATAGATCACCATTAACCACTCTGAGATAGGCTGGATGTGGGCGTGGCTTATTCCTAGCCAGGCATTCACCTGAAGCATTTGATATTTAGGTAGACTCCGGAAATGAAGACTTGAAAACATCGTCCATGTGGTTTTCTTGCGTACTCTCAAACCCTGCCAGAGTCATTTATAATGGAGCGAGCAAACACGTACTGCCATCCTGTGAGACCAGACGTCCCGATGAATGAGTATTCCACCGTTGTACAGAAAGAAACAGGAAATGACTCTCGAGGAGTCTCAACGTTTTAATTATGTCATTGTCCTCCGCTGGCTCTCTCCCAACGCTGACAGTTCACACAGGTCAGTTATTTTGCAATGATTTTGAACTCTGCTGGAGCAAATTTACCAAGTAGTGCAGCTAACCCTGTCAGGGCTGACTCATCACCTTGAAAGCGCAGAGCGGCTTTGTGACTAATCACAGTCAAAGAAGCCAAACTTGTAATAATTTTAGGCATATTCTCTTTCTGGTTTTTCACTGTTGACGAAATGCCCATTTCTACAAAACTTGGCTGCAGTTTGTGAACACACACTTTAATGATCCCAATGTGTGTGTGTGTGTGTGTGTGTGTGAGCACGCATTCACTTTTCCTGCTAATAACTTTCATGGCTAATGACGGCGGGTTGCTCAGTTTTTCGTTGCAGAACGTGACATCTGAAGGGTTTGGAACAGCGCTGGGCAGAGCTGCCTCCCTCCCACCTTGAGCATCCTGCTTTGAGGGTTAGCCCCACCCTGCCTAAACTCCTATGACAAAGCCCTGGTCTGTGGTGGTGCCAGGGCCCTCTGCCATTTCCTGTTGTCTTGTTTCAACACCACCACTGGAGGGAATGGCTAGATCTTGGCGGGACAATAAATCAGTAACTTTATCCTTAGTCCCTGACTACGAAGCAGACTCTTAAAGTAGATGTGAGTCTATGAGTTGTGTTTGCAGGTGTGAGACTGAATCTGATCCTTCCACAATGCACAGGCACCCTATTCAATAATTGCAGTTACTGCCAGAAGTTCTAATTAAATTTCTGATGCCTAATTAAATCCACAACGCCTATAAAAAGTGCCAGGTAGCTACTGGAAGATCTAAGCTGCGTGACTTTCTCAATAGCTAGTGGACCCTTCTTGGTATTTGCCTTCTAGTCAGTATCACCTTTCTTCTTGCATAAGTGGTGAGTTTGCGACCAAAGCTGAAAACGGAATTTTAGGCGTTTAGACAAAGTCCCCTTCAGACTTCCTGGAGCTAAGGGTGGGTCAGGGAGGCAGGGTGCAATGACCTGCCCACGGTCACACAGCCAGATTAGGACCTAATGACCAGATTAGGACCTGATTCCAGCTTTCCCGATTCTTAATTAGTGCTTTTCCCATGGTATCACTACTTCGTGAGGTATGGAAGATAATTTACATGAACTCAAGGCATTGCTGTTTTTGCAGATAATCCCTTGAAGAATTCAACCGTTGCACATTTTCCCCCAAGAAGTGTGTATTTTTATTTCAATTACATAAACCATCTTAAGGAGTTCATAGACATTGAAAATAAACCATTTACTTTAATTCAATTCCAGAAGTTTAAAAAGTGACTTGTGACTTAGACCTTTCAAATATAATCCATTGTGTGTGGGTTAACAGAAACCTTAAGCAAGAGAAAAATTCACCAAAGAAAGCAGATACATAATTTGCAAAGGACATATTTTAAAAATACAGTGACTGGGGGCGCCTGGGTGGCTCAGTGGGTTAAAGCCTCTGCCTTCAGCTCGGGTCATGGTCTCGGGGTTCTGGGATCGAGCCCCGCATCGGGCTCTCTGCTCGGCGGGGAGCCTGCTTCGCCCTCTCTCTCTGCCTGCCTCTCTGCCTGCCTGTGATCTCTGTCAAATCAATAAATAAAATCTTTTAAAAAAATAATAAAAATAAAAAAAATAAAATAAAATACAGTGACTGGATATATATATATATATATATATTCACATATTTTTTTTTTAATTTATTGAAAATCATTTATTTAGGAATTGGGTTAGAAAGCTGTTGGGAATTTGCCTTATCATATAACTTCTAAGCTATTCAGGGAATGTTTCTAGTGTTACTAGCCACCCTTGAGGTCTTGAAATCACCTCTGAAGCTGAGAAAGTTGAAGTGATTTGAATGTCCATAGAGTTACTTGAGGAGGTCACTGACTGGCTTTTCTAGCCTGTGTAGGTGTCAGGAGAAATAGTCTCTGAAAAAAGTCTGTGGAAGGTGATGGATCCGTGGGCATCCATGAAGTCCTGATAGGGGGATGGGAAAACTTGTTGCTGCCCTTTTAGGGAACTAGGTAAGTGTAATCCACATGGCTGCAAATTCAATCATAAATAACAGTTCATGACCTAACTAGAACTTTAAATGTCCCAACTCAATGACTCAGAGATTTCAGAAGTCTTACCTTTTAATGAGAGGAGAGGGGAGAAAGAACCAGAGAAATCTTTAACAAGTACATGTATTCCAGCAGCCAGTAAACAGGTTTTTGATTCAAAAATTATGTATGAGCCCTGGGTGATGCCATTATTTCCTCTTACATAAAGTGACCTTTTACAGGGCTTCATTCATAGCCCTTGGCTCCCTCCTGGAGTCACAGCGCTTGTCACAAGGCAGCGGGCTGCCTGCTTGTCCTTCTGCAAGTGATGACTGGAAGGGCTTGATAGGAAGGATGCTGACAGCCTCTCTCGGACAGCAGATTGTCAGCATTCTTGACCCGGGCACTTCAAGAGCCTGGGAAAACACTTTGATTTCAATGTGGCTCATAAAAAGCAAGATCCAGTTGAACTGAGTGACTGTGTAACATGGATCCACAGAGCAGTTTTTGTAGGATTAGCTGGCCCGCGGTACCCCTAAACAAAGTCATGATGATGTCGGTGTAATAGTCAGGGGATTCTCTTATTTGTATGCATGCAACTGGACATAGAAAGTCAATATTCTTACTTCGAAGTTATTGCATAGAGATTAATGTGCAGAGCAGGGACAAGAGACAGAGAATGTGTATGAATAGAAATATGGAAAGAATCAGGTGTGAGTTGTAAGGGTGGATGCAAGCAGGCCTGGGGGCTGAAGAGGTCTTGCAAGAGAATGGAGGGCCAAAGAATGTATTTTTCTAAAGACGTCCTCAATTCATCCTTTCCACAAATACCAATGAACATTTCCCATTTTCTCAGGAGGTAAAGTGCCTATGAACCTCTAAGAGTTTGATTTGTTTCTAAGAAGGGATTATGAACATCATTTTTTTAAACTTTTACAAAAATTTTTATTTATTTATTTTTGAGAGAGAGGGAGCACCAGCAGGGGGAGGGGCAGAAGGGGCAGTAGACTCCCTGCTAGGCAGGGAGCTGGATCCAGGACTCGATTTCAGGACCCCGGGATCATGACCTGAGTTGAAGGCAGATGCTTAACCGACTGAGCCACCCAGGCTCCCTGAATGCCATTTTTAAAAAAATAGTGATTATTTTGGAGGAAAAGGGAAATGAAGAATTAAGATTTTTTTCTCTCTTTTGAAAACTATTTCACCTCTAAATGAGAAAAGAAGGGAAGTAAATACAGAATAAAGGGAGAACTTCTGTGAGTTTTCTATAGGCTCATCTTTTAAGAAACAGTTTCTGTAATTAGGCTTGAGTTTGAAGAGCTGACATTAGACAGGAAGGGATGAAAGCAAACCTGCGTCTCCCACAGGACAGATACCAGCTATTGATTCAGACAAGGTACAGAAAGTGCTTCTCCCAGTGCCAGGTTCCTAGTAAGAGCTCAATAAGGAATAGCTATAATAGTAACAGTGTTTGCTGGTCCCAGGCAGATCTTTCTGAGGTCTGGTGGGCACACTTGCCATGATTTTTTGCACCTTTTTTGCTAATGTTTTGTTAACAGCACACCATAACAAAACCGTTGCTAATTCACATGTAAATAAGACACCTACTTGAACACAGAATTAGGGAATAGGGACACCTATGCAAAAATTGGAACTGTTTCTCCAGGTTTTGTTAGCCATGATTGATAAGCCTAAAGCCAATTTACCTAAAAAATAAACTTTAAACTTAATTTTTCTGTAAGTAGAAGATGCCTTTAAGAAAAATTTATGTGCAGGGTGTAGTGGCAGGCCTGCAGGGAATACAAACAAATAAACTATGAAGTTTGCTCTCAAGAAACTTGCATCTGAAGCCCAGGGAAGATAAGACATAATACTATTAGTGGTCTAGCACTAACCACAGTTAATGGAGTATTAGTAATAGCAGTAACAGCAACTAACATTTATTGGGTAGTAACTAAGTGCCGGGCCCTACACTACACGTTTTATAGGAATTATCTTACTTGCTTAGTATAGAGATCTTTGATGTAGGTACTTCAATCAGCGTTAGATTTGATGGCATTCAACAAGCCGCTCCAAATAAGCATAGTAAGATAGAGATATATTTGTCCTTTATATAAAAGAAGTCCAGAGGTATATGGTTTAGGACTGGCACAGTGACTTCTTCGTCATCATGGAAACAGCCTCCTTCTAAAAAAAAAAAAGAAAGAAAGAAAAAGAGGCTCCTTCTCTCTTTGTCTTCCACTGCCCAGCTGGTCCCAGCTTCTATCCTCATGATCTAAGATGGTGGCTGAAGTACCAGACACATTATCTGAGTCCTAGATAAGAAGAAAGAGGAATTGGGAGCAGATCAAATGGAATGCTTTCCACAGTAAGTATTTCTTTTTTAGAGAAATTTTGGAATTCCTTGAGGATGACTTTCACTTATGTCTTATTTTCCATCCAAAGTTGCTAGGAAGGCCAGAAATGTATTCATTCAGCAAGGCATGTTGCCACCCCCACTAAAATCAGGGTTCTGTCAGCAAAAAAGAGGGACAAGAATGATTTGGGGGAAGAAAACTAACAGTCTAAGCCATCTCTCTTTTTTTTTTTTTTAATTGTCCTCTAGTTTGCAGTTGAGAAATTGAAAATTGGGAGTTGACACTTGCCAGCAAATAGTGGGACCAGGATTGTCATTTAAGCATCTAACTCTATTGCCTTTGCGTTTAACTGCAAGCTATGCCCATGCATTGGGGTGAACATACAAGGCAGACCTCTTAGGGACATGGGGGGATGCTTAGAAACATCAAAGTACAGTCTTTCACATTTTGTCACAATTCCTCTTAAGGTGTTACATGTTCCTTTCAAATATGGTACGGTTGTAATAATGTTCCTCTTTTTTTTTTTTTTTTTAAGATTTTAATTTATTTATTTGTCAGAGAGGAGAGAGAGCACAAGCAGGGGGAGCAGCAGGCAGAAGAAGATACAAGTTCCCTGCCGAGTAGGTGGCCTGATGAGGGGCTTGATTCCAGGACCCTGGGATCATGACCTGAGCCAAGGGCAGACCCTTAACCGACTGAGCTACCCAGGTGTCCCTAAATTTGTTCGTTTTTACAGTTAAACAATTTAACTAGAAAGAATTTTATTTTATTTTATTTTTTTAAAGATTATTTATTTATTTATTTGACAGAGAGAGATCACAAGTAGGCAGAGAGGCAGGCAGAGAGAGAGAGAGAGGAGGAAGCAGGCTCCCTGCTGAGCAGAGAGCCTGATGCGGGACTCGATCCCAGGACCCTGAGATCACGACCTGAGCCGAAGGCAGCGGCTTAACCCACTGAGCCACCCAGGCGCCCCTTAACTAGAAAGAATTTTAAAACAGAAAGAGGAAGCCACTTTCATGCCTTTGTGTCAGGGTCATATTGACATGGGGGAGATACAAGAAAGCTCTAAGGTACTCAGAGGAACCTGGGGCACTGAAGGTGGGTCTCCATCAGTGGTGCTTGGGGATCTTACAGCAGCCAGCCCTTTTAGAGACCTCATGTCCACCCACATTTGTGGGTTCCATGACAAGATCCTGATCAGGGAAACAGAAAAAGAAATGAATGATTTTCATTCATGCTCAACAAGAGGCACATGCTTAGTGTTTATTATATATTGATGATTTATTCTTTAGGGAGTTTCCTTAAGGGTTAGCAGAGTAGTGCAAAGACTTCTGGTGTCTAAATTTGGCTTTGCTGCTAATGAGCTGTGTGACCCCAAGTGAATGACTTGGTGTAGAGATACGTCTTTGATGGCTCCCTTTCAATGATAATATTTTACAATGATCAATTTCCAGACTCAACTGCCTTTCTTTGAAAAGAGTAGAAGCTTTGAATTTGGAGGACCTGGGTTCTGTTTCTGGCTCAGCCTCTCCTAAGCTGTGTGACTTTGCATAAGTCACCTCATATTCTTGAACTTCAGTTTCCTTACCTGTAAACTGGGAATAATGAAACCTGTTCCATAGAGCTCTCGTGAAGATTAAAATAAATAATGTTTGTGGAAGGGCTTTGTATTGTAGTACATGATCAGTAAATGCAATCAATATATGTTATTAACCCAATGTATCACTTCTTTTTTAGTACTTAATGCATTATATCTATTTTTACCCAGTTGAGAGAGAGAGAGAGACATTGGTAGACATTTTATGTCATCTCTACCTGCATTGGGAGAGACAGGAAAGGAAGGGACTTCTAGCTTTTACCCAGAGGTCAATATATGATCTCTTCTGTTTATCTAAGTTTAGATACAACACCACAGACCTCTCCCCCTGCTGGGAAGCCTGTCTCTAAAACACTGAGAAGAGTTTGTTGCTGGTGTATGCTAAAAAGACCCCATCTTATGACCTCTTTGTTTCGATCCACTGGAGCCACAGACATTGAAATGTCTGTCAGCTTATAAGATCATCTGTCTTTATTCTGTGCTTTCCCCTCATCCTTCCTTGAGGGCAAAGAAGGATCTACAACAAGACATGCTTACTTTGTAGGGTTTTGTTTTGTTGTTGTTTCAACAGCCCAATATGCCTTCAACTCAACTTCCAATTTTAGTATATGTGCTGCCGAAGCGAGCACTTCAACTCAACTTCCTTTAACTCCTATCTGATGGAAACCCAGCTGTACAATGAAAACTCCTGCCCAGAATGATGGAAGACAGTATGTGACCCAAGTGCCTGATTATTCCTTAGAGCTGGAATAAATGCTAACATGATCTAGAATTATTTCCTACATGCTGGCCTGAACTGAAAATGGGTACTTCTAAAAGATTTGATTTCGGCAGAAAATTTAGTTGAGCTGAATCCTCTGTGACCGGAATACTCCAGTGAGCAGTGTGTACCTTCAATAATGTAACCAGAGACAATAATGATTGAGGAAATACCTAAGATGTAATTATAATAGTTACTATTTTGTTCTAGCATTTGCTTTATGACACGTCCTTTATCTTAACAGTGCTACTAGGTAGGTAGTGTTATCTCCCTTTTTCTGATAAGAAAATAGAAGCTTACAGAAGTTAAATAAGTTCCCAAGATCAGAAGGCAATGACACAGATCTGGGAGACTCCAGAGGCCCTGTTTCTTCTACAATGGGAGGCCAACTTCCAGCCCAGGCCCAGCTGGGTTTACCTTTTCCTGGGGAGAGAGGGCTTCGGCAGAGAGCAGCTGTGAGGCCAGGATGACTTTCCAGAGAAGAGTGTGGTGTCAGAGGCCATCACACAGCCTGCAGATTCTCTTCCCAGACCACCCTGCTAAGCAGTCTGTGAGCTTTGAAGTTATCATTTTATTTATGGAATGATGGGGTTGTGGATCAAGAGGAAAAAACATAAAGACTAGTTTCATTGAGCATTTATTAAAAAAAAATAATACACACATGCCTTTATAAGGAATGGAATGGAAGCCTTGTCTCCCAACTGCAATGACAGGATGAATTCCTCGGGAATTAATGGGAACATCTTGTCGTCCCAGAGACCCTACCTCCCACCTTGCTAGGACTGAGCCCCTGGCCTTATCCAAGGAATACACATAAATCATGGTGAATGGGAAGGCTGGGTACAGGACTGTCCAGCCAGCGGGGTGAGAGCACCTACAAAGAACACAAGTGGAAAGGAGCTAAAATCAAGCCAGGGGGATGGGGACTCAAGACCTGGCCCACTCAGCACGCTGCCTTCATCCTGTTTTCACCAGCCCTTGATTTTGATTTTTTTAAATAATTTATCAAATTTGGCCCCTTCTGGCCCTCTTGCTTCTTCCTTGAAAAAACAAAAACAAAAACAAAAAAAACCCCACACGCATTTGGAGGGACTTTGCAATATCACCATAATGATGCTGTGCCAAGTTGAGCCTAGAGCCCCTCCTTGCCTGGCTCTCTCATCTGACTGCATCCCACCCCTGTGGTGTTCCAGCCAGGACGATACCACCACGAAACCCCTTATGTCAGTTTCTTCCAGCTCTGTCATCATTTTGGGGGGATCCAGACTGAATCCTCCGGGCCCCAGAAAGTGAAGGCAGAACCATCCCTTGGCCACGATGGGGCCAAGGCTCAGTGTGGGAGCACAGAAGGAGCACACGCTGACCTCCCAGCTTCGTGTCTCATTGGCCTTTGGAGTCTCTGCTGAGGCCCAGAGCAGAGCTGCTTCCCTCGGCGTGCAGAACAAAGGCTCAGGAAATGCTGTGGAATCCAGGTTGGCTCTTCAGGTGTAAGAGGCACCTCCTTGTGGTGAGAGCCCCCTCATCTCCCACTGGGAGGAAGTGTGAGTGTCTGGAAGACATTTTGCTAGGATGATGTGGACATTATAGACATGTAAACAGCAAGATAGACTTTACTAGGAAGCAGAAAGGGGACAGATTTTGAGTGCTGAAGCAAATTCTAACCCTTACAAAGAGAAAATTAAGGGTGAATAGCCTGGAAGTGTAATGAAGCTCTCACATTTTTACCTGATTCCATCGGTGTCTTCTACAGCATGTGATGATGTTGCCCAACAGTGAGCTGCTTTCCCAAGAGCTGCATTTCTGTACTCCCCACTCCACCCCGACCTTGGTCTGCCTCCAGCCTCAACCCTCCAAGGCCCCTGCACTTGACATCTGGGCAGTCTGCCTACTGCATGGATGGGGACCCTCCCTTTGGACTCCTTCCCATGATCTGTGCCTCCCCCTACCCATTCCTTTCCACACTATCTGTTCTCAGTGCACATCTGACCTCTTAACATGAGGATGCTCATGGTACCTTCTAGAAGGAGGCTTCTCTCATGGAGTGCATGGGCCCTGAGAGGGCTAGGATCCCAGGAAAGGAGCAGCTCCAGTTTCTCTAGTGGTGAGCATGTGCCGTCAAAGTATATGGTGATGGTAGCACATCACCAGCGAAGGAAAGAAGCTGTAGATGGAAATGGGGTTCAGCAGAGGATCAGAATCACTGATGGCAGAGAAAAGAATGAGGCCGTATGGGAACCCGCAGATGGGAGTAAGCATGGGTGGCGCAGTGGGGAAAGGAGATGGACCAGTCTCCATTAGTATTATGGTCTTAAGAAATCCAAATGTCCCCAGACCCCCGGATCATGGAGATAATGCATGGGCAATGCCGAGAGTGCTATTTGGTAGGACCCCCACTCTCTCACCTTTGTGTCCTCCCCTTTTTCCCTAGAAGGTCTAGACAGCCTGCTCGATTCTTGGTGTTGACCGTTTAGTCAAAGCTATTATCAACTTCACTGCTGCCATGTCCTCTGTCATGGTTGTCTTGGGTTTGTCCCTCCAGTGACCACAAGGCCTTTTGATATCTTGGAATTGAATCTGACTCTTTCAGTTTACACCATCATCCACTGAGGAACTTTGAAAGGCCTCCCTGGCTCAGGCCAGATGTCATTTGTGACCCCAGTGTGTGTGATATTGAGAAGTGTCCATCGGCAGAGGTCCCCACATAGGACCTGCCTTTAGATGCCTTCCTCCTGGGTGGTCCCCAATCATCAGTTCATCTTTCTTACCTCCCCGCCGCTCTTCCAGAAAATCAAGGCAGCATTTGCTCAGGAGTATTAACCCCAGTCTACGAGGCATCTACTGTCAAGACCAAGTCTATTTGTGGTTTTTTTTCTGGGAGGCTTAGGGCTTCCTCACACAGCTAGAGGACTGCTGGTAGCTTGTCGCATTTCACAGTTTCCAAATTAGGCATATAAAGTAGCAAAATCATTCTTTATGGTTAAACCTGTAGAGACCAGGCCAGACTTGTGTTTTTAAGCAAAAACACAAAAACATTCAATGAGATCTTATTAGGCCCTGAGCTATTTTTGCGTTTGAGTGCTGGGAATCCTTTTGAGTAATACAAGGCAGAATCCCTTTGGGCACATTGGACCACCCCCAGAGATACAAAGCGGATTGCAGAGGCATTCCAAAGAGAGGCTGGGAAAAACCTGACAGGAAGTATTCCCAGAACACTCTACTCCCCAAGTCCCTGTTGGCTAATGACTAGGGCATAACTGTAAACACAGCAGAAGAGCTTCAAAGAAGAGCGATTTGGACATGTGAACATCAGCTACTCGGCAAACAGAAAAAATGCCCCCCTGGCTTTTGCCAACTCATAGCACCCCGTACGCTAGGGCACTCTGACTTTAATCAAGCAAACATGCATGTCTGCTGCCCACGGCCATGTCTAAACCCCACCTCTGCACTTCCCCAGTGGGCTCCATGTTTCAGCCAGATTATCCTGGCGTTGGGAAGAAGAGTGATGGCTGAGACTCGAGGAAAGGGAAAGAGGAGGCCAAGATGGTCAGGTTACTGGATCTCATTTGATGTCCACACAAGGTGGGTTTCTGGTGCTCATGGTCTTGATGCACATGACCTTGCTGATGTCCCAGTTAATCCTGCTCAGCACACCCTGGCCTCACAGAGCAAGACAAATGTGCACTTGGGAATTAGATACGCCAAGAGCCAAAACGCCACTCTATCACTCAGTAGACTTGAAAGCTTACCAGACCTGTTTTCTCATCTGCACAACGGGACTGATAATTCCTGATCCATGGACAGGCCTCATTTTGAAATTATAAATAAATATATTTTTGTGCTTGGCATATAGGAGATAAATATTGCTATTGTTATTACTCTCTTAGTACTTCCACACATATTATAAAGTAGTGACTGGTCAGTGAGTGCTTACCATATGCTGAAGATTGGATTAAACATTATTAATACACCTATTTTGTGATCACCCTTGTATTATAAAACTTGTTTTTTCAAGTCATGACTCTTTTTTTTTTTAATTAAAGATTTTATTTATTTATTTGACAGAGAGAGATCACAAGTAGGCAGAGGCAGGCAGAGAGAGAGAGAGGAGGAAGCAGGCTCCCCACCGAGCAGAGAGCCCGATGCGGGACTCGATCCCAGGACCCTGAGATCATGACCTGAGCCGAAGACAGTGGCGTAACCCACTGAGCCACCCAGGCGCCCCTCAAGCCATGACTCTTAATACAGTGGAGTGCTGCTATATGTCAGTTTAGTTAATACGAATCTCAGCCAGAAAAAGGAGGCTTGAATAGACTGACATTTCTGTTTGCACTTGTTTACTTGAAATTCACTCATATTTTACAAGTGATCTCTATTTGCACCCAGAAATGATATTGTATTTCAGCAAGCATTAAGCCTGTTTCTAAACTTCTGTATGATGTTAAGAATTGGGACAGTTGGCTGTACAGGCTAGGTTAAAAACTTAGAGGTAGGAGCGCCTGGGTGGCTCAGTGGGTTAAGCCTCTTCCTTCGGCTCAGGTCATGATCTCAGGTCCTGGGATCAAGCCCCGCATTGGGCTCTCTGCTTGGCAGGGAGCCTGTCTCCCACCCCTTCCCTCTGCCTGCCTCTTTGTCTACTTGTTATCTCTCTGTCCTTATCAAATAAATAAATAAAATCTTAAAAAAACCCACAAAACTTAAAGGTAAAAGGATAAACAAACAAACAAACAAAAAAACTTACCCCTCCCCCCCAACCCCTTTACTTTTAGGTAAACAATCAGTCAAAACCTAAGTATTAGGTATCAACTGTTTTAACTATGTTACTATCTGACATTATCTTTTTCGACTCTGCTTCTGTATAGATAAAACTCTTCTATGCCACCTTACACTCCTGCAAAATTTCTGGGCTCTTTAATAAGCAAACAGGAAACCTTTGCTGTTTTAGCCCATGTCTGTAAAGAGTCTAAAATCATTAGCTTGTGATACATCACGTGCCAACACATTTTGTTTGGCAGGAGTCAATGGCTTTGATGATTCTCCCGCTGAGGGGCCCACTCTGAGAAGTGCAGGGGCGCCCAGTCAAATAAAACCTCCCAGTGGGGTGTGGGTAACCAGCAGGGAGGGCTGTGTCTGTGCAGAGTAAACTCATAGCTCACCCCCACGTTTCTGCAAGTGTCTGTAAAGACTGTTTGCCCTGTGCCTCCCCTGTGCTAGAAAGATTTGTTTCTGTTTTTAAGTCATTCAATCTGTCTCACAGGTCGAGGGGATTTATTTTTCTTGGGATACACATCGAGGGTTTAATACATTTTCCACCGACATATCATCATTGGATGAGGGCTAACACAGTGGGCTGGGAAACTTGAAGGAAGCAGTCATTGATCCATGGTGCCAGACTGTGGTAGTAAGATGCTTCCTGTCTCAGACCTCTTTTGATCCCCACAATAAACTGTACATTAGGTTTTGTTCTCTGAACTTTACTGATGAGGAAACAGAGAGGTCAAGAAACTCACCCCAAACACTCAGTAGTGCCATCAGGATTCAAACCAGGGTCATTGCAGTATTCACTCTGGTCTCCCAGACGAATGGCACATTCAAAATAACTGGGATATCGGTAGTAAGAACATTTACTTTGTTGTTAGAGTTCATGGATTCCAGTCCCAGCTCCTCCACTGTGTGATCCTGGGTGATAACATGCCTCTATTACTCAGTTTTTCATCTGGAAAAAAGGAAAAATAAGAATAAAAGCAGTCGTAGCAGTAACAGTAGTAGCAGTAATGCCTCCCTCTCTGCTGGGAGGAATAAATGAAGCGTGCCCGTGAAGCCTTAGCGCCCAGTAGAGCCTTAAAACGCATCACGGGTTACTCGTGCTCTTGTTATTGATGAGGGACATCATTAGGTTTAATGTGAAGGATGCCACAACAGTGGCTTTTTCACAGCATCTTGTTAGAGACTTCATTACCAGAGGTAGGATAAGAGAGACAGTAATCATATTTAATTTAGGATGATAGAAGTAAGGGTTAGCAAGACTTCCAGTACTGGAGGGAATTTAAGTGCAATGAAAACACAAAGTCTGTGCCTGAGTCTTGAGCAGCAGTTGGGTTGGGGGAAGGAGCCCTACTCTGCTTCTACCGGCAAAGGGAGTGACGGGTGGATTCCAATTCTGGCTGCCTCTGAAGGACTTACCCACAAGGACTAGTGGTTTTTGTCACCACTTACCTGAAGCTGTGGTCCCTTGTAGCTATTTCTTCCCCTCCTTCCCCCACCCTCCTTTTTAAAAAAGATTTTATTTGCCAGAGAGAGAGAGAGAGAACAGGGAAGGCAGAAGGAGAAGCAGACTCCCATTGAGCAAGGAGCCCGATATGGGACTCAATTCCAGGACTGCAGGATCACGACCCGAGTTGAAAGGCAGATGCTGAACCAACTGAGCCATCCAGGTGTCCCCCTGTAGCTATTTCTGAGCCAATCCTTGGGAAATCGGGTGTGGATGGTAGTGGTGATGGTCTGTGTGTGTGTGCGTGTGTGTGTACTTGTGGTATTAGTGAATATTTGAACACATGTGTTTGTGTGTGTGTGTACATGTGCTTGAGAATACTCAGGAAACAAAAAACCACCATTATGTGATTCTAGTCTATCATTTCTTCCCCTTTCATTTATTCATTCAATCATATTAAATAAATATTGAATAAGGATTATTCAATATTTCATTATTTCATTTATTCAACAAATATTTATTGAACATTTCCTACTTGCCAGGAACTTTGATAAGGTCTGTGTTAAAAACTTGAGTAAGACACAATTCTCTGCTCCAGATGAACTCACTGATAGATAGATAGATGGATGGATATGTGTGTGTAGTGTATGTGTGTGTGGTGTGTGTGTGTTTGTGTATGTTACTAGAGGAGTCTGCAGAGGATTTTCAGATAATTAGTTCTCTACCTGTCAGCAGAGAGCATGAAATTCAGTTAATAGCAAACCATGGATTTTTGCCCCCAAGTTAGACATAGACAAATAATATAAATATAATATATAAAATATAAAATACAAAATATAAAATACAAATGCTGTTGAAACAATGGGTTGAAAAGCATTCAGGATACTGTGTGTAACAGGTTTCTGTGTATGTAATCAGTGTGCCTGAAAATGACTGACTCGAATCCATCTGATTTAAATACAGGACAGCAAAAAATAAATAAATAAATAAATACATACATACATACATCCAGGACAGCGGGGGTGAATATGGGTGGACAGTGAGCAGTGGAAGAGGCTAGAGTAGAAGACAGACCTCCCACTTGGCCTTGTATGGCATCAGTTCTCCCTTGGGAGGGTTGCTCCCAGGGAACACTTCCCTCCTGCCGGACTCTATATAATATCCTTTTGTGGTGTTGGCACCAATTTCCTTCAAATAAAAAAAACACATAATTTGCTATAAAGTAGTTTCTAAGGATTTTTTAATCAACAGATCACTGTATTTTTTTTTTTTAATATTTTATTTATTTATTTGATAGAGAGAGATCACAAGTAGGCAGAGAGGCAGGCAGAGAGAGAGGGAAGAAGCAGGCTCCCTGCCGAGCAGAGAGCCTGATGCGGGGCTCGATCCCAGGACCCTGAGATCATGACCTGAGCTGAAGGCAGAGGCTTTAACCCACTGAGCCACCCAGGCGCCCCAACAGATCACTGTATTAATCTGTTGCCTGAGGAGTGCTCCTGTCTCATTATAGCCATTCCCCTAGGAGAAAGGAAATAAGAAGCCTTGGAACCTCTCAGATGGTGTAACATGTGTGGGATTTGCCCAGGTTGGTGAAATTCAAGCTTGTTATTTATTTTATAGAAAAGTAGTACTAAGTTTAGTGGAAGATGAAGAGATAGATTAACCCACTGAATAATTAGCTCTGACAGTAAGATGCAAATAAAGTCTTCCCTCCAGACTCTTGGGTTCTCACGAAGACTCCCAGCTGACTTCTGGACCCTCCGGGGGAGTGGGAGAACGGACAGGCTCTGGAAGGTCTTGGGTGCCAAGCACAGCAGCCCCTCTTTTTGGCAGTGTGTCCTCAGACATACTTTGGTCTTCTCAGTCTTGGTTTCTCATCTGCAAAATGAGGATAAGACCCATCTCCTAGATTTAGCTGTTGAAAGAGCCAAATGAGATCTTACCTACAGTTATGTAATCTTGGGCAAGTTATTTAAATGCTTTTATGCCTCAGTTTATCCACCTGTGAAATGTGGATAATGTAGCTAATTCACCTAACAGAGATCAGAGAATTAAAATTAGTTAATATACACAATATACATGAAGTGCTTAGAGCAGTCACTGATTGGCACATGATCAACATTATGACGACGATGGTGACCATCATCACCACAGAAAGCATCTGATGGTCCTCCATAAGTGGAAGTTCTTATTTTATTTATTTTTTTCTTTAATCCCCAGCATGTCATTTTGTTAGAGCCCTGCTTTTATCCCACAGCTTTCTAACTAGATTACCTAGGATTATTATTTTAAACTGCGGTAACAAAAAAAACCTAAGAGTGTCAGCACAATGATTTTTTTCTGGAATGGTCCAGGATGCATCAAGATGGGAGGCAGGGCTCTGCTTCCCGAAGTCACCAAGGGATCCATGTTCCTCCCCACCAGACTCTCCACATGTTTGCTCCAGATTCAGATTCAGCTAACACTGGTGGGCCTATTAGATGCCAGACACGTTTACAATCACATTTACAACAATCCTGTGAGGTGAGCATTAGTATATCCATGTTAGAGATGAGCAGTCTGAACTCAGAGAGGGGAAATCATTAGCTTACAGTCAATTCGCCCACTACCCTTCTCTTTCTTCCAGTAGCATTTAGAGTCTCTACCAAATCCATTAGTATTCAGTCTCCCCTGAGTTTATTAGAACCCCTCTTGCTTCCCCAATAAAAATGGAGTTAAAGCTTCTAGGTCAAGCATGGGGACTCTATATGTTTTTCAGATCCCTGGAAGATTCATACACAGGGTGGTGAATGCCAGGATTACTTGAACCTGAATGTAAGGAAAGTCTCACTGATGAATTTACTAATGGATCTTCATAACTTAGGCATTAGACTTCATTTCAGACCAAGCCCAAGACCGTTCGGACTCGAAGTTACCTACAAACGTTTTTCTTTTTCTTCCTCTTAGTGCATGTTGAAAGAAATGCTGTCTCCTGAGGAAGTATACGTGCACTTTGCCCCAAGTTTTCCACCCCTGTTCCCCGCCCCCCATTACATGGTACATTCGTTTTGCTCTTGAAAAATGAACCTTAAGCAGAAATTCACAGCTGTGATTTTTCGTTTCCAACTTCCCGTGTTTGACATGCGATGTAAAGACTGGAAACGCTAGCTGCCTGGCCACTGAAAGGTACTTGCAGTCTTCCCTTTGTGATCCCTTTGGGTGCCGGAAAGTCCTCAGAGCCAGCAGCTGAGGAAAGAAAACCAATGGAACCTCAGATGGTAATGACCCCAACGGTCAGGTCAAGAGCAAGGAAATGGCAGTGGCAAACTTTCTGGCTTTGTTGTGCCCCCCCCCCCTTCAGGGATTTTTATTATAATTCTTTAAAGCTGGTTATGATAAAACAAACATTACGAATGTTAGGAAGATTCTATTGCACTGGGGTTCCTTTTGGTTCCCTCTCTCTCACAGCTGCAAGTGCTGCCTCTTCCATGTTATTAATTTAGAGGTAATCAGGTTTACATTTGCAGCTGTGTAGCATATGTTTTCCTCAAACAGTCATGGCCATGGGCTCCAGGACAATTAAGACTGGAAAAAATGCCAGCGGCTTCTTCCCCCCTTCCTGTGATGAATTAATAATGTTTCTTCTAATGATTAGTTTTGTGTAATTTTATCCCTAGACTATGGCAAACATGTTGTGAGCACCTCCCATGTGTCTGAGCTATAGGCTTTTTAATAAATGTGATCACTTTGAAATATACCATCTTGGTTTTAAAAAAATGGTTTCTAACTTAGTTAGTGGAGAGAGAGCTGAGGGAAATACTACATGGTGTGAGCCAAGATATGAAGTTAGACACAGTAAGATGCCTGTAATGCTATAGTTGGACGGTTGCATCATGAAAAAGCTGATTAGGTATTTCCAGTTGGAAGTTGCTATTTCTTTTTCCAGTTTGAATTGAACTCCAAATCATCATTAGGTTACTTTGATAGAAAAGCCTGTGCTGCTATAATCCAGTTTCTGACTCAGACACAAAACCCGTCTTTACTTTTTTGGATAATCTTGTACAATTTAACAGACTACAGATTCCTTTGAAAGAGACTTTAACTGAATTATGGTGTGCAGATGACAGATCAGCCAGGAACAAGGTTTGCATCAGAGAAATTCTGAACCGCAGGATGTCCTTTTGGTGTCTAAACTCCCTTATTTCTTTCCCCATGCAGTGCAACCTGTTCTTTCTCTCCTATTAAATAAGACTATCAATATAAATTCCTTTGAAGAGTTACCTAGCTAAATTAACCCGTGAATGAAATGATACTTATTCAGCAAATATGCAATTTCATTTGACTATCTATCTATCTATTTATTTTGATTAGCTCTCACTAGCTTTCTGAACATCAGGGAACAGGCCTTCCTGCTAAAAGATGATCTAGCTCAGGGGTGGGCAGACTAGAGCCCTTGAGCAGCTCCTGCCACCACCTGCCCATTTGTGTACTTGTCTGCAGCTGCTTCTGCTTACCGATGGTGCGGACACATAGTTGTTGAGTTGGAATTGCTACAGATGGGGCTGCTTCGTGGGGCATGACTTGTGTGGTGGCAAGGAGTCCCGGGCTCAGCAGGGTCGTGTGCTGATTTAATACTCTGCTGTGGCCCTCTTGAAGTCAATAATTTTTGAACAATTTTTGAACAGTTTTTTACTGGGTCTCACAAAGTAGGTAGCTGGTGTAGATGACGGAGACTGTATGGCCTAAAAAGCCCAAAATATTCATTGGCCTTTTACAGAAAAGTCTGCTGATCCTTGGTTTAGCTGATCTTCTGTTTTTATATTTATAATTATTTAAATCATTTAATGCATATAAGAATGAACTGGAGAGCGTGCTTAAAATGTAATGACTCAGAGATTCTGGTTCCAAGACGGTCTCTTGTGTGGCCCAAGTATCTACAATTTTAAAAAGCCCAGCACCCCTCAATAGACAGCCATTTAGCTTATCATTCCAGCTAGAAATGAACTTCTTGAAAGCAGAAGATTTGGATAACTCATGGTGCCTCAAACCAAGAATCTTGGATACCACACACTGCTTGCACCAATAATCTTGGCTATCTCAGGATGTCTTTTATCAGGAATTTTCCAAGTACCTCATCATCCTCAGATTTCTAGGGCTCCCAGGTTCATGTTGCTTGGGCTTGGAACAGGATCTCTGGCCTTACTAGAATTAGAGACATTGTTTCTAGTGCGGGAAGGAGTATTAGCAGTTGGCTTCTTGGATGGTTTCCCAGAGAAGCACACATTGCAATCTGACTTCTAGACTGCCATTCAGCAATTATACTTTTAAAAATTGTTGTTAATACACATAGCAGGAGGTTTGCATTTCCTTTTTTTGTCCTTGTCATCCTCTTGCCACCTCCAGGGCCATGACCACCACTCTCTGACTTATCTTGCTTCTGCTGCTTGAACCACTGCTGCTGGAAGAACTGTGAACTCCCTGTATCAACCAGAGTGGGAAAAAGAAGAAAAAAAGAGAGGGACCAGATGCTGCCAGCAAGCTGCCTCTGGTGACATCTCACATTCAGTGCCGGTTATAATTATTGAAGTTAGAGAGAATTAAAGACTCTCTTCTCATTGAGGAAGAATTCATTAGAAATCAGGAACAAATGAAGACTTTAGAAGAAAAGCAAGAGGAGGAAAGATCTAAGGTGTACGATCTTAGGGGGACCCCAATATCAGGAGGAATTTTGGAAAAGATCATTGATGACAATCATGCCATTGTGTTTTCATCTATAGGCTCAGAACACTACGTCAGCATTCTTTCCTTTGTAGACAAGTATCTGTTTGAAACAGATTAGTCTGTCTTGCTCAGCCACAAGGAGCATGCTGTCATAGGGGTGCTCATGGGTGACAGCAGATCCCTTGGTCACAGTGATGAAGGTAGAAAAGATGACCCAGGAAACCTATGCTGATATCGGGGGGTTAGACAACCAAATCCAGGAAATTAAGTAATCTGTGGAGCTTTCTCTCATTCACCCTGAATATTATAAAGAGATGTGTATAAAACCCCAAAGGAGGTCATTCTCTGTGGTCCATCTGGCACAGGTAAAACCTTATTAGCCAAAACAGTAACAAACCAAACCTTAGCCACTTTCTTGAGAGTAACTGGCACTGAACTTATTAAGAATTACCGAGGTGATGGGCCCAAACTTGTTTGGGAATTTTTTCAAGTTATGGAAGAATACGCACCATTCATTATTGATGAAATTGATGCCAATGGAACAAAAAGTTATGACTCAGATTCCGGTGGTGAGAGAGAAATTCAATGACCAATGCTGGAACTATTGAACCTATTGGTTGGATTTGATTCAAGGGGTGACATGAAAATTATCATGGCCTCAAACTGAATAGGAACTTTGGATCCAGCACTTATCAGACCAGGCCATATTGATGGGAAGATTGAGCTCCCCCTGCCTAATGACAAGACTAAGAAGTGCATCTTTCAGATCCATGCAAGCAGGATGATCTGGATGATGGTGTGACCCCGGACGACTTGATCATGGCTAAAGATGACCTCTGTGTGCCGATGTTGAGGCAATCTGTCCAGAAGCTCGTCTGATGGCTTTGAGAAAATGCAGAATGAAAGTAACAAATAAAGACTTCAAGAAATCTAAAGAAAATATTCTGTGTAAAAACCAAAAAGATACTCCTGAGGACTGTATCTCTAGTGGACCACAGCTGCCTTCAAGGAAATAGTCAGGGGTGTCCCAACCCTCTGAAGGGATGAGGTTGGGGAAGTTGCCCAGAGGAACCCATGTTCCCATTGATCTTTCTTAGCAAACCCTCCTGCGTACCTTTGTGAGCAGCCCTCCAGGCTGCCTTCATTTGTCGGTCATGTGCAATGCTCCCTCCCCAATAAAGAGTGCTCCTTCTCAAATAAAAAACACATGACATAAAATTTACCACCTTAGCCATTTTTATAAGTGTACACTTTTGTACTGTTAAGTATATTCGCTGTTGTGAAGTAGATCGCACCATACATTTTTTTAGTCTCTAAAAACACATCAGATAACCAAAATAGGTGACAAGCTGTTACTACTTAACAATAAAAGAAAAAAATAAGGTCATTCAATAAAAAAATGGGCTCAAGACTTAAACTGACATTTCATCAATGAAAATATACATATGACAGATAAGCACATGAAAAGATATTCAATGTCATGAATAATCAGGCAAATGAAAATTAAAACCTTGCCAAGATACCAAAGTTGAGGATACCAAATGCTGTCAAGAATGTTGAAGTAGGAGCACCTGAGTGGCTTAAGCGTCTGCCTTCAGCTTCAGGTCATGATCCCAGGGCCTTGGGATCGAGCCCCACATCGGGCTCCCTGCTCAATGGGGAGTCTCTGCTTCTCCCTCTGCTTCTCTCCCTGTGTGTGCTTTCTCTCTCAAATGAATAAATAAAATCTTTAAAATATTGTGGGGTTAATAGAACATCATCCATTGCTGGCAGGAATGCAAAAAATGACAATCACTTTGGAAAACTTATTGGCAGTTTCTTGTAAATTAAACTCATATTTACAATATAATCCAGCATTTTTACTCTTGGGTATTTACACAAGTGTTGACATATGTCCACGCAAAAACCTGCACGTGAATGTTTACAAAGCAGCTTTATTCGTAAGTGCTCCAAACTGGAAACAACCGAATGTCTATCCATGGATGAATAGTGAACAAATTGAAGCATATTTATCCTATGGAAACCACTCAAGAAAAGAGAATGGGCTCCTGATCCACAAAACAGCATGGATGCATCCCAAATGTCTTACACTAACTGACAGAAGCCAAGTTCGAAAACAACATTATGTAATTCCTTTAATATAACACATGGAAAAAGCAATGCTACAGGGACATAATAGGGTCCAGGAGAGGATTAACTAGAAATTCTGTAGTGAAATCTTCCATGTCTTGACTATGACGGCAGTTGAAAGAGCTTGGACAGCTTGTCATGACTGTCCAAATTCATAGAATTGGATACCTAAATAAAGTCAATTTTTACTGTGTGTAAATTATAGTTCAGTTGACCTCACTGTAAAGATATATTTTTTAAAGATTTTATTTACTTATTTGACAGAGATCACAGTTAGGCAGAGAGGCAGGCAGAGAGAGAGGAGGAAGCAGGCTCCCCATTGAGCAGAGAGCCCAATGTGGGGCTCCATCCCGGGACCCTGGGATCATGACCTGAGCTGAAGGCAGAGGCTTTAACCCACTGAGCCCCCCAGGCGCCCCTCACTGTAAAAATATTTTAATATTTCAAATAGTTGGCCACTTAATTTGCCATGTTGCTATCAAAACCCAATATGTAAGTAGATCTTAGTTTTCTCGGGGCCATCCCAGTTAATGCTTGTTTACCTGGTGACCGGGTTGCTTTAACATTTGTCCCAGGTAAGAGAAACATGCTTTGAATGATACCCTAGATAGTTATAGTATGGTTAGGTGGTATTCTCATAGTACTTCACATGAACTTTTGGGAGACCAGGCCATTAAGCAGAGTGGTCTGGGATATTAGATCAGCACTAATCTTTTTTCCGAGGAAAAGTATAAGTTAGAGCACATTCTCACTGCCCCTTCAGGCTTAGTCTGACTGATAAAATATATGGCACAGATTATGGAGTCCAGGGGATTTAGGATTAAATAAGTAAGTGGCTATGGTGTTTAATTGAAATGACCTCACATGTAAAATAGACATTATAATAGCTGACTTGCAGAGGTGTTTGACAAAAGCAACTTAGCGAATTGTTGGTACAAAGTCAGTGTTCATTAGTTGCTATGATCGCTATTGTCACCTGTTGTCATTGTTGTTATCATCGTCATTCCCTGTGAGTAAGGAGAGTTTTCCATTTACGATGCCCCCTCCCCCACACAGCGAGGGCAGGTAGATCACGCCATGGAGGTGGACACCATTTCCGTTCACTTAAGTCTTTGTGCTTTGGCATCTGTGGCCTCTTTCCTTGCTCTTAAAGTGACTTACCGAAAACTTGTTTCTTACTCACAATTGGGTCCCTCCCTGAAGAATGACTTGTTGTACCTTCAAGTACCTCCCCTGTCCATGGCTGCCCACTTGCTAGGTGCTTGTTGCCTGGCGTTTCTAAGACAGTGTGAAATCTATTTAAGTAATTTTAGGAATGCAGCACACCCAAGGTGTGAGACAGCAAGAAGCATGCTTTACCCGTGCCCTTGCTTTGTTACTAAGTGTGGTCAGATCGATGGTTAGCTATTTGAGTTAGTGAGTCAGGATATCTGAAGAAAGTGTAAAATTCAAGTATGATTCATTTGAGCCCATGGAGAAAGAGATTCTTGCTTAATGTTTTATTGAGAACCCACAATGTGAGCCGCCGTGAACCTCAGGCAATTAAGGAGTCAGACGGTATTTTCTTTGGACCAACAAACGGGTGCTGTGTTATGGTATAGACCGGGCATAAAAAGAAACAAGATCCAGAACGTGCTTTGAAGCATTTATACTGGAGCTGGGAAGACAAAATGAAAAGACAAATCAAGGAAATAATAATACAGAATAGAATTTAATGCTGCTTGCCATGGAAAGC